>NC_056506.1:31848650-31862063 GCF_014905685.2 Nematolebias whitei
CAGCAGAGGTAATTTTCAGCACTTCTTTTAAAATAAATCAGCTAAATTGCTTCAATTAAGACTTTTAGTCAAGGCACAGGTCCCTCTCTCTCCCGGAGATTTGATGTTTTATTCTTATTTAGAATTATTCAAATCCTTTACAAAAAAAAAACTGTTGCATCATCATAGGCAGAACACATATAAAGGGATATGATGATTATTTTTTTAATTATTATTAAAAAACAAAAGGGTTTCTGTTTCAAACTCAAAACAAGGGATTTCACCTTTGCAGAGGCTGCAAAGTTTCAGAAGTCTTATGAAGATCCACTTCTTTTCATTGGCTTTTGATGCTGACAGAGCTGGGCACCTTCGTGTAATCCTGCCTTTGACCTTTGACCTAGTTTTAAACTTTTAACAAACTTAATCTGGTACCCGGCACATTGAAATGTGCTGTAGGAGTGACCGATAGCTTCAAGGCAATGTGGAGGTGGGACTTCATCAAGGATCGGCTCTGAGCCCCTTGTGATGGAACGACTAACAGATGAGGTCAGGCTGGAATCCCCGTGGACTATGATGTTTGCAGATGACATTGTGATCTGTGATGGGTGGAAAATAACTTGGAGAGGTGGAGTTATGTACTTTAAAGATGAGGAATGAAAGTCAGCTGTAGTAAGATAGTGCATGTGTGTGAATGAGGAGACAGATGGAATAGTGAGGCTACAAGGAGCAGAGGTCACAAAGGTGCAGGGCTTCAAGTATTTGGGATCTACTGTCCAAGAAAACAGGGAGAAGAGGTGAAAAAGAGAGTCCAGGCAGGATGGAGTGGATGGAGAAAAGTTTCAGGAGTGATTTGTGACAAAAAGGTGTCAGCAAAGGTCAAAGGAAAAGTTTACAGGACAGGGGCGAGACCAGCCATGTTTCATGGTCTGGAGACAGAGACATAGACAAAACGACAGGAGAAAGAACTGGGAGTGGCAGAAATGAAGATGTTGAGGATCTCCTTAGGAGTGACAAGGATGGATAAGATTAGGAATGAGATCATCAGAGGTACAGCACAGGTTGGACAACTGGGAGATAAAGTTAGCGAGGCCAGACTGAGATGGTTTGAACATGTCCAGAGGAGGGACAGTCAGTGGGTATATTGGTAGAAGGATGTTAGAAATGCAGCTGCCAGGAAAAAGACAAAGAGGAGATATATGGATGCAGTTAGAGAGGACATGGAGGTAGTTGGAGTGAGGACAGAGGACAGAGTGAAATGGAGGAGGATGACTGACTGTGGTGACCCCTGAAGGGGGAAAAGCCCAAAAGAGAAGAAAAAGAAGACCTGGCATGTACTTGGTACATATCTAATACTTGCCTATTAAATACCATTAATATGTCAAGTACCTGGCTGGTATGTACCAGGGTCAGTCTATATTATCAAAAAACGTTTACCCTGTATGTACCAGTGCCTTTTAGTATACTTAATACTTACAGGATACATACCAGCACCAGGCTGTATTATGAAGTGACTTGTCACCTACTACTTATAGGACACATACCTGATACAAACTGGGTACTTGCCTGCTATTTGTCTTGTACCTACCTGGTAATTTACCTGGTATGGACTGTGTACGCACAGGCCTGAATTGCGTATTTCTGTCTGCTAGGCTTGCTTCTTTTTATTTTACCACACTTTGGTCTAATTCATGTAGTTTTAAATACATTTACACTGGCATTCGATGCAAAAACAGAAAATACGAACAACTGCTTTGATGATCATCCATCACTCTGCAGGTAGCAGAGTGGGAGGACCAGCAGCTCGATGAGCTGGTGGACTTCAAGAACTGCAAAATTGATCCCGCTCCCTTCCAACTGGTAGAACAAACGTCTCTACATAAGGTACAGCATGAACAAAAAATCAGCAACAACTTGTGGGGGGGAGGGAAAAAGAAACGTAAATCTATCCATCCATCCATTATCTTTTACCCGCTTCTTCCATTTTGGGTCATGGGGGTCGCTGGTGCCCATGTCCAGCAATCACTGTGCGAGGGGCGGGGTGCACCCTGGACAGGTCGCAAGTCCATCTCAGGGCCACATAGAGACAAACGAAACAACCATTCACACTCTCACTCGCACCTAGGGACAATTTAGAGTTACCAATCAGCCTAACATGCATATACTCTGGAAAAAACAGAAACATTACATGACTATTTTTCACTCACTATAGGTAAATACGCTCTGTTAACTTAAATCTGTCTTAATCTTAGATCATGACATAACTAAATAAACTGACTGAAGAATGTGGAAACTAACACACAGTCTTACATTTTATGCCTAATGGTTTTAATACGAAGGTGCAGACCCTGGAGAAAACCTTATCTGCAATCATTTCCTGATTATCACCACATTTGCTCCACTGTTCCCATGTAATGTCATAAAGGAGGACAATACGTTTAATCTATACTGAATCTCAGTAGTTTCATATCAAACTGATCTGGACTCCTTCAACCTTACACGTCATGTTATGGACTGTCCAATCTACCTCTTCTGACGGAGCGACTGTCGTGATAGCCAAAAATACACATCTGCCCCGGAATGACAGTTTACCCCAGATCCAAAATGGAAATTAGCCCCTTTTGAGTCGGTATTCAGGCCATGACCCAGCTCTCCTCCTCATCCACAGACTCACACCATCTTCTCTCTGCTGGGCCTGGATCACGCCTATGTGACCAGTATGGGTCGACTGGTTGGAGTGGTTTCTCTCAAAGAAGTAAATGTGATTCCTTAAGTCTGATAAATGTCTTTTATTAGATGCACCTTTGTTTTTTTTGCTGTGCTCACTGTCCCATTTCTGTCTTTATAGTTGCGTAAGGCCATCGAGGGATCCGTGACAGTGACCGGCGTGAAAGTCCGCCCTCCTCTGGCCAGTTTCCGCGACAGTGGAAACAGCACAAACGTATCTGAGGTAACAGAACTGCACAAGCTGTGTATGCGCCACAAAGGTCTGTCCTTACCTCGAGAACCCAATCCTCCCAACGGGGCGAAAAAGACGGACCTTTCATACAAAGACGTCGCGGTCAGCTTCACGGACAAAGTGCACTTACAGTTTGAAAACAGCCTTGGCGACGTCACAATGTCGGACTTGGTGCTTCAAGAAAGCCCCTCATTCACAGAGGACCAATCAGAGTTCACGTTTGACTGCAGCCCCTCCCACACCGAGGAATCAGAGCTGGTCTGTGACCACGATCCTCCCGCCCAAACTCCGGAGCCAAATGAAACCGACCAGCAGCAGCGAAGCCCATCGCTACACAAGGACCGATCAGAACCTGTGGGAGAAGGTGACACTGAGGACCAGCCCGATTGATCAGATTTATATTTTTGCTTCAAATATTTTGTTTCTTTAAATTTAGAGTTTCTAACATGAGAGCGAGTGTGAGAAGGATAAAGCTGGTTTGTATCTTAGTCAACAGATCTCTTGAAAAGACCAGAACTAACATCACCTTCTGACTTATCTGTGTGGATTTTTTGTTTTTTTGTTTTTTTCCAAGGGCCAAATATTTTCACATCACTTTGTTTACATGTGTTGGAAAGTCTAATTTCATCTGACTTTAAATGGTTTATTCCCTGCATATGCAGCTTAGTTTTACTGGAACATAAAATCACATGTGGGATTCAGATATTTAAAGTGTAAGACCGCTTGAGCAGCAAAGAAATGAATACATGAGATCTCCAGACCAGAAACTTCACTGAGTAAAACAGGCAACAGTTTCTGGTTTAACTCTTTAATGTCTATTTGGGTGTTCAGAGTTGCAGAGCTGAACTGATAGATATAGTCTTCTTGTTTAATGGCTGTTTCAGTTTGTGTATGCATCACATGATGTTTGTCAAAACAGCTGGATTTTCAATGTTTGCAAATATCGGCACAGCTGGGAACAAAATGCACAATGACCCATCAGGACCCTTTATTGGTTTCAGGTGTGACGACAGTCAGTTATGTTTGCTTCCACTGACACTCGCTGCTGACATGGATAACAGGTTGGGTGTACCGTTGGATTGAGCTTTTATGGAAAATTGTTTTGATTTTTCAAGTTTTTACAGGACTTTTGTAAATACTAATCAACAAGTGCATCATTTTATCAGTGGATACAGGCATCACTGTAGATTTTTTTATGTAAAATAATCAACACTGAGCAAAACTATTCTTATTTGAAAGCCTTATGAAGGCAAATCATCATTTAAATGTGTAATTTGTTGAGAAATGTTACTCTTCTCACTGTTGTTTTCCAAATGATATTTTGTTTTTAGAGTCCAAGCAGCGAGCTCTAACTTTTAACATTTCCTGACCAAGTAAGGAGACGTGTGATCATTCAGGCGCTGCTGCTTAATAATGATCTGCAAGAGAAGCTATTAATCTAAGCTTACTGCAGCAACCAGGCGTTTAGTCAATACCAGCAACTTTATAAGTGAATGAGCAAAGGAGCAAAAGGCCGGCATGAGGTACCAGGCTAAAAACAAACCATAGCAGGTTTGTTGTCCTGTTCATCCAATGGAGACAAGGGATTTGTTTTTAAGTGTAACATGCCATTTGTTGTTGGTTTGTTAATATATTTACTGAATTTCTAGACCTTTAGGTGATTTATTTTATATTTTTATTACTTTATGATGCTTAAAACCTAAAAATGAAGCTTACTTTTTTTTTTTTTTTTAGAAATGCCATAGAAACCGAAGTAAATTAATTTGTTGGCAGCTTCAGATCCCAAAAATCTCTATACTGGTCTTGGTTACTGTAATGGTCTCTATAGCACAAATATATCAGTGCACAGTCTCAGAGTTCTGCATAATACTGGTTTGGTAATTCTTCAAAATGGGATTTGTTGACAATAAGATAGAACATCACCAGCTTTATCTTTTGTGCATTTATTTTTGTGTTTGTGGAGATGTCTGTATGCGTACAATAATTTTTTTTCCCCCCATAAATAAACTAGAATCGCACCAAAGTATTTAAGTTGCCAAATTAAAAACATTTGAACTTGATCCCAAAAGATTATAAAAAATATATAATTAAATTCAAATAATGTTGGGTGGGAAAACAAAAACAGATCAAATAATATAAAAAGCACAGATTTTTAAATAAATTATTCAAATGAGCACAAGTCTGTATAAATCTAAAAAAAAAAAAAAACTTACCTATTCAATGACTAATTTGGCACATGATTATTTTAAAGCAATAGCTCAGATCTTTTTACGTAGGGTTCTGTGGAAAAGTTATGAAAAATTAGCATCTTACTTATTATAGATGGCACGTGGAACGGTTTCAGTTTGAAGAAATGTAGTTTCACAGTTTTATAAACCTTTACATGACTTTCAGTTTTACATGACATAAAAATGATTTTTATTTTTATTTTTTTACTGGAAAAGCTTCACTGGACGTGCTGCAGCTAGCTGCTGCTGCTGTTTGAACTTCCACGTATCTAAAGGACTCTATGGAAATAACAGTGCAATGTAAAAATGGTAGTAATATTAAGGCTTATAAAACAATTTTTGCATAAATTACTTTGAAATTATTTAGATTAGATTCATCCTTCAGTCTAGGACTAGCCATTTTCTTGTTAATCTGGTCAGAATTAAAGTCTATTTCTCCAAAATTAGGTCAATTTATTAGCCATTTACAACAGGTAAGATAGTGATTGTTCATAACTTGTCCACATAACTCCACTTCATAAGATTTGAGATATCCCTTTATAACGGCTTGTAATGTTTTTTTCTTTGTGTTGGCTGATATGCAATAAATATACATTATTAATGCAGTAAAGGCAGATTGCTATTAGCATTATTAAAGTTAACAAACATTTATTACAACAAACTGCCATCAGTATTTATTTTTACATTTATATGATGTCCATATGAGCCCTCAAAATGGGATCTGTTCACACAGTGACAAAGGCAGCTTCCAAAGGTCTCCAAAGCTGTCTAAACAGGGCCCGACTCACAGCAAATCATGTCCTAATTATTATTTTATACTGACTGCACAGGTAGGCTTGTTTGGCTTTACAGGAGTAGATCATATAATGGTAATGTCAATCATTGTGTGAGCATCTTCTGACGCTGTATGGGAGTTTAAGGTGCATGATAAAGGAGCAACACCTGAGCTCCAGGTCACAGGAATGTATTGTCTGTTGTACAGAGCACACACACAAAGAAACTCACACAAACATGGACACACGCTGTGCTGTAGATATTTAACACATCTTTCAATCCAGCCTGGCTTTTTAAACCAGCACTCACAAATGAAAGCCCCCAAAACTAAATGTGTACAAGTACTTGTTATGACCTTATAATGGATGTATTTTAGCTTCATTCAACATGTCTTACTCTTGTGTATTACCAATGCAGTTCACTAAACCTGGCTCTTTTTACCCCACAGGTAACATTTGTGCAACTAATGTCTTAACCTTTTGTTTGCATAAAGAATGTGCAGTAGTGCTTGCCAAATACAGGTTACATGTAAGGAATTATTTGCAGAAAGCACATACCGGTAAGCTAATTTTGCAGCGTATCTAGTGAAGCAATAAGTCTGTAGTATTTCCCTTTCTATGGCACTGGCCTGCTTTGTACATATGAAAATAAACAGATGAGAGTCCCATACATGCCACTGTACATAGGAGAATTATGCATTTGAATGCAGCCATTGTTATTTTTCAGAGGACATGAAATTGTTTTTTTGTACATGAACGAACGATTAAATTTCAAGGAAAACCTCATGTGAAACAAAAACGACAAAATGGTTGTTCATTTCTTCAAGTTTGTTTGTTGCGGTGAATAAAAACGCCAAAGATCCATGTTTCAAAAAAATTATATTTATATATGCAGAACAATCAGGCTTTCCATTTCAAACCCACGTGACAAACGGCGTGACCCAAAAGAATAAAAATAAACAGCACTACAAAATATCCATAGAAAAACAACTCGACATCAGCACACGACTCTTCACAAAAATATACAAAACTCAGTTGGAACAACAGCTTTACATTCTCAGTGACCTCCCCGTCATGGACTCTGTTTACAGCGGAGATAAACCGTGGATGGAGTCGGTGAAAGGCCTGGAGGAGGAAAGGCGAACTGCTTCAAATGGAGGGAGAGATGAGGGAGGAAGAGTTGGAGGAGCGGGGTGTACAGACTCTACACAGACTCAAGAAGACACAAAGATGGATAAGACATCACATCAAGTACTCCTTCTTTTCTTCATCCACCTCTTCTCTCTCCTCCTCTTCTTCAAACGACGCCACGCCAGAAGACCTGCGGTCAGAGAAGCCCCTGGGGTTCCAGTGCCAAACCCGAAGCTCATGGAACACGCTGCCATCCTCCTCCTCGTCCTCTTCCTCCTCCTCTCCAGGAGACTCGGAGTGAGAGGTGGAGTAGCAGGAGTCGAACCTGCTGCTCCTGCTCCGGGACCTCCACTCCGGCTTGTTGTGGACACAGACCTCGCCGTGTTGCTCCTGCAAAGAAGCCAACTGCTCATCGAGACCGCTCAGCCTCTCCTCGTCCTCTTCTTCTTCTTCCTCCAAGAATGGACACATGCAGTCGCTCCGTGACGTAGGTGAGTTGGCCTGAGCTGGAGGCTGATCATGGAGCAGACTGGTGCTGCTGGAGTTTACAAGACAATCTGGGGGTGGAACCTCAACGTCTCGGGTCTCAGGCTGGCATGGCACTCCGCCAATGGGTTCGGACACGGCCGTGTCTGAGGGAGGAGGACAGAGTCAGAACACCTGGAGGTGGATGGACAGAGGAGTGGATGGGAAGATGATGATGTCAGCGGGGATGCGGGAAAACGATGAAATGAAATGTGATGATGTCGTGTACCTGAGCTCTGGGTGGACAGGGTGCGAGTCTGTCCATTGGTGTGGGAGTCCTCATCGTTGGAGTCTTCCTCTTCCTCCTCATCATCATCCAGTGACGCCCAGGCTCTGAGTTTAGCCTCAGCAATGGCAAACTGCTCCGCCACTCCTAGCAGGAACACATTCACAATTTGAAGGCAGTGATTTCAAATGTTGGGATTTAAAACCAGCTGGCAGTCCGTATATTTTTCTGTGTTTGTCACGATAAATATTTTCATTTGTTCAACCTTTATACAGGCTAGCCTCATTGAGCCACGAGGACTCGTTTACAAGAGGGACCTGTTCCAGACAGAACATATAAAGTACAGACAACAAAACAGTAGACAATGACAACAATAAACTACAGTAAAAAAAATGCTGTTAAAATGAGTAATGTACAAAGCAATAAATGAGGGTGCCGTAAAACCGGGTGAAATACTAAAAACAAGAACATATTTGCTTTGAATTTTCTATTGACATTATCAAATGTTTGAAACCCCGTAAAGATGTCAAGATGGACAGCTTCAGTTCCTGTTGCAAGGTGTTCCAGGTTGCAGGAGCTGAGTAAGAAAAGTCCCTTTTGCCAAATTCAGTTCGCACTGAGGGAACCCTGCAGGTAATTATGTTCTGAGAGCGCACGCTGTAACTGCAGTGACGACGTGACGTGTGGGAGGAGATATCAGAAGGTAGAAGACCAAGGAGGGATATCTGTAAATCATCTCTGTGTTTCTGATCAATTGGGTAATTAATTGTATTCTATTTGAATTTACTGAACCCTAAACTACCTGAATACTTACAAAACTTTGCCATCAGCGAGCCTGATACTCATGTTTGGATGATGTAGAGCTTAACAAGTACATTCAAACATTTTAAACATTCGATCTAACCTACTGGGATTTTTATTTAATGCAACTATGGATACACTTTTTCAATTAAAAATTAACTGGTAGTAGCGTTAGCTGATGAGTTAACACGCATTGATTTGACCCTACAACAAGCACAAATTACAGTAAATGCATTGCTAGAGGTGTGATGTCATGCAGCCTTGTCCACAGGTCAAGCTTGAGAGCTTCCATTTTAAAATAAATGGCTGAATGAGAGCATTTTAGCCAAACTGGTTCTTTTGAGGCTAAATGGTAACTCTAAATTGTCCCTATAGTTGTGAGTGAGACAGTGGATGTTTGTCTTGTTTGTCTCTATGTGATGGACTTGAGACCTGTCCAGGTGTCCCCTGCCTCTCTCACAGTGACTGCTGGATATGAGCGAAAGTGACCCCTGCGATCCAAAAAGGAAGAAGCGGGTAAAAGATGATGGATGGATGGATGGATTGTCCTATTTATACTACAGCTTGATGGGACAGCATCTTTAGCTAGATGAGGGTTTTGGGTGTGGCAGCACTCAACAATAAACTCAACATCTTTTAGAGTCATTTAAAGAGTATTTCTTTCTGTGAGGAACTGAGACGTGAAAGGTTTTCTAAGATGTTTTCACTTCAGTACGACTTGAATTGTTTTCACTCCAGCTGATCTGAATAGGTAAAGATCCATCTTTGATGGATTAGCTTTTTATAACCCCACTGACCTTTTGCTGTATTTTTACCTCTCTAAGGGCTTGGTAGTGAGCATGATGTCCGCTCTCTCTGCCTGCACTCCACTTTCCTCCCCCTCATATTATCTCCTCATCAAACCACAACTATGTCACCGGTGCCAGAGAGGATGAGTCACAGAAAAACACCCAGAGCTGCCGCGCTGTCGGTGGGCAGTGAAGTCTTCTGAAAGTGTTTCTAATGGGCCACCATCTGCTGCCAAGACAAACCGAGCGATGTCAGTGGAGCCCATTGCTCCAGTAAAGGACTTTGAGGGGATTAGGTGGATGACAGAAGGTGGGAGTGGTCACGAGATGATGCTGTGGTTAAACTGGGCTAAGAGGATGCACATGTCCACACAAAGGCATGTGACTTTGTTTTCTTACATTGTTTGAATCTGTAACAGCTGCATTTATTTATCCTGCTGGATGAGAAGATTAAAGAATACCTGCAGCAAACCGAGCCTCCTTCTCCCCTTCGGTCAGATGGCTGTAAGAGTTGAACTGGGAGTTGGTGCCCGGTGGAGGACCTGTGGGTTTGGGCCAGCCTTTCCACTCGATGAGGTGGGCGACCCGACCCTGAGCCAGAGAGGTGGGCTTCGTCACATGGTCCCTCACGGCCTGAGAGATGCCTGCGTCACAGAGAGGGACAGGTCAGATATTTGAAGCCACATGTTCAAAAACATGAAAATAAATATATATTTTTCCACCATTCAAGGAAGATCTGGCGAGCGCTGCAAATTCATGGATGCCCACACTTTTCCTGGAGTCTGCTGGAGATTTTCCTGACTTTGGAATCATTTCAGTCTCTTCAAAATTCACCTGCAAAACACATCACATTTTAGCGAAATGTCCCTTTTTTTTTTCTTTACATTAAATAGCAGCCAGAAAATGAAGCTTTATAAACACAACACAGCTCCCGTCATCAGAATTCTGATACGACTCTGAAGACAAACAACAACAGTCGAAGCACGTGTAAATGTAAAAAGGCTGCACATATTAAGCTAACTAACTAAATAATGTCTGTTCCCACCTCTTTTTCTCTTTGCCTCTCCATTCTTTCACTACTCCTGGTGCTGAGCCTCATTATGGACGCGCAGAGATGGATCCAGGGCGTCGTGAACCAACGCGACTGAGAGACGCAGCTTGAGTTTGCTGCTTTAAACCACCGAGGCAGACAAGTAGCAATGCCCTATATTCACCGCACAGATGCTGCTAAAGCCACGGTAAGCTGGTGAAACCCGTTCAAAAGGCTGGGGTGGAGGGAGGAGAGGGCAGCAGGGGACCGTCTCCATTTGACAAAGCAAGCATATGGTGTGGGACCAGCCACGGGTTAGTGGCTCCAGCCAAGCCTGCTCAACGCAAAGCTGTTGATTGAAACTGATAGGGCCACCTGATGGACTAAAACCTTCACGACCACCGGATGGGTCAGCAGCCTCAATCTGTGGCCACAAAACTGGAGCACAAGGCAGATCTGGGAAATATCGGGTGACTTTTAACAAGCAGGAAACACGAGCAAACATGCATGACTTGACGGAAACTCTTAAGCAGATTGTCTCCTAAAGCTGCTAAGAAAGAACAAAATCTTCTGACAGTGGTTAAAGGCTCCCACTGAAGTCAAGCGTGACAGGAAATGTGTGCCAACAGGCAGGCGAGGAACTCTAAGAGGGGGGTTAGGTGAAGGTGGAAACATCTCCAGCTCAGGTCAACACTCCTCAGAGGAGAGTTTCATCTTTAAAAGAAAAGCACCGGAGAGACGCGACTCGAGCTCATCAACACATGTTCAGGATGAGAAGCTCTGAAAGGTGCTGAGACTTTGAAGAACAGATTTCAGCTCGGCAGACAGATCGGTTTCACAACTCTGGTCCTCCAAGCACACTCAAGGAAATGAATCTGCTGCAGCATTTCATCATGTTCTGCTTTTAAGGACCAAATAATCGTGTGAATGCTGATTTCAGCTGTATTTGTGCCATGTTTGTGCGTGTAGTCAAACTACTTCATACTTTTTACTATTTTAACTGTTTTAACTGTTCACATATCAAAAGGTCTCTTGTAAATGGGTCCTCGTGGCTTAATGTGACTAACTTGTATAAATAAAGGTTGAATGAAAAAAATGAATACACTCATCTCATCCAGCAGATGGGTGCTGTGACTTTTGAGTTTTATAACTTATATTGTTAATTGATTATTTTTTTTACTTTACAATTATTTCACTATTTAAAGATGCTAAGATCTCAATTCCTGTTTGAAATCTGCTTTAGTTGCTCACATTTTGTTGTTTTTAGTTTGCAGCTATAAGTGCTACCTTTAGCTTGTACCTAGCCTTCTGCTACTTTTAGGTTTTAGCTACATTTCTTCTAATTGTACCTTTTGACTAGCCTTTTGCTGCTTTTAGGTTTTAGCTACATTTCTTCTAATTTTACCTTTAAAAGCTCAAAATAGCAAAACACAGCTAAAAATAGCAAAAGACTAGCCAAAAGGTAAAATTAGAAGAAATATAGCTAAAACCTAAAAGTAGCAAAAGGCTAGACAAAAGGTAAATTTAGAAGAATTGCCAGCCTTCTTCTACTTTTAGGTTTTAGCTACAAATCTTCTAATTTTACCTTTTGGCTAACCTTTTGCTACTTTTAGCTAGTGTTTTGCTACTTTGAGCTTTTAGCCAAGCTACCGTTCTTCTAATTTTACCTTTTAGCTAGTGTTTTGCTACTTTGAGCTTTTAGCCAGCCTTCTGCATACTTCCTGTAGTTTAATTCTGAAGCTTTGATGTAGGAAACATCTGAAACATGCAGAGCGGTGGATGCTGAAGCCTTGCGTTGATTTAAATGAGTTCAACCAAATTAACAGATTCTACTTTGATCTCAGTCAGTCCAGAGATGAAGATATTGGAAAGTCATGCTCGATAAATTAGCTGCATTCGGTGTTCTGTGGTTCCATCCAGGTACGATAAAAGTGGAGCACAATCACTTTGTTGACTTTATACCAATGAGATAGACTCATTCCTACAAACCTCTTTTTATTTAAATTATTTATAAACTTGGAGACAAATGTTGAAGATAAATCTTAACACAAGTATTTAAAATGTTTGTGTTTCAGGGTTCATCTCAGGTTACACATAAGACAACACTTTTTTAAAGTTTGACTTTAGGTGTTTGACTTCTTCCACATTTAAGTGGTCATTTTTGTCTTTTTGTTGTCATTTTGTTGTTTCACTTTATAAAAATAAAAATAAAAAATAATAATAAAATGTGGTAATTGTTTGCGTGTTTTCTTCCGTTTCCTCCCACAGTTCAAAAACATGCATGTTAGGATGCCTTCAGGCCTCCTTTGCCAAAAGAGATTTGTGATCTCAGTGGGACATGCCCTGGGGGGTACGCTCATACCTCTGGGTACATATGTGCGTACGTACATGCGTACCTCCGCTTATGGACATACGTGAGAGTATACTGGGGGGCTGACATACAAATGACTATAAGTTATGGATACCTGTGCTTTATAAACATTGTTAACAAATCTGTGTTCCTTCCTTCCTGATCCCATTTATTTATTTATTTATAATTAATAAAACATTTATTTATTTATCTATGAAAGTATTTGTTGATTTGCTGGAATTATTCAAAACTTGTGATTAATATATTGGCTTGTTTTTAAGCTTAACTTTTAAATGACAAAATGTTAAAAGAAGATCCAATAAATTCAGTTATTTGTGTATGTTTTTTAAAAACTTATATAACTATCTATTTATAGATAAAATACATCATTAGCCCTCCTTGAAGCTGCCAATTTAACTGCTTCTTCTACCTCCAGCCTGCAAAGCACACCTGATAAATGCTGCTAACTGGTCCAAGCCAGGCTTCATGTGAGCAAACCTCCTTTTTTTAAGGTCATTTTAAATCAATTTTAAACCCCTTTAAAAGGAGGGATGTGTCACAGAGGAGGCTGTGACTTCCACAGATCTATATTTATTAAAATGACCAACAAGTGGGAGGGTGAAGTC
>NC_056506.1:31862463-31865024 GCF_014905685.2 Nematolebias whitei
CCCCCCCCCCCCCCCCCCCACACACACACACACACACACACACACACAGGCTGTCAAGAACAGACAGCAACCTTCATGTTCAGTCAAATACTGAATTTATTTCTTAAAATATATTTCTCTGAGTGTTAGTGGGTTGAGAACTGGGGTTTTAGCAGCTCGCACGCAGGATGGATGAGGGGTCTCATGAATGCTTATGAATATTTGACCTTTTTGTGCCCCCATGGTTTGACTGAGCACTATAGCCGGACTCCAAAGTACTAACTGTACAAGTATTATATCAAATATACTAAAATCTGCTTGGTTTAAAACCAAATATGAGCTGAGCCAACCCTGAAGTTTTAACTCAGCGGATTGGGTTATGGGAAAATTGGATTAAAATGACTGATTTTGTTAGCACTAATGCTATTTTAGAAAACCCAAACTCACCGTTTAGTGAAAACTCAAGATGTTCAAGCCAACCGGGCAAATGTGTGCTGGCGAGTTTGTTTTCCAGCCTAAAGCAGAGGTTGATTTGGCTCATTTGGGTAATTTCTGACTTAAATGTCCAATTGTGACAACATCATCTTCGTCCCAACAAGGTCAAACATTTTGATCAAATAGTTGATCCAGGAATAGATTTTCCAGATCTACTGATACAATTCTAAACATGAACATGGGTACACACTAAATGCAGGGGCTTAATTTGTAAACCGATTGCTACAGGAACGCAAATAGTGAGCAGGCTGGGGGTGATTCTGCATGGAGGTCTCCTCCCCCAAAACATTTTGAATAGATATGATTTTCTGCATTTTGATGTATTGTAATGGGTTGTTATGAGGAGGCTGTGACTTCCACAGATCTATATTTATTAAAATGACCAACAAGTGGGAGGGTGAAGTCGGTGTGTCTGCAGTCAAACTGCCCTCATCTCAGAGGAGGCTGCAGTGCACAAACCAGATTTGATGTGTGTGTGTGTGGGTGGGTGGGGGGGTGTCCTTGTGGAAATGGTGCGTTCAAGCAGCAGAAGCTGTTCAGCCTATATGTCTACCTAGGGGGAGTGGTGGTGCAGAGGTTAGAAGATGGGCTTGTGATCGAAAAGTCGCAGTTTCATCTCCCGGTACCGTCAACATCAAAATGTGGGTGGAAAAGGTGAAACACTCACACCTCCCTCCACCCTCATTCGCCGCACCCTGGGCCCCTGAGCATGGCCCTTAACCCCCACCATCTGCTCCCTAAACAGGTCTCTCTTGAAAATGAGTTCTCCTGGCTCAATGAGACTACCTGGATAAATAAAGGCTAAATGAAAAAAAAAAAAAAAATGTAGGGATGGCGCCATCTTGTGGGCCTACTCTGGCTGTTGTGTTTAAAATGAGTGTTTATGTAATTATTTTCAGTTTATATTTCCAGTATGTTTTATTTGTTCAAGGCAGTCCTATTCATTCATAACTTTATTATTAGTAAGCCTGAGAGTTACCGGCTCCAAGCAGTTACTGGAATGCACCCTGTCAAAATAAGAGTTCCCTGATCATGTTCCGGCTCAAATTAAGCCCCGACTCAGTGTCAACAAAGCTAAAAACCAAGAGGAAGTTTGAGCATATTTGACCTACAGGCCAAACACAAAGACCCCCCCCCCCCCCCCCCATTCTAACACACACAGTTTTTGCTGATCTACTGCTCTAAGTTTATCATTTCAATATTTTTATACACAATTCCCTCAACATGACTATATATCAACATGTTAAATTGTCAAACTTCTCGTTCCCAACCGGCTCTTCTATGGACGTCGCTGTTGTCGACCTGCTCCTGTTGTTACACCAACGGTGGTATCTGGCTACACATTTTGCCAACATATTTTTTTATTTTAAAGGACACAATCGTTAATATTAGGGGGAAAAAAGTGCTTTTTTTTTTTTTACTTCATGAATTATTTTTGTTCTTCAAACCAGCAAAATTGTTTAATGACCTCTTCAACCAGATTTGGCCTTTCTGTAGGAAAAGTGGATCACTTACTTGCAGTTGTTTTTTTTAAACATTAATTTTATGAAAATACTTTGAACAGACTTCCAACTTCAGCATGCTCACAAGAGAAACTAAATCAACCTGACATCATGAGACTGATACAAACCACACTGTGAAAAATTATTTGTACCACTTGAACCGGATGTGCTCCTTGGTCTTCATGATGCCGTTTGATCATAGAACAGCTGTATTTGTACTGATATTAAATTACACACAGAGTGGAATAATTTATTAGGCACATCCTGAAGGAAAAGGTTGCTCTGGATTTTAGTTGGGAGGCATTTTCCTCCCACTAACAGCACTGGCCGAACACGTTGGAACTTGTTTTAGTCGTCTTAAGCAATATTTTCTCAAACTATCTCAAGAGCTTCGTTTCTCCTTTGAATAAATCATTTTTAAAAACAATATCTGATTAATTACAGAACACATTTTTTTTTTACTCAAATCGTTCATATGTAAAAAAAAAAATAAAAAAAAAATTCAAGGCTCAAAAGATGAACCAGTCCTGTGCTGGACAGATTAAAAAAAAAAAAAAAAAAAAAAAAAAAAAATTAAAAAATGAA
>NC_056506.1:31865124-31944551 GCF_014905685.2 Nematolebias whitei
AAAAAAAAAAAAAAAAAAAAAAAAAAAAAAGTTTTAAAACTGGAGCTTTATGCACTTAGTTACAACTTATTTCATTTATTTGGGTTGAATCAATGAAAAATACCAAAAGCAAACAAAAAATACAATATTGGAAGGAATAAATCGTATTTTAGTACCAAAAAGGTGACTGGAGCGATTTACTGACAACTTGTCACCCCCTCAGGTCTGTCAGGTTTTTCTTTCATTTCTGAAGACTTTCAGATATTGTTAATCTTCTCTATAGCAGCTTAAATAATGGAAAAATATCTACTTTAAATGAGCTCCAGAAAGCCTTATGATAAATCGCGGCTTGTAAAAGGTAAATAGTGATTAGTGCAACATGAAAATGATGTCAGTAAAAGCATCAAATCAAAGGCATTCCACTCAAAACTCTGTTCTGCAACTTAATAACTCCTTTATTTGTAATGTTTGGTTACCTCCTCTTTCCAGTTTGATGCAAAAGAAGCAATCATTTCTTAAATAAAGAAAGCAAAAAACATATTTACACAATTCAAATAAAACTAATAATCAATGGATAATCTAAAGCACCTCTCTGCATCTGGACAACTGTTTGTGTTGGAAAAGGAGACACTGCAATTATATCAGAAAATCACCGTTTCTGAAAAATAAAAACAGAAGAAGAAAAAAAAAAAAAGTATATCATAATTGTTATATATTTACAGAAAGGTCCTGAAATGAGTTTTCACTTAAAGTAGAAAAGGCTTTCAGATCACTTCTGTTTTCTTTTCCCCCACGCCTTCTCTTTATATATATATATATATATATATTTATATATATATATATCTTATCAAGTCAATTTCTTCTGCAGATTTCAAGTTTTAGCTGTGATTAGGTCTTTAAGAGTCAGGTTTAAGTTCAGAGGAGGTCAAGAGGAAGTATCAGTCAGTGTAGTTTGCTACTGGGGGGTGGGAGAGGATGGCTTAGAGGAAGCATTAAGACCACCTCCCAGTAGTCCAAGTCCACATCAGTCCTCTGTAAGGGGAAAAAGGGAAACAGGAAAAATAGACAACCTTTGCTTTAGAAACTCCATCAGACAAATTATTAGTTTGTGTATTTTTCACAGAAACACTTCAGTCGTGCTGCACGCTCCAATAAAGGACAGACAGAAGACCTGTGTTTGGATTGAGCACATGACCCCCCCACCACACCGCACACCCTTGCCATTTCTTTCTGCACGTCAGAGGCTATTAGGCATAGAAGAATGACAGCAGCCGGTTGGTTTGTGTTTACGGTGACGAGACGTCGTAGTGATGTGGGACATTTCACACCTTGTTCAGAAGCGGTCCTGCTGAAGAGTTTTCAAGTTTATTTCATGAGGACACTTGCTGTGTAAAGCAGGAGAGGAGGGGAGAGAAATTATTGTTTTTAAGTTCATCTCTCAAAGAAAAGAAAAGGAAAAAAAAGATTTATCCTCATTGAGGACTGATTAGTCTGCCACTCCGGCTTTATAAATTGTCCATTACTCTTTGTAGATCCCTCGTCTCGACAACAGGGGGCAGCAGATTATATTTCCGTCCCCTTAGTCCTTGTCCGACTCCTCCTCGGCCTCGCGGAGCCAGATGAAGAAGAAAGTGACTGATTTCAAGGCCACACCTTTCCCCGTTTGCTCCGCAGGATCTTTGCTGGCCTCCCATTTGTAGAAGGTGTCCTCTTTGATGATGTCCTCGTCGTACAGGGCGTCGAAGAACATCCGCAGCAGGTCTGCAGAAACAAAGAACAAAGGTCAGTATTGACCCCTCCCTGACATTCAAAGAACTGTCTCGGTGCAATAAATTGGCTCTCGCCCACTAAATTGGCTCTCGCCCACTAAATTTATGCAAGGGAGGGGATGAAACACTGAGTTCTGTTTGCAGAATAATTACTATCCTATCAAAAATCATACGAAGAACATTCAGCTTCTAATATATCCTGCACTTTTCTCTACATTTCATCAAACAACCAGAGCACTCACTGGCAGGTTGCTCCATGTGCACCATGAGAGCCTGGAGGGCATAAAGGGCCTGCAGCTCCTTCTCCTCATCACACAGGTATCTCTGCAGAAGGCTGGCCCTCTGGTTGACCTGCTGTGCATCCACCTTGTAAGCGTTGTCACCTGATGAAAGTTAAAACATATATATCATCCTTCTAGTTACAAAATAAGCCACAAAACGCTGGTTTTGTTTGTTTAACAACTAATCTCTTACTCTTCACACAAGTAAACAACACACAAATGTAGAGATCAAAACAGGCAGTCATCCTTACATATGATGACAGACTGGCACACTGAGGTCATCAGTGCTCGTACAAACTGGTTGGAAGCGGTCTGCTGCTCATCCAAGTTAGCCTAAAACAAAACCATATTGGTTAAATATAATACACTGATTTAAAAATCTGCATAAAACAAAGGTCACCATCACTAGGTAATTAATAATTGCCATCAAATAAGACAAGACACAACCAAAACAGTCATATGCATCAACAATCAGACCCGCCCCTTGTGGTGCCACATACCTCGATCCAGTCTCTGATGCGCTGGTTGTTGGCTTTGTCCTCCAGAAGTCTGTCCAGCTCTTTGCTCATCTCTTCTCTGCTGAGGACTTTCTTCTTGCCAACGTCTTTTGTCTCCGTCTCCTCTGTGGTAAACTCAACTTTCTGGAAAACGCAACACACAAAGAAGTCTTGATGCACAGGTTTAGCAGCTCGGTTTCATTTACCAGGCAAGCAAGTCATTTACCCGTTTAAAGACGACACAGCAAAGCAGGAACCCAACAGAGTAACTTTAAATTAATAAAGAAGTTGTCCAACATCTCTTAGGTTACCTGATCAGTGACAAACTTGTTCACGTCTTCATCACTCGGCAAGAAATCTTTCCAATTTAGTCCCGTTTCTCTCCACAAAGTCCCAACCTTCTTCTGAGTCTGGTGGGAGGGATAAACTCAATTTAAGTGCTGAAATGTGTAGAAGTACAAAATAATAATAGATTACTCAATTATGCTGCTTTTAGATTTATGTTCTTACCATTTCTTTGCAGAGCAGCTTGAGGATCTGTGCCAGCAGCACACCAGCCTTCCCCAGAGGCACGAGAGGCTTCGAGATCTCCCTAAAGACAACAACGCCACGTTAAACTTTCCTTCTTTAAACTTTTAACAATATGTAGCTGTTTAATGAACTATTATTACAACATTGGTTCCAAAAGCCAAAAAAATAAACAAAAAAACCCCCAATGTTTTTATTTTTTCAGATAGTTATGTTTAAGATGACCCCCGTCACCCAAAATGGAACAAGTGGGTAAAGATAATGGATGGATGGATGTTTAAGATGAACGCTCAGATCTCTAAAGCGCTCCAGCTGAAAATAATCGACCTAGTTTCTATTTGATTTACAATCTTTTATTCCAGAGGGAAAATGTCCTGTGACATTCAATCGACTTTCAGTTTCTGCTGTTAGACCAGCGTGGATCCTCAGCTTCAGTTACCAGATGAAGACATTAAGGCATAATAATGACTGTGAGTGAGTGTGCCACTCTGTGGGCAGGGGGGGGGTCGTCTGTTGGCGCTTTGAGAGGGGGCGGGGCTTATGACAGCACTTGCTGCTGGTCTTCCTTCGGAGGACTTGGGTCGAACGGTTTTCTCCTCGTCGGTCATTTGTAAAATGTATTTAATTTCTTTTGAAAACTGCCTCTGCTCTGCTTCCGCCTCCCACCTCGCTCTGTTCAACTCGCGCTGCAGTTTATTTTTTTCTTCAAACTTTATTCAGTCAGTCAGCATTGACAATGAACTGCAGGTGAACAAAATGGCCCTGCAGCGCCGTGAAAGACGCTTAATCGCGCGACATAACGAATCGATAATGAAATTCGTTGCCAACACTTTTAATCATGTATTTTATCGATTCGTTGTTGCAGCTCTAGTATGAATAACTGATTTTTGAATAAATGGATAAAAAACAAATTTTTGGTTAATTTGGGTAAAAAAAAAACAACAACAAAGTATATAAAGTTAAGGACCTATAGATTTTCTAATTAATAAAATCATTATGATCTATGACTGTCTGACTAAACCCAAAATTCAAGAACCTTGAACATTTAGATGAATTTGATTACATTTATTTTTTTGTTGCAGCACTCACCCAAAGAACTGTCCCATAGGGATTCCTCCTTCATGGAGCATGGGGGTAAGGAGCTCAGCCAGGTAGAGCCAGATGTGAGGTATATCTATGGCCATGTCCTCTGCTGACTCCAGGGTCTCTTGTAGCCTGCAACAAGATTCAAAAATAAATCAGCCTTCTTTTTTTTTTTTTTAACAGCAGATGCCCTGATGTGATTTTTATTTTTAACAAATGCTCACCCTTTGTAGTACTGCTGCAAGGGTAATGTCCCTGCTTTTACAAGCTGATGCAGCAAAGAGCCCATGCGCTCCCTTGCAATTGTGCTGCGTTCAAGTGTCGATTCAACACCGCTGCGCACAAATATATAAAGCTGTGAGACACTATTGAGCTCTGCCACACACTGCAAGGCCTCCTACAGCGCCAAAGAGAAAACGAGACATGTTAGCACCAATTACTTTTGCTCTAAACTAATGTAGATGTACTTTTCTAGGCTCCATGTGTACCTTCACATCATTGATGTGGAGGTATTCTTCAATGATGGCGTTTGACTTCTTCTCCACCTCCTCCTCAGTCATGGTAGGTTTTGGAAGAGAGGGAGGAGCTGGAGCACTTTCGCGCTTAGCTAAAGGAAAACAAGGTAAAAACACAAGCTAAATATTGCTCATCTTGTTTGTGCATCTTAAATCTATTGAAATCTTCCGTTTGTTAAGTTTTATACCTGGGAGGTCTTTGGTTGGACCAGTATCCCGACTACCTCGGTCTCTGCTTCCTCGGTCTCGGCTTCCTCGGTCTCGACTTCCTTGTTCTCGACTTCCCCTGTCTTTGCTGCCTCTGTCTCGACTTCCTCTGTCCCGATTATCGGTCATGCTGGCGACACGGCGCACAGATTCATTTGGGGCTCGGCCGTCTCCGCCCCTGCCACCACGCTCCTGCGACTCTCTGCTGAAGCTTCTCTTGGTGATTTGGTTCCCGTCGCGTCTCTCGCTGCGAGTAAATCTGTCGAAGCGACCTCTGTCGTGGTCACCCCTGTCTCTGTCACCTTCCCGCTCGCGACTGGAGCTTGATCTAAAAGTTAGGAGTGAGCAACAAGTTACATTTCTAATATTTTTTTTACACGCATAAAAATTCCCAAGGGCCATTTTAATTTAAACAGAGAGGCTGCAAAAAAGGAAAACGTCAGCAACGCAGTAAATGGGGAACTGTAGTGAGAACAGAAGTATTGAATACCTCTGAGGTACTCTGCGATCAGTGTCTCCTGAAGACGACATTGAACCAGACTGCTGTAGGGCTGAGAAGCGGTTGAGGGTGCTGGTGGCTGGCCTCCCTGAATCTAAATTGAATAAAATGTGTGCGTTAGAACCCAAATCACAAAGATAAACAACACGCAGTACGCCAATGTCCCTCATCGCAGAAGGATCTGAATAGCGATTGCTTGTATTTTTCTAGACAAGTGTTTTTCTGCACTGGAACTGAACAAGGAATAAAACATTAATGATTTTGGAGCGAGATAATTAAGTGAGTAGGTGTTATAATAACAGAGTAGAACACCATAACTGTGTACAGAGGAACGTTGCAGCGTTAATCCTGGCGAGCGGAGGGAGCATTTTTATCCACCATTAAGCACAATGGCAGAGCCAGGGGGTGGCCGATGGCGGCCTTGGCCAAATGATGTGGGGGCCAGTTTATTTATATAGTTGGTGTTTATCTTGGATTTTGATGTGATTTTCGAAAATAAACTTTCTTGCATCTAGCTGCAGCCACACACCAGAAAGTTTTACCAATGCTTTGTTTTTATTATTATCCAGAACACAATCTATATTTGGGGGTGGCCATCTTGGATTTTGACCTGACAACCCAATTTTTGAAAGAACCCTTTCTTAGGCCTGAATGTAGCCACACACCAAAATGGAAGTCGGTACCTCACTTAATTTTCAAGTTAAACGATGTTTATGGACGGACTGACTGTTTCTCCAGCTCCCCCTTTTTCACTCTGCTACGGGGGACAAAAATAATTAATTCCTTCTTTTAGAGAGGAATTTTACCTTGATCTCCACTTGCTGGTTTAACTCCACTTCCTCCACTGCTGCCTTTACCCCAGCTACCCCACATGCCTTTTCCTCCAGGAGCCAGTAGCTGATTATTGAAGTCGACAGCTCCAGACTAGAGGGAAAGATAAAATTATAAAGCTACTACTTGACACTTTATTGCAGTTCTAGACTCCGTGTGTAGAGAATTTTGTTTTTACCTTTGTGATCTTGCTAAGGCGGGTGGTGTCAATAGGACGATTCTTTGAAATGGGCACCGTGTTCCAGCCCTCGTCCTGGGGCTGGCTCGTCCGGCTCCCTCCTGGTGTGTGGGTGCCTCGGCCTCCCACGTTACCTCCCATTCTGCCTCCTCCTCCTCCTCCGCTTTCTTTCTTTGATAGGAGCTGTTGCTGGACTTTGATCTGTTCCCTGTGCTCTTCCATTTCTGCCTCTTTGTGAATCTGGTCGATTGTTTTAGGACCTTGATCTCCTCTCCGAGGCACCCAGTTGCTCTGAGGGTCAAATGTGTTAAAACCAGGCATTTATTGTTACAAAAGAGGAGTTGTGCAGTATCAAAATTTCGTTTTAATAAAACTCAGCACTCAAATAAGCACATATTATTAGTTCCTTTATTGCAGTATCTTGAATGAGATAATTACCCTTCTAAGGTCCAGAACATCTTGCAGCATGAATCGAATTCTGGATGACGTCTTTCTCTCTTTGATGATTTTGTCCATCTGGTGGAAATACTGATCCATACGAGGCTGCAAAAGACAGAAGAGGTGGCTTTTATGTGCAATAGGTAAAGTAAAACTGGTGTACGCCAAAGGGTAAGAATGCTTTAATGGACGCAAAAGTCTCCTCAGTACCTCAAACCCATCACTAAATCATCAGTGGCCCAGACACGTGGCACAAAGACAAAGTCATCACTGAAGACATTTAACGTGCACTTGTTTACCAACATTCTTTACTTCCATCCATTTTCCCCTATAATTTACTCACCTTTGCCTTTTCAAAGTCCAGGTCTTTGCCAATAGTGGAGAGAAGTCTGCAGAGACACTCGAGAGACTCTTCATCGTGATTCTTCAGTAGTTTCACCACGCAGTCATGCATGATGGCCTCCGTCAACATTTTCAGCTTGAAGAGCTCACCAATGAACTTTATGTTACCCAGCGACCGCCGTCGAGCCTTGTCCTTGGCCTCCTCAAGCTCCACCCTCAAACGCTCACGCTCCTCCTCCTGAGGAAACAAGGTTTGTGCTTATTGTTGGAATTTGTAGTTGTTCAATTTCATATAAATAGTTGATTGAAAAAAATTCTTACATCTTTAGCAACCTCCATCTCTTTCTGCTTTTTCTCAAAGAACTCATCATCATCCTGGTCCTTCTCAAACTCTTTCTGGCATCGGTTGAGCAACAGTTTGCGGAAGTTCACAAAACTTCCTGAATTGTCTGAGGTGGGTACTTTCAACTGGAGGAGGACATATTTGCATATTTATGAATAAAGTCAACAACATTCAACCAGCTGACAGTAAATCTGGATTAGATGAAACAGTGCTCTTTCAGTTCCTCAATACCATCATGAGATTTCAGTGGCCCAGACACGTGGCACAAAAGTGGAGTCATCATTAGAGCAGAGACAACAACAAGTAAAGCGTGACTTACGGTTATAAGGCAGCGGCACATGTTGGCGTAGGCCACAGAGAAGTTGGGCTCTGAGATAGCCTTCTCAAAGATGAGGTCAATGGTGCCCTTCAGCCTTTCTTCTGTGTCTATCTTCAGGTCCGTCACCTGCTTCATCAGCTCCTCGAACTTTTGTGGCGTCAGTTTGTTCAGGATGCTGCGCAGACGCTTGAACAGCTCTCGAGTTTTGGCTTGTTCAGGGTCGTCTTCATCAACTTCCTCTCTTCCATGACTACGAGCGGGCTTCTTTGTAGAGGGCTTCCAGGCTTTCTCAGCCTTGTTAAGCTGCACATCATCATTAAGCGACATGCTGTTGATGATCCTTATTGGCACCTTCTTCTGGCCTTGCTGGGAGCGCCGTGGCCCAGGGGGCTAAAAGAAAGACACAATGTAAATTTAGAAGATGTTGTGGGAAGAAACTTGTGTGTTTTCAAAAAGAGAAACGCAATTAACTCACCGGGGCTCGTGGTCCTCCCACTGATCTGCTCCCAAGATTTCCCAAATATGAGGGCGTAAAATCAGAACCAGCACTCATCTGTCGAGCTGGGTCAGCAGGCCGAAGTGGAGTCTTGTTTACCTGAATTAAAAAAACAACAGCATTAACACAAAATGCATTTTGAGCGATAAAAATCCATTTTATACAACAACAAATTAAGTCAGATAATCTACTGAATTTCCCCCCCCCCCACTGAAGCTGAACGTCTTACCTTGTCCAAGACCACATCACTGATGATGGGCAGTCCCTCAGGTTTGTGCATACTAGCGCTGATAAACTGGAAGCCCAGGAGGAAGTCTCTGTCGTACCGCTTCTTCGCTTCTGGGTTTATCGGCTTCCATTGTTCTTAAAAATAACATTTTAAAAAGATTATTGTACTAAAGCTTCAAGCCGGTCTAGTTGAAAATCTCAAAACCTTTAATGAAGATGTAGCAAACAACGGGCATGAGTGAAACACAACAGTCCTGTAGTCTATTGTATCAAACTTAACGTCATCAAAATGTCTCCGTGAGCAAAATAAGTGTTGCAATAAAATGCCTGGGCTGCAATAAATCATAGAAAATGTTGTGATGACCAAAAACAAAAGAACTGATGAAGACGTAGGTTTATTGCAAGTAATAAGACTGTTTTTCTATATATGTATATATTATTGCAACTATTTGTACTCAAGGAAGTGAAACTAGTTCTGTAACAATATTAACAATTCTTAAATAGTTTTGAAATTAATTTTACATCCAATATTAATAATACTGAAATGCAACACTAACAATTTTACATTTTTAATGGTTTAAAGGCACAAGTTACCTTCTTTGTACTGGTATTTATGCTCAGTTGCCTCAAGTGTGTTTGTAGGTTTGTCTGGTTCTGCATTCTGCTTGTCCTCTTTCTCCTCCCAGGTCTCATCGACGACCTCAGCCGGAGGTTCAGCTGGAGCTGGAGGACTGGCCTGAATGGGTACGGGTTCAGGAACAGATTTGGCCTCCGGCTCCTGCTGCAAGGATTAAAATAATGAAGTTAGTTAATGAGAATGCCATTTGAAAAACTAAATATCTCACTAAAAATAGATGCTGATTAAGGAGCTGGTCTATTGGAGAGTATGAAAATGAGACTCACATCTTTAAAGGCATCCAGCATGTCCCCAATGGCTTCCTTCTTGTTGAGCTCTTTCATGAATTTCTTTTTCTTTGGCACAGACGTAGCTGCAGAAAAAAAAAAAGTTGATAAACATTTACAGTAATGCAACGTCCCAAAAAAAACAACAAAAAAAACCAAGCCTAAACCTAGCTCACTTTTTGGAGGAAAAGTGTTTACACATTGCCATGTCCTGTATGGGCATCTGAAACAAGGAAACTCAAATTTTAAAATAAAAACCAAGAATTAAATTTATTTTCAGTACAACAAAACGCAAATTTAAAAAAGTAGTCTATCTCGGAAATATGTGACCATCAAAAATTAGGGGCCAACACAACCTGCAGGATCCTACATGAAAGCTTTAACATGGGTCTGTGTCCACTCCCCATGAGGTGATTCAGGTCGTTTTCACACCAGATAGTCCGGTAGACTCGGTTCGGTTCGGGACCAATATTCATGACCTTTTGTTTACATTTGAGCTGGTGAGTTTGCATTCACACTGCACTGTGCAGTCGAGTCAAACTGTTGAACCAACCTATTCCCCTGCTCGCCTGAGGGGGCGCTGCACCAAGAACTAATGAAAGAAACGACATAAAAACCTCTGAAGACACGTCTTCTTCTTCTGTAAATAAAAATAAAAACGAAGTGGCATCAAGTTTTAGCAGTTTTAGGAGTTATATTTTGTCATTTTTTAAAAATGGACTTAGCATGAGCAGAAGATGAGGCAGAAGACCATGGAGAATATTGTTTTTCACATAAGTCAGCTGACAGCTCCATATAAGGTCAGAGAAATGCATGTTTGTTTGTCCTGCGGAGCGGGGCTCGGTCTGTTTACATTCACACTGTACTCGAACCGCGCTGGAGTTCTCTTCTACCGGACCGAGACCTATGTTTTAGCCCGGGCCAGAGTTCGCTTTTTTGTTCCGTGACACAGTTCGATGGCGAGTTCACACATCCCCAAACAAACCGGACTTTCTAGGAAAACGAGCTAGAGTTCGATTAAAGTGGACTAAACAGGGCTGGTGTGAATGCACCCTCACACACATTCTGTAAAGGCTTTTTCCAGATCCTTGAAACGGCCGCACAGACCAGTTCGTCTTTAAGCTTCCTCTGGCAATTCATAAATCAGACGCAGTCGGCCAGTTGCTGCAGACGGGAGCTTTCAGAACTAAATGAGGCATCCAACATAACTCAGCTGGACCAAAGTGGAACGTGACGCATTAAATGTATAACAGATATCTCTCTCATGTCATTTACAAAACATAACTAACTCACAGGTCCCCAACCCTGATCTTTATGGCTCACAGTCCTGCATTTTGAGCCGTTTCCCTGCTTCAACTCATCTGACTGAAATGAACAAGTCATTGACAGGCTTCAACTAAACTTTATGACATTCTGAGCGGGTAATTCAGTTATTAGATGAATGACCTTGGGTCATGAGGTAGGTCAGGGATCTCTAATTAACTCACTTTAGCGACCCTTTTTATGGTAAATTTAAAAAAAAAATTTTTTTACAGTAACTGAAGCTGCCGTGTATCATCAACATTTCCTCAGTAATAAATCTGTTTAATGAAGCAGGCAGTCACTCTAATGTCATCGCATTAATGAGCCACAGCACTTACTCCACAGGCTTACTTTTTCCTTTGCTTAACTTCTACTTTTTGTTCCATTTCACAAATTTTGCATGTTTGTGATGAAATTAAGTCTGCTTCCAGGCAAAGCAAACTATCACCATCATTGAACTACATGTAAAATTATCTGCAAAAATGGCACATGCTGTTAACTGAACATGCACGTTAGGCTGATTGGTAACTCGAAATTGTCCCTAGGTGTGAGTGTGAAATGTTCTTGTTTGTCTCTATCTGGCTCTGTGATGGACTTGCAAGCAGTCCAGGGTGTACCCCGCCTCTTGCACAGTGATGGCTGGACATGGGCTCCAGTGACACCCACAACAAATACTTTACCTTGCATAGTAGGTTCCTCTGGGCAGCTGGCAGGGGGATGAGGCGTATCTTCTTTTTTCTTGTGATGCGACTCTTCCTCTTGTGTCTCTTTCTCTTCCTCCTGCGTTGGTAATGTTGCCACATTGTGTGCTGCCACAGGTGTGCACTCCTGAGATTGAGCAGGTTCAGGTTTGTCATGAGGTGTAGTGTTAGAAACCGGTATATCCTCAGACAGCTCTTCAGTCTCCTGAGGAAGGCCATTGTGGAGGGAAGGCTCTGCTATTTCAGCCGATGTGGGTTCTGGTTCAGGGGCAGAGCTCTGACTGACGTCCTGGGCCTGTGGAGCAGCAGGTTCCAGTGCAGAGGGGGGAGGCTGAGAAACTTCACTTGTTGCTTTTGCAGCCGTTTCCTCTTTTTCCATTTTTACAGGGGCAACTGTTGCTGCAACCTCAACTGCAGGCTCTAACTTAGCAGTAGGTGTCTGCTCCTCTTTCTCCAATTTTTTAACATCTTCTATTTCCACTTCTTCCTTTTTGAGTGCCATTTCAGATGGGGCAGCCTGTGGCTCCTCTGTTTTCACAGGTGTGTCTTGTGCCGCCGCTAATGATGCTGAGGGTCCAACAGGAGCATCAACTGTGTCACTAACATTAGAGCCTACTTTATTTATGACCTCTGCATCACTAATGGTACCTGCTGCTACTGGAGGGAGGGAAGATGGAGGCAGCTGGTCCTTTATTAGTGGGGGCAGCACCTCAGTAGAAACTGTAGCAGCCACAGTCTGTGCAGCTAATTCAAGAGGCGGCGTAAGTTGGCGGTCTACTTCCAGTTGGACCTCTACCACAGGCTCAGTGTCTACTGGAGCTGGCGGTGGAGGAGTATCAGCACTGGAGGGGAGTTCCTTATGTTCATCTGGTTAGCATGAAACATTAAAATATTTTCTCAGTTAGAAAAATGTGCAGACATTTAGCATTTTTTAGCAACTCAAAACGATGGAAAATCTCACCTTCTCTTGTCACAGCAATGGCAGTCTGTACAACTTCACCATTGGTCTGGGCAACACTTATATCTGCTATGGAGGCCTGAAATCAGAAAGCAATAGTTTTAGCACCTTAATTGATGGCAGTTGACAGGAGGTGCTGCAATACTTCACAGAATTTTGAAATACTGGATCTAGCTGACATGATTTGAGATCAACTTTTTCTCGTTCTCTTTTTGATGTCCTGATACGTCCCCCCCCACTGTAGCACATATCACACACACAATAAGAACTAAGACAGACAGAGCAGCTGTAAGCGTGGACCGATGTTATTTTAATTTCACTTCTTGGTCTGCTGCCTTTATACATCTCCTCCTACGTCTCTGCATGAGTGCAGCTACAGCGCGCGCTCTCAGGACATTATTACCTGCAGTATTCCCTCAGTGCGGACTGAACTAGGCAAAAGGGCCTTCTACTACTCGTCTCGGTGCACAAAAATGGTGCAATCTCCATCCACAAGTTACCATATTTGACTATCTTTAAAAGTTTTCTTTGACTATCTTTTTTTTTTCTGGAACACTTGTAATGATGGAAGTATTTTCTAACAGCATTAGCCAACAGCTCTTCAGCAGAGAGCATCATCTGCAGCCACTTTTCATAAACAAACATGTTCACAAAGCCCTTACCAATCACACAATGCTCAGTATTGTGAGAACTAGTTTTGATTGGGGGCACAAGACTGTGTCTTAACAGGTGGTAAGAGTAGAAAAATACACTATTTTTGTCACGCACCCACTTCAAGGAGACATAGTTTTAGCCCTTTGCCTGGACCATAAACCAAACTTTAGATATGAAAACAGATCTCCACAGGACTGTTCAGGTATAAAAAAATAAATAAAAAAAAACATCAACTGTCCATTAACTACAAAACAGTATGTATTAACTATGGGGCTGTGGTAGCTTGGTGCTCAGTACCACGGTCTTGTAAACCCGAGGTTGCGGGTTCAAAACCAGGGTGCGTTAGGAAGGGAATCCAGCATAAAACTATTGCCAAATCTTTCATGCGAGTCCGCTTGCTGTGATGACCCATGAAGAAAGGAGCAGCCGAAAGAAACTGCCTATGCATTGACTCATTGCATATTTTGCTGGAAGTGTGTCAACTTACTTCATTATATTTTAGTAACTTTGGTAGTTGTATAGTACTTTGTTATTGAAAAAAATAAAATAAAAAATATAGGCGGCTGTGGCTGAGTGGTTAGAGCAGTAGTCCTCCAATGCGAGAGTTGGGGGTTTGAATCCACAAGCAGTCACATGCTGAAGTGTCCCTGGGCAAGTCACTGAACCCCTCATGGTCTCTGATGTGTGTCCCATCAGTGTATGAATGTGATAAAGCACTGATTAGTCTCTTTAGAATAATTTATTCAATTAGCTTTGTAGAGATCTAGTAAAGTGCTGTATGAATGAGTAAATGAGGGCACAGATTGTAGTGTAAAGCACTTTGAGTGTCTTGATAATATAGAAAGTTGCTATATAAGTAAAGTTCATTTATCATTTACCATTTTACAAGTACTAAGAAACTAAAATGACTTCTGAAAGCTTTGTCTTACCTGTGGGGGCGTTGGTGTGGTGGAGGATCTTCCACCTGACATGATCTCCTTTGTGATATCACGCCCACCTTGGTTGGGGTCTCGTATCGTTATCTGTCATTAAAAAAAATCAAGTTTAAGATATGTACAAATGTAATAAGCACTATGCAAACATTCTGTCACTCCTGACCTATAGTTGCCACCCAGCATTACAATGTCATTGTTATGTGGAGGTAAAGGAAAGTTCCACATTGAACAAAGGCCACATTTTTTATTCATTCATGTTTCACAAGAGGCGTGCTGCTCTTTTGTTGAAACACTACCTGTTTGCGTTCCCTCTTTGGTGGGCCTTGTGGCTGTGGTGGCAGTTGCTGAGGAGGCGGGGCTTGTTGCTGGTGCTGGGCTGGGTTGATCATGACCGGTGCAGGCTGGACTGTTGCAGAGTACGGTGATTGAGCTGGATAGTATGCTCCTGCTGCTCAGAAGAAAAAAAATAAAATAAAAAAATAAAAGGTTAATTTGCACAAATATAACTTAAAATTTATTCAATACCTTTTTCATAGACATGATATCAATTTTTAGGTGCACTTATGCCACTGGATGTTAATGTTGTAGAAACAATTTTCTAAGTCTAGTCTTCTGTATTTGCTTGCACACATACAAAACTCGCATCACATTTACAGACCCAACAACAGCATATCAGAGGTGTGTGGTGAGGATGTTGACAAGTACAAACTTCTAAACCTGAGCATATGAATACGTTTGTCCTACACACAGTATGTGTAGAATGAATGTTCAGAGTACCCAGAACTTCTTGAAGTCTATAGTAGGGGTACTAGTAGATGCCCCAGCTAGGGAACTCCTCATTCTGCTGGGGAACTTCTGTGCCCATGGGTAACAACAGTGTTACCTGGAGGGGCATGATTGGGAGGAACAGCCTCTGTGATCTGAACTGAGTGTTTCCCCTATCGTTATCCAAGAAGGGCGTCCCGCCCCGTCAACAGAACCTAGCCCCAGCAGTGCGCAATAGACGTGCTAGCAAAAATGCTACTAACATAGCACTCTGCTTCTATCCCCCTTCCCCCCCAGCCCGGTTGACAAATGCCAGCAGTTAACATCAAACATAAGGGTGTCTATAAGTGAGCATGGCACCAGGACCCCCTTGGCCGCAGACTGATGATAGTCATGCTTTGGACTTGGATGAAGATAGGAGCTGAGATGTCAACTACTCTCCACCTGGTTGTAAAGAACTTTGTGAGAGTTTTTATGAAAAGTAGCTGCAGTCAGCTGCTCTCCGACAGCAGCATTTGTTGAGGAGCTGCTAGCTGAGGCCATTATAAAATGCATCCATTATCACAACAGTTCCAGCTAAAATGATGATAGTCAAATAAAATTTATAAAGAACTCACGGAAGGAAATTGGACAATTTTGTGCATGCAACACAGTGTGGAGACACCAGTGGGTCTCCATGGCTGCGCTGACAAAGAGAATGCACCTCTCAACTTTTTCTCTTATCAACGCTGTGTGTAGTAAGGTGGGGTGCAGTTGACCTCAGTCAATGATACTTTTGGGTGGTGAAAGAATACTTTGAAAACCTTCTCAATTCAACAACGTTTTCCATAAAGGAAGCTGACTCAGGGGGCTTTGGGGTTGGTCCATTCATCCATAACCTGGCTGACCTCAGGATTATGTTTTAGTCATTTGCACATGACTGGACCTGTTGGCGTCACCTTACCATGATCTCCAGCTCTCACTAGAGCAGTTTGCAGCAGAGTGTGAAGCAGCTCAAAATCTGAGGTCATATTCTTTAGTCAGGAAAGGGTGGACTGCTCTCTAGGTTGGGAGTGAGGTACTGTCTCAAGTGAAGGAGTTTAAAACATCTAAGTATTTTTCTTGAGTAAAGAAAAAATTCAGTGCAAGATGGCCGAACGGATTGGTGTGGCTTCTGCAATATTGCGTACTCTGTGCCGGCCTGTTGTGGTGAAGAAGGAGCTTAGCTGCATGGCAGCAGTCACTGATTACTAGTTAGTCTACGTTCCTACCCCCACCTATGCTCACAAACTCTGGGTACTGACCAAAAAAAAAAAGATTGCAGATAAACGTGCTCAAGTTTTCTCCACAGGGTAGCTGGACTTTCTTAAGATTGCGTGAGAAGTTCAGTTTTCCAGGAGATAATCATAGTAGAACTGCTGCTCCTCCACATCAACAGGAAAATGTTGAGATGGTTTGGGCATCTGGTAAGGATGCTTCCTAGGCTCCTCCCTAGGGAAGTTTTCTGGGCAAGTGGGAGGAGACCCCTGGGAAGACCCAGGACAAGCTGGGGAGACTGTGTCTCTTGACTGGCCTGGGAACATTTTGGAATGCTCCCAGAAGAGCTGGAAGAGGTGGCTGTGAAAAGAGATGTCTGAGCCTTCCTGCTCAAGTTGCAGGCCCCACGACCTGACAAGTGGCAGATAACAAAAGAATGGACAGTTTTAAGCACGAATGCTGCGGCTAAGAAAAACAAGTATAGTTCGGTTTCCCAGCAACCAGTGATGAACTTGGGCACAGTCTGCGTGCACCCTACCTGCTCTGGGCTATATGCATACATGACATTTGCATCATCATGTAAAGATAGCTGAAACTAATCACATAGTAAATATATTTCTTTACTGCTTTTCTGTTGTGGCAACTAGCAAAAACAAGCAAAACAAGTGAAAGCACGTTCCTAAGAATTGATTGATTAGCTGTCCCCATCGTGTTTGTTGCCTTGTCCTTGTTCATATTAAAATAAATGTGTTGTTACACCCCTAATATTTACTATAATTCTAAAGCATTTCTTTCTCGTTTTTTTTTTTTTTTTAATCACACTACAACCGGCATCCATCGTTAGATATGAGCTACACAATTTAAACCATCTAGATGGAAAATTGCACAAATGTTACAGTTAGAAAAAGAACAAATGTAGGATGTAAGTAGACAGGAAGTGCCACAAAGATTGTTGCCACTGACGCTAGCTGAACACAAGCACACACACTACTCACCGGGGTAGCGCTGGGAGGCGAGAGGAGCACCGTGGAGAGAGAGACGACCGTTCTCTCGCCCGCCCCCTCTCCCCCCACCACCCCGCCTCTCCCTCGCAGCAAGAGAGGGCTCTGAACGCAGCAAGGAAGAGGAGGGGGGTGAGGGACGGGAGGAGGAAAGAAGGAGAAAGGGCAGGAAAAGACAGATGCAGAATGAGTTAATGAGAGGATCTACAGGAAGCAGGGTGTTAAGAAGGTCCCATGAAACGAACTTCAGCTTCACTGTATTTTTCTCCTATTTATCCTGGTTACAGCTTTTTATAACTAAATACAGATGCAGGCTTTTTTATTACAGTACTAGATGACAACCATCTTGCACTCATGTGGGAGCAAAGGCTAAAACTCAAAGCATATACATTAATAGTCACTTTATAGAGTTTTATCATTAATAAGACCAGGGAGCTCAGTGAAGACCCCATTTTTTATGGTCACAGTGGCATTGGATAAAAAATTAAAAAAAAAAACACCTAAGTAATGCAAGCAACAATTAACATACCATTTTGTTTATTAACATGAATCATATTAGTTGAGCAAACTTTGTACTTTGTTGCTCTTTATTCCCCATTTTGTTTATGATTTTTAGAACTCAAGTTTAGGAAAGATTGTTTATAATGGGGCAGCACGGTGGCGCAACTGGTAGAGCTGCTGCCTCTCGGTGAGCAGGTGCCTGATTCAAATCCCGGTCCAGGGGCCTTTCTGGGTGGAGTTTTCGTGTTCTCTCTGTGCATGCGTGGGTTTTCTCCGGGTACTCCGGTTTCCTCACACAGACCAAAAACATGCATGTTAGGCTGATTGGTAACTTTAAATTGTCCCTAGGTGTGAGTGAGAGAGTGAATGGTTGTTTGTCTTGTTTGTCTCTATGTGTCCCTGTGATGGACTTGCGACCTGTCCAGGGTGTACCCCGCCCCTCGCACAGTGATTGCTGGACATGGGCACCGGTGACCCCCGTGACCCAAAATGGAAGAAGCGGGTAAAAGATAATGGATGGATGGTTGTTTATAATGGGAAATGGTTTATCAGTGCTTAGAGTGTTTGTGCCGCCTTATTAAAGGTCAGTTTTTCAAAAGTAGTCACGTTTTACCATTCACTAGTTTAATCCCTGTTCAAAATATATTAAACGTTTCCCATATGATGATAAAGGTTTTACTTTAAAAAAAGGAGGAAAGAGTTTTATAAAACTGCAATCAAACGGTTTTTCTTGTAGGAATAATAATGGGGACTACAATAAACTCTACATTTACTGGGTGTAGTCATAATGCCTATAAATGGGTTCCTGCAGTTTAAAAACACACAATAACTAAGAGTAGAATGGAAGTTTTTTTAAAGCCTTTTCTCATTTAGAAAGTGCAGTACAGTTTAATTACAAAACAACAATTCACTAATAGTCAAATGAGATTCCTGCTTTTAGAGCCAACTCAAATATATTAAGGAATAAAGACCCATCAGACAGATGGTCTCAAGTCATTTCATGGAACCTAGAAGGCAGTGTGTCATGTGACTGCAGAGAGAAAGAACACAGACAAAGCAGAATCAAGCCAGCGTACATGCAACTGGCACTTCAACATTTACAGCAGTGTTTTGATACAAAAGATAATTACACATAGATGAACAATCAAGCAAAACCAGAACATATCCAACAGTGACACAAATTTGGCTTTGACTCAAGAGGTCAAACTTGCAAATTGTTTTTTTTTTGGCAATTGTAAAATAGTTTGTTTGTTGTTGTGCTTGATTGTTGCTCGTCTCAGGTTGAAGCCCTTACCATAACCGGGGTATTCAGCAGGACTAGTTCCTGGGTAGAAACTTGTACCGCTGGACACAGGATACTGCTGGGTAGGAGTCATGTATGGGGTGCGGTACTGCAGAAGCAAAAATACAAAAGAAACAAATGAGAACTCCAGGTTAATGCCTGACAAACCTATAATAAACCATATATGCATGCTTACAATGATCCTGACATCAGTGTTGCCAGATAAATGATAATTACCACTTTTTAGACCTCCTCAATTTTCTGTACAAATGCACAGCACAAGCTTCATCTCATAACCTCTCTACCCCAAAAGTGCACCTCACTCAGCACACATGACAGTTGGGGTCTAAATATTTTTTTAGAACAACTGTACAATAAGGATGATCAACGTGGCATCGCAATCGTAAATGCCCAATTCAAATCATCGCTGGCTGGCAGAAAAACAACTTGCGCTGTTAATTTTATACATCACTTGCTTCTTCACAAATTTAAATGATAATCGTTTAATCCTACATTGTGGTTGGATGAACAGTTAGGTGGGAAATGGCTAGCAGAATTTCATGGCGCCAAATACAGAGTAAAAATGACCCAGATGGAGGGAAAGAGTGTCTCACAGCAAATAACAGAAAGGGCTGGATTCTGAATGAGGACCGTGTCTGTAGTGTTCATTTCCCATCAAATTAGATTCTTGATTATGAGGCAGATGAAATTCTGTGATCTGTTGCCTATGTGGAGGAATAGCTCATGTTATACTGGACACATGCTGATCCTAACCAGTACTGAAAAAAAAACCAACTGTTTCAGAAAGTGTAACCTGTTTTCGCTGAAGAGCAAAGAACACAACAGAAAATAGACCCGACTCTTAGCAATCTGACCAATTTACAGGAAACTATGATTTCCCAAGTTTATGATGGTCCAGATTTGTTCAAAATATGTGTGCATGTCTGTGTGCGTGTATGTGTGTGTGTGTGTGTGTGGGGGGGGGTTAAAAAGAGAGAGACTCATGAAATTATGATTACCGGTATATTTTATTATCCGCTATATTATAAGTGACTTGTAACCCTTCAGTGACTGGTGAACAGACATGGAAATTCAATCAGATCCTCCTAAACAACATTGTTGTTAATGTTTGGCTCGGGGATAAGCTTTATAGCATAGTCTGATAAATATACAGCAGCTAATTATGGTTTGATTCTCTACTTTAATGTCTCATTCATTGTTGGCTGTTTGCTTTCTGCCATCCTGCAAACTGCACATGAGCGAAAATGAGCACTTATGTTTACAAACTTGATCTTCCCTATAGTTCTGTTTCCGATCAGGCAACGCAGACTGGCAAGGAAACTACATCAGCCCAATGTCAACGCTTTTTTTGTTTTGTTTGTTTTTATCTATTTATTAATTTGCCACAACATTGAAAAAAACTAACTTTTCCAGAAATCGCTCTTGTGTAAGCAGGGCATCAAAAAGCCAGAACAAGTTTCTCTATCTTTAGACATTTTTCAAATTTCACATCAGCATATTTAGTAAATAATGCTTTGCAGTGGCAAAACAATATAGCCTCATTTAGTTTCACTGAAGGACATTTTAGATTTTTCTTTTTTTTTTCCTTAAGGTAAAAAAAGATAAAGTAAAGAGTATTTGGCTATCGAATAATGAAAACTCTGGGGCCAAAGAAGGAATCTACCGTATATACATTTTCTAAACACCACCAACTTGTTTGGAAAAGCCTAAGACCCTTATGTTAGTATAAAAATTCCCAGAACTTAAATGTGACATGATGCTACATCTGTTGTTGTGAACACCTTCCTTTGCAAAAAACATTATTATTTTAAATCCCGTGGTAGTTTGATGAGCATCAACTCTTATGTGAACAGGTTACAGAGCTGAATGTTAATGTGTGTGAACAAAAACTATTAACTTGAGCCAACCTGTCCAGGTGGGATAAAATAGCTCTGAGGAGAGCCGGCAAATTGCAGCTGCTGCTGTGGGATCATCATCATCTGGGAGCTGGATGGGTAGATATGCGTAGGTCCAACAGGTCGAGGCCCACTACTTGTAGGTACCCTTGGAGCACTGGTGGTCATTGCGGGTCGATTCTGATAGTAACTCTGGACAGAAAACAAATAAAAGAATAGAAGATATGAGAAATGCAGAACAACAGAAGCAAACTTGTTGCTCTGTTTACGTTTACGGCCTCAACTACTGCAGACCGAACCCTGGTCAGGAAAGGTTAGAGCTCATTTGCGTGCATGTGCGTCCAGTCACACACACACTTATCCACTGGAAGCAATGAACTTATAGCAGATGCTAACATTTACATCAAGTTTAATTGCCGTCAAGACAGAATCTACATTGTACAGGTCATGTATTTCTACCAAACTCAGAATAGCCCAAATTAAGAGGAGGTGGAGCGAAGAGAAAAGCGGTTACCTGTATTGCTCTGTATCCACCCTTCAGCCGCACAACACATGAGCAGAGAGCAAGAGAGGGAGTGAGATTAAGGTGAAAATGAGGACTACAGACAATGAGAAAGGTTGAGATTATAAGGTGTAATAGAGAAAAGATTTGTGAGAAGCAAGAGCGTATCTCGCAGCTGCGAACGGTTCAACCATCAATGCGCATGCCATTCTATACAAAAATACATGAACATAAAATCCTACCCCGTCATTTAAATCCCATTTGTAAGGGGTTACAAATTCTTTTTTAAAAATTGTGTGTGTAGATACTGATAAAAATTACAGGTACCAAAATCTCTTTCTTATCCCACTTTAGGACGACACCTTTGAAGGTTTATTTGCATTGTGCTTCGTAGCAACGTTGTTCTGGCAGGCCCCTACTCTACTGCCTCCTTTTGGACACCAGGAACCAGAGGCTAAACAGAGACAGATCTTGGGGAGGTACATCGCCCTTTAAAGAGGTAAAACTATTGAAATTACATAGAACTTTGTGATGGGGCATTGTGGGGTGGTAAACATTTCCCATCCTTAATTTTTTAACATGATGTCTCAAAACGCCAACTCACGGCATATCTCTATTCCACCTGATAAATTCTAATTTTTAGTTGTATTGCAGGAATATTTCACGTGAATCATTTTAAAACTCAGTCATACAGCTTCAATCTGGTAAGACCTCACAAGCTGCAGCTTGGATGCACCAATCAGGATGACTGTAAAATCAGAAACTAATCCAATTCTTTCAGAATAATCATATTTAAAACCACAAACAAAACACTGCAGACCCTGTAGAGAAGTGCGATGTTAATAGATTTTATGTCAACGGAGCCAACACTCATTTCCTGGTTTAGATGCCAATAGGCTGAGAGAAAGATGACAAGGGAACATTGATCAGAATGATCCAAGCCACAAGGAAAAAAAGAATTACAATTCCTTACAAAACTCTTAATAATAATGGGTTTTGAGTTAATACAATTTAGTATTATACAACTGAGTTATTACACTTCCCAATTAGTTTTTAAGCAGATGTCTGTCTCCACAATGACACCTTTGCTACAACCCACAAATCACAGTGAAGAAAAAGTGAATTCTGTGCAACACTTGTCAGGATTTTACCTTGTAATACTGGCTTTAAAAAAGACATACAAATGGATTACAAACTGACTGGAAAACTGTGCTATTTCACACCATCCAATCCATTTTTTTTTAATAATTGGATAGTTTTGAGTCTTAAGAAAAGCCATCCATAATTTGTCATGAGTCAAACTGACTTTGTTTAGAGACAAACATGGAAATCAGCACAACTATTAGACAATTTCAGGTTTCCAGATATATTCTATTTTAGTTGTTTTGTGGACTTTTTTTTTAAACAGAAAGACTACATTTACTAACTAGGCATATTGGTGTGAATTGAAAAAAAAAAAAAAAAACACAGCTGACATAGAACATTAAGTGTGCCAAAATTGACTTAAATGGCACTCCAAAATTATAAATTGGAAATTTTACTCTCATTGACTCAGTGCAGAGCAAAATAAAACATCTGTTACACATTATCATGAACATTAAATAAAAAAGATTGTCAAAAAATAAATTTTGAGAATGATGTGGCCTTCTGGAAAAGTTAAAAGCTATATACAAAATTTACAGGATTCTGTCTGATTTCCTATCCAGTGAATGTGAAAATGTGCATTACAAAAATTATTAGGGGATGTAAGTAAAAGTGAAGAAAGTTAGTACCTGTTGATGTAATGTACGGGGCCCTGTAGCAAACTGGGAGGACAGCAGAAGAGAGGAAAGAAGTCAAGGCTGACATTTGAGGAGAAGACGGACGTTTTAACACATTTTAACCAAAGCATTACAGCAGAAGAAGCCATGTCAAAATGCCAAGTGAAAGAGCAGGAAACGAATAGGGTTTTCATAGATAACACATATAAAGATGCTAAATGCAAAACTTAATCAAAGATGCAGAAAAAGCATGTAGCCAAAGACTACCTGTCTTGGCTGTTGGGCAGAGCTCATTTGTGGAGGTGGAGGGGTTGCAAAAACAAGAGAAGGTGGCTGCGCAGGCCCGTAAGCAGCCTTGAAAGAAAAGAGAACAAGAATATTAATTTAATACACACACGCATAAAAACTACAAAAACATTATAACTACCTGGCAATGATCTCACCTGTGTCAGTCCAGGGGAGGGAGATGGGTTTGGGACAGTAGTAGGTCCCGTTATAGGTTGTGGTGGTTTGTTCATTTCACGTTCTTTTGTGGGTCTGCATTAGGGTGGCGGTGTGTTGCCAGCCGTTCTGAGAAGGACAAGAAAAAGAAATGCCACATTTACAAACAATTGCATGTTAAACTAGAAAAAAATAAATTGTAACAAAGTATTGCAAGCAGGTACCACAAATCTAGCTCAAATATAATTTTGCCCATACTAGGTAGAAACATTGCTGTACAAACACACATGAAGTGTGGCACCATCTAATGTAGCAGTGAGGGTGTGGTCTGAGGTTTTGCCTAAGATAAAGCCACCACCACCCTCACTTAGGAACAGCATATTTAATGCATAAAGTCTGAAAAACTATTAAGTGTCCTGAATTTCGTAAATCAAACTGTAAAAGCCTTGTACTAGGTCCATCACAATGAAAATTAAGTGATAAGTAGTCTGACACTTAATAAATACGAGAATCACCTCGAAAATGATAGGCTGACATAAAGGCAAGCATATGGGTCAGTAAAGGCTTAAAAAAGCAAAACAAAAATTTCCAACTGTTTGAATCGTTTTGGTTTTCAATAAGTTTAAGAAAATGGATACCTCGGGTCAAAGTTCATTTGCTGCGTTAACAGAGACTTGTTGTGCTAGTTCCATCTGTGCAAATAGGCTGTTCAAATAAGTATTTACGGAAAACCTACCAGTTACTTTAATCGTAGAGACTAAATACTCATTTTATCATTAATTTAGGCAATTTTAGATAGCCATGATATGTTAAACTAATTAAAATCAGAGTATAAACGCTAGTACCATTCGCAAACGTGACAAAATAGCACCTGCTGACACATGAACTATAGCTAGCTGTTAGCCAACACCATGCTTCTGTGCTTTTAACGCACAAGGATTCCATCTAGTTCCACTACAAAGAAGATAACAGGCTTTGTGAACCATAAATACAATTGATAAGCACTCAACTAAACTATTTTTAAGTCTTAGCCAGGAAGCGATACACTATTTTTTTAATGGCCCGCTAGCGTGGCCGCTTATAAAATGCTAGCCAGCTAATGTTACGTGGTCCGCTACTACGGGCATGATCTGCAGTTACGCTACGTGGCTTAGTTCATATTTAACTTTAACGTACATTCTATTCACCATAATATCCGAGAGACCAAATAGTTGCACCAAAACACATGAGAACAGCAACTAAACCCGCCCTGACTCAAGTGTTACACATTTCAGACCGTTTAAGTTAAGGTAAAGCCATTGTCGATTAACATTAGCCAGCGGTTTAGCTCTAATCCGTGATGTTACAATACGGGCCAGACAGGCTACACACAAAAACATAAAAACCGACATTTGATCAAGCTATGAGCAGATACATTGAACATACAAACAAGTTCAGACCATACTACCATCATCAGGGTACTGTCTCCACAAGGAAACCTGCTTTTACACTAAGAAAACGTGAACATCAGCGCGAACTACTAGTAGTGACAACGATGACCAGCAGGGGTGCCTTTTTCGACACAACACCGGCGAAGATTAGCTACCAGCTGTCATTTGAGCTAACGTGAAGATAACTTCGACCAGGAAGCGCGAAAAGGGGCCTAAAGTTCAAATAGCCGACGAAGAAACGTCAAACTCCTGCAATAAACATGTTCTATTTTGTTCTGTTTGTTTTCTAAAAACGAATTAGCTTGCTTGTCATGTGGTGTGTGAACTGACAAGCGGCAGGGCCTACTCAGCCTGCATGCCTTCGACATTACTCAAGCCCTGCTCGGTGTACTTTAAGCTAGCAACACCGCCCAAAGTTCATTTCTTACCAGTTACCAACAGTGACAGTGTTGTCGGATAGAGGTATCGGTCTCTGATCGGTCCTCGGTTTTAAAAAATCTGTAGTTTTCTTGTCCTTTACTTCAACAGACGAGTGATGCCCTTCTTAGTTGCTAACCGGTAGATGGGAGTGCTTCAAATCCCAGGACGTCCAAAAAAAATGACAGCGCTCAAAAACTGATAATATAATCTTCAGAAGTACTATTGACCTCTTCGATGTCCCCCGAATAACCCTCTGGACCACAGGTCCATGATCAAGGCGTCGATGGTGACGGATTGCCGGTTTAGTGTGTGCACTAGTTTCGTATGAGGAGGCTCAAAGACAGGCCATAGTGCGCTGTTTCTGCTGCGTGTGGAGCCGGTGCGCCTCCAAGCCGCGTGGGTGACTTCAGGGAAATGACAAATTGATGCCGGTGCCTTTGTCACGTGATACAGGAGTTTGACTCTACAGACAAACAAATGAATCATGTTTAAGTCTAAAGTATACTGTAAGTCCGAGAGGGCTAAAAATGGAAATTTATCTCCATGACAGCTTGATAAACTCAACCTAGGCTGAAAGTAAAAAAGAAATAAACCACAAGGTGATGTCTTGTAACTCATTGAGCCTTTATTTTTTTTTATCCTCTTTATGTTTGTTTTTATAAAACGATTAATCAAATGAGTCACAGAGAAGAAAACTGCACAAAATCATAGCTTAGATCATGAATGTCCCCAAATAAAATAAAATAAAATTAAAATTGTAGATTACAAAAACGACACACGAGACGGTCACGGCAATAAGGAATAAAATTACCAATAAAATTATCCTCAGAATAATCAAAATATTGATATGTTTGCAGAAACATAAACCGACCGACATCTGAAGTACATAACCTCATTTCTGCCACTCTAAACTAATAAAATATAATCAAGTCATAATTACGAAATACTATCTCAAAAGTATGATTTATTATCTAATGATTTAGTATTACACAGATCTTTTAGATATAATGATAAATTGTTTTTAGTTGTTTTGTAATCAAGGCGTGTCCACAGATGTGATCAGGCCTCAGCGTTGTCAGGTATACAATAATTATCGGATTGATATAATAATTTTAGGGTCTATACAATATAACATCCATCCGTTGAATATTTTTACCCACCTTTTCCTTCTGGGTCACAGGGGTCACTGGTGCCCATGTCCAGCAGTCACTGTGTGAGAGGCGGGGGACACCCTGTTCACAAGTCCATCACAGACACATAGAGACAAATGAGACACTCTCACTCACACCTAGGGACAATTTAGTTACCAGTTTGTATATATATATACACACATTTTTTTTTCATGGTCAGTGGAAGGAAACTGGAGTAACCATAGAAAACCTGTGCACGCACTGAGAAAACATGCAAACTCCACGCTGAAAGGTCCCCAGCCAGGATTCAATCCAGCAACCTTCTTGCTCAGAAGCGACAGCTCTACGTTTACATTTCAGTTTGGACAGGGGTGACATAACAAGACTCGAGCTATAACGCTCTTTATAAGGCTCTTATACCATCTTGAGTTGAGAACTTCATAACATAAAACTATGAATAGGAATTACTGCTTATGTTAAAATGGGTTTTATTTCATGTAAAAGCTATGGAATGACACATAAAATGATGATTAATAGACAAATGTGACAATTAAAAACATATTCTAGGTTCATATTTTTGTTCTTTTCTGTCTTAAAAGTTTATAACTACCTATAAAGTCAAATTTCCAACCAAAACCCAGAACTGCAGAAAACTAAAACCGCCTTATTCAAGAATAAAAACATAGAATTGGTCAATATGTCCATTCACCCAATTCTTATCTTCCTGCTTCATTCTGGCACGTTTAGCATGACTTGCAGTTAGAACAATGGACCAAAATATCAAAAATTAATAGCTTTGTGTAAGTCATTAGTATTATCTGTATTTACTCTTTTTAGCCCATCAAGAATAACTTTAAACAATATGTAAATTTAGCACACTCTTGTTATGAGTGAATAAAAGTTCCATCTTTCGCATAAATGTGTCAACATAAATCAGAAGAGCTGAACTCACGTTTGTTTGAGTGTTGAAGGGTGTGTCAAACTCACTTACAAACGGGGCCAAAATTAAAATCTTTTTCAAACTAAGGGCCATTTTCAGAATTTACATTAACTCAAAACCCAACATATTTCTTGGTCGCAGGTTCCTCAATGCATCACAAACAATGATGAGTCCAGCTACAGACAGGAGGTGGAACACCTGGAGAGCTGCTGCAAAGAGAACAACCTTCACATCATTGTGAAGAAGACCAAGGAGATGGTTGTGGACTTCTGAAGGAACAAACAACAGTGGAAGTGGTCTCCAGCTACAAGTACTTGGGTGTACACCTGAATGACAACCTCAGCTGGAGCAACAACACCACCAGCCTGATCAAGAAAGCTCACCAGAGACTCCACTTCCTCAGGCGGATGAGACGAGATGGACTGGGAAGCTCAGTCCTCACCTCCTTCTACAGGTGTGTAGTGGAGAGCATCCTGTGCTCCAGCATCAACGTGTGGCATGGAGGCTGCACAGTTGCAGAAAGAAAAGTGTTGCAGAGAGTGGTGAAGGCTGCACAGAAGTCTGTTGGAGTCAGTCTCCCCACCATCACAAACATCTACACCTCTAGATGCAGGAAGAGGGCCACCTGCATCATGAAGGACCCCACTCACCCAGCACACACACTTTTTGCCCCGTTCATCTTCGTGCTGCTGTTTGGCATATTGTTTTTATGCTACTAGTGCTTAGTGTATTTTTAGTTTATGTTTTTCTTAGTTCATATCTTAAATCTTATTACTGTTTTTCTTTTACATTTTATTGTGGGATGTAACTGGGACCCTGCATACACAATCTCGTTCCACATGTATCACATGTGGTGCGAATGACTAATAAAGAAACTCTGACTCTCTCTGACTCAGCAACAGTTTGATTGGTCTCATTTGACGTTCTCTGTTGCACTTTTGACATCATAATCAAAGCTTACTGAAAAAATTCAAGTGATAAATGTATTTTTCGTTTAACATATCATCTTGGGGGTCTGAAAATATGTCAACAAGGGCCATATTTGGTCCCCGGGCCATCAGTTTGACACGTGGTCTGCAGGGAATGTTCATCTGTGTATTCTGACACATGAGAGCGTTACAAAGATCCTAACATGTCTTTTCATTATTTTTCATACAGTGCATGCCCATTTGGTCAAGATTACATTCAAACGTTTCTTTTAAAGAATTAAGTCATTTACATTTTGTTGAATTTGTTTTTTTTTTTCTTACATTTTACACATAATCCCTGTTTGTTTAGTGGTTTGTAAATTTGTCTAATTTTTGGCTTGTTAAGCTAGGAGAGAAAAGATATGTCAAATAAACTATCAATGAAAAAGAAACAATAATCACACAAAAGTGCATTAAAAATTCTTTATTTGAGAAAAGTCAGGCAGTTGTTAACAAAACAAATTTGATCTTACAACAAATGAAATGTAACATTCTTTTGGCATTAAAATATGAGATTATTGATTTGACAATTTTTTGTATCTCTGTGTTAAGTGTAAAAAAAAAAAAGAAAAGCAGGCCTAGATCATTTTGATTCAACCTAAAAGTGATTAAGGTCTCGAGTGTAGAAAAGTGAGAGTAAAGATGGCTGAGCTGACTGAGGAACCTCCGTTTATTGTTCCTGACAGGAATGGAAAGTGCAAGATCTCTCCAAATCTGGGGAAAGAAAAAAAAAATAATAATAATGCAGAAAAGAAACTGTTTTTATGTTTTTTGTGCATTTGACTGAGACAAGAAAACACATTTCTTAACAATAAGTTGTCCTGATGGTATAGCACACACCTGGTGTTGTATCACTGCAGTGTCTGAGTGAGGACATGGCAACCATGAATTCATTTCCCAAAAACTGTTGATACGTTGTTGCAGCTGAAACCTCCTGGAGACATTTGGTGGAGTCCTTGAAGAGGAGGTTATTTCCATTTTCAGAGTGGAACAGTCTGAACGTGGGATCACTTTCACTGGTTCCAAACTTGGTCTGGATAGGAAGAGCAAAACCAATATGTCAGAAACTTCCCCTCCCTAAAAAATATTCAGTTTAGAATAAAACTTAAACAGACAAAAGTAATAAAATTACTTTAGGCAGTTAACAAACTGTCAGAAAATTATTTTGGTTATTGATTTTTCAAGGTTCAAGGTTCTTTATTGTCATTCACATCACATGTGGTACATGAGGTGGAACAAAATTGTGTACTCAAGATACCAGTTCCTCCCCCCCAAAAAAAAGCAAAACTATCAAGTATAAAAAAAGAAACAGTATACAAGGATCTAAGATATATGCTAAACACTAATAATGTAAAATAATATGGTATATTAAACAGTATACTAAATATTAAATATCAGCCTGAACATTCAACATTTCAAATGTGCATCAGCGTAAACGCTAAATATTTAATAAGCCATCCTCTCGACATAGCTCTTTAGATATTTGCATTTCTGCTATTTATATAAAGAAAAAGTTTTAAAACAGCCATGTTTGACACCTCAAAGGCCCGGTTCAGACTTGTCATTAAATTCCAACCTGAGCCTTCAGATTGCCATTGGATGGCACTAAACACAATGAAAATGTTTTCGCTCCACCACAGTCTGCATCTCTTTTTTTCTGTGTAAATGTTGGTCATTTGAACACAATGTGTCCTGATCTTTGATGTTCAAGTTCAAGAATCTTTATTATCCCCGAGGGGCAATTTATTTCACAGTCAAGTAGGCACACAGATGATCAGGATCTGCCAGAATCAGCCTGGCCTTGTTCACTGACCTTACCTTGTGTAGGTCAGATGTAGGACCTCCTCCCCCACACAAGCAGCAGAGTTGTTACCAGGACATCTTGGGGTGTTGGGGTTAACCCAACAGTCATCCTTGTGAATTTTCTGAAGATTTTTTTGTTTGTTTAGTTCTAAAGGTTTTAATGAATTGTTTATCGGAATCATTTTTATTAAAATGTGTGTTTTGTAAGTATTTTATTCATCAGAGTGGATTACCAGTGTGGTGAGTTTCTCTTTAGATTGTTTGTTCCTGATGTTTTTGGCGCTGATTGAACCCAATGTGGCCACTACAAGCTATAATGTGGTGTGACAATCACAGGACAGAGGTCCGAGCAGCAATATATTCCATAATATTCACCTAACGGAACACAGCCCTGAAGTTAAATTCATAGTCAAGGTGTGTAAAACACTTCCCGACTGCAGAGCACAGTTTCACTGTGGTGAGTTTTTACAGGTTAATATATTCATTCTTTACTTTGACACTACAGTCAAATATGCTGCTGTATTCATACCCATCTGCTCACAACAAACTCATGTTCAGGCTGCTGTTTAATAGATCTTATTTATATTATATTATTATTGTTAGAGATTATGGAAAAAGTCCAACTACTTTTTCTTGGCTTCAAAGTTAGCCAACTTTCATGAGAAGTCTGCACTAAATAAAGTATATGCTCAGTTTTAAAGTAAAACGAGAAGAAATAAAAGTGTTTAACTTCAAAAATATCTTGGGGTTACAGATAATTTGGTAACAAGAGCCATTTTTGTCCCCCGGGCCTTGCGTTTGACAGGTATGTTGTATACTGTTTCTTTTTTTATACTTTATATTTTTGCTATTTTTTGGGTGTAACTGGGGCCTTGAGTACACAATTTTGTTACACCTCATTTACCACGTGATGTGAATAGTCACCAGTAATTGCATTAAATGTCTCTCATATCTCACATCCGTTAGCTAATTGAGTTTATTAAGCGACAGCTATACAAAATATCCTTCTATGGTCCTAAAATGTATTAATGAGGTCAGGCATCTGAACGTATTGTCAGTTTTACAGAAACATCAGCAGACCTGCTGATGTCCTGTTTGTTGTTGGCTGTGATTAGTACAAATAAATAAATGCAAAGGTGGGAAGGCCATTAACTGGAGCTGACCACTTGCAAAAGTGGATATAAAGTGCAAGGTGTGAACAGGGCCTAAGCGAGGGCTAGTTTGATTTTATTAGAAAAATAAATAAAAAACTTTCAACTTTCATTTAAAAAAAAGCTGATAATGAGAGATAAAATGATTATTAGATCTGTACAACTAGACAAAACCTAAAATAGACCTTAAATATCACAGCTGACCTGCTGGTCCAGGAGGATTCGGACCACCTCGTTACGGATCTCTGGGCGAGTCACAACAGCGTGTGCAGGCACCTTAGCCAGGTTACACTGTTCATAATCAGTGGCTGGCACTGAGTTAGCTTGCCCCGGGCAGATTAGCCGGAGGTTGTCCACTGATAGACAGAGAAGTGTAAAAAAATGGGACAGAGTTTCAGTTTTACAAGAAAACAACACTGCACACAGATGATGCAAAGACAAGTCAGCGTCCCCCCTTTACCTTCGCTGCTGCTGAGCACCGTAGAGTGTTTAACAAAGGCAACGTCCCCAGCATCCTCTAACAGACATCTGAAATAACACGTCACAGAAAGTCAACACTTTGTGAAAAACAAGACTCCCAGGAGTTCAATCAGAACAGCGATACAGCAGTTGAGCTTTCTGTGTGAACAAATCTGACAGATCTGACATGAAAAACTTGTTTACAGAGAAAACTGCAGCTCCTTATCGTACCTGAGGGCTCCAGCGTAACCGTAGTAAAGCTCGTCAGCACTGGCTTTGCATTTGGCCTCGTCTCCCACGGCTTTGCCGCTGCCCTTACACTGCTGGCAGAACGGAGTGTTGGGCTCGGACCCGGGCGCGCAGCCACTGCTGAAGAAATTAGCTGAGAAGGAGAAGAGACGCTGTCAAACTGAGCCAACCCACAGACACGCAAATGGAAATTTGGATTGAAGCAACGCACACGTGCGTAAAGTGTTACAGTAATCCCTCGCTACTTTGCGGTTCGACTTTGGCGGACTCACTCTATCGTGGTTTTTCAAAGTAAGATTGAACACAAGAAAAAAAAATTGTACAGGACGCGTGATTGTTAACTTTAATATTACTCACGTGATTGGGACAGTACTGGATACAGAACTGGACAGTAAAAAGTTAACGGACAAATAAAATACTTTGGACCGGCGCTGCCATTTTGTAGTTTTCTCTCAACAAGCCTACACTGTATTCCTGCTCATAATGACTACATTTCCCAGAAGCCAACAGGGTCCCGCTCAGAAGCACTGTTTCCTTCTTCTGAAATACTAGAGGGAAAGTTTTGATCTGATCGGAAAAAGTTTGGCACTTCTTACAGTGACTTCGGCGCCCAGAGGACACAGAGAGCCGCACAGAACCCACTGAACCGGGCCAGAACCAGAGGAGAACCAGACCTCCAGACCCATCGTTGAATCTTGAGAACTAGTAGGCAGCCCACAAGGACGTATGAGCGGGACGCATGCTGCTGAAGCTCCAGCGCTCCATCCGGAGCCCACCGGGACTTTTTTCATCTCTTACAATCGGCCCACAAGGACCTCCGAGTGGGGACGCGCTGGTACGTAAAATTTAGTAGCTACATGTAAGTATGTTGTTTAAATTAGTAGGTTTAAGAGTTTAGAACATTGATTGTGAGCTTTGTTGCTGCAGGGTAGGTCTGCAGAAACAGAACCAAGTCAGACCAGAACCGAGAGCTGCTCCTATTCTGTAGATCTGGTAAGTAAAATTTAGTAGCTACATATACAGTACTGTTCGTGTGTTGTTAAAATGATGTAGGTTTAAGAGTTCAGAACATTGCAAGAGTGTAGGAAGGGTTTCTAAAGCCTTAAAATATATATAAATACTAAATGTACTAAATGTAACCTCGCTACTTTGTGGATTTTCACTTATGGGTGTCTGGAACCTAACACTCACAATAACTTAGACTTAGACTTAGACTTGGACTTAGACTCACTTATCCTTAACTTTGCTGTATGTATTTTATATTCTTTATGCAATTTATTCCTGTTGATCTTTGTTCTTACTGTAAAGTGTCCTTGGGTGTCATGAAAGGCGCTTTTTAAATAAAATGATTATTATTATTAATAATAATAAACAAGGGACTACACTCATTTTAAATGCATGGACTATGTTGTATTCTTGGATGTAAATTAGCAATTTGTCTAAAAGAATATTAAAATTACTGTAAAAACATAAAAATATATATCCTATAAATAATCAGCAAGGCTGTAAACTTTGGTGAGTTTCTGTTTTATCATATGAAAGCTCAACACGTACCAAAATTACAGTCTGAGGTCTGTTTATAGATTTGACCCATGGGGATGTTCCAGCCGGCGGTTCTGCCAACACCAGTGTGGCAAGACCTCTTTCCCTTCAGAGTGCTCCAGGTCAATCCTGAGGACTTCTTCACCACAGCAACGGCAAAGTAAGAGGAGGATTTGTCTGACGGGACGAGAGAAGATGTTCATGACCCAAGAAAATATGAACATGCTTTTTCAAAAGTCATGCTATGTGTGTTTTTAGAACTGGTCTAAATGTGTGAAACAACACAACAGTAAGTACCATTAGAGGAGCTGCACAGATCTATGGAGAAAAACAAAGAAAGATGCAAACATTACAACGAGGTTGTACAGTGCAAGAAGCTTTTAATGCTTTTTATTTACGTCGTACTTGAATCGTATTGCTCCACCATGGCAGGAACCAGACCGCACTTTCCAGCAGTGTACACTTGACCTCCATCCACTGCCATCGCATCGGCCTCTTTGCGCTGCGGCAAGAAAATGAAACAACGGATACTCAGAAAAACTGACGTCACATGGACTTGGAAAAAAGCTCCCCACAGTTATCTTTAATAAAATGTTCATGTAAGGTTTTACCATAATCATCTTCAGGCAGTCGTCGACTGTGGGGGCGTTCTGGCACTCGATGGAGGCGCTGTCGTCAGTCACGCTGTTGATGCTCCACGTGTCGCACTTTGAGGTTTCAGCGTGGCCCACAGCGCACCATTTAATGGCAGGAGATGCAGCGCCTGGGGTTTGCTCTGGAGGGAGGGGGAGATAAACACTGCCGTGAGCCATGAATGAGTATATCTGCTGGTTTTAACGTTCATCCTGTGAGTTTCTCCAGTTGTTTTTTACCTTTCTTTAGGGATCTGATGGTACTCATGTAGTCAGCGCCCAGGAAAAGGAAGGAGTCTGTGTTTGCGGGCAGCCGAAGCAGCCTCTTGGTCGAATCCTTGAACATCAGATTCTTGGCGGGGGCGTAGGCCTCAGAGGAGAAGCGGTTGAAGTTCTGAAAACACATTATTAGGAAGCATTACCTGGAAGCCCCTCTCTCTTATCAGCTTTGTGATTCTTACAGCACTGAGTCAACAGTCTTTCTTTATATTGAGCAAACATTTGTGTTTTACCTGCACTCCGTTGATGCTGTTCCAGATTAGCTCAGCAAGCTGCGGGTCCTTGCGGGAGATAACAGCGTGAGCTGGTACTCTGCCCAGGGAGCAGGATTTGTAGCTGTCAATAGGTGCTCTGGTGTTATCCTTGCAAAGCAGCTCATATTTGGACTTCTCAGAATCTAGAAGAGTAAAAACATTTTATCCTACTTCTTCACTGCATTTTGTACCCAAAAAAAGGTTAAAAAAAAGTTTTCTGAAGAGTGTTGCAGAGAAAACTGAGATCGTGAATCTTAAATGTGACTGATGGTTTTTCTTAGACGTGGAAATGTGATTTGCTTTGTACAATTCATCGGATTTAAAAAATTGAGGGTGCTTTTCTTTTTCTTTTTAATATCTGAACATAATATTTGGGTTCTCATTTCACTTTATAACACTGACCAGGTACAGTTAAATGCTTCACAAAAGCCACGTCCCCAGCTCCATCTGCCAGACACCTGTAAGGTGGAACAACTCGGATCAAAATACAACAAATGGTGGAAGAGTAAACCCAGATGTGTACAGGTTAGGTATAGAGAGGTAAATATTTTACTGACTGGAAGGCTCCGGAGTAGTCATAGTACGGCTCGCTGTGGGACCTGGAGCAGTCTCCAGAGCAGAGTTTGCACAGTTTGGAGCCTTTAGCTGCTCCTGGGACGCAGCTGCTTTGGAAGAAGCTGCCCACCGCTGTGAGAGAAAAGATCTAATAAAATCACTCAGTCTTTGCTGCAGCACCGCCCGTCCCATTCTGCCTGAAATACATGGATTTATTTGTTGTCTTGAAAATAAATTTTAAAAAAGTCTAAAAATAAATAAATAAATAAAATCCTGCTGAAAGGCCTGGTTATCCCTGATTGCTCATGTCATTAGGTGGGGTGGGGGGGACTTTGGCCCAATGGTAGGGAGGTCGCATTTCAAGTGAAAGATAGGGGCTTTGTCCAAAGCCCATGCAGTGTGCCAAAGTGTCCTTTGGCAAGACACTGAACCCACCACTCCACCTGATGTTCAGTGAGAACACAAGAAAGTGTTTAGAGCGTAACGTATAACAAAAGGTGTGTGTGTTGTTTATTTGAGAAAGAAACTAAGTCTTTGTGCACTCATTTGACCTCTACAGATACTTTGCATGCAAAAAAGCTACCTTTATAAAATCGGTGACATTAAACTAGACAATTTGAAAAATATTGAAAGTAAAAATGCACAAATCAGCCTATAAAGCATCAACAAGTTATCCTCTAAATTACCATTTTCCAACTGAAAAAAACAACAACAACAGATGATCAAGAACAAACGACAAATTTTCCAATAAAAATGATGATTTTAATGGAAGTCGCTGCTCTGGTAACAAGAGAAATGATCAAAAATTCTACTTTTTTTATCCTGAGGACTACATATAAATTGTAAATACTGTAAATGAAAGGAAATAAAAACCTACCCTCCTCCACTGGTTTGTCTTCTACGCCAGCCCACTGAATAATACCCATGGACACTAGTCTCCCAATGGGAATGTTCCAGCCTGCAGATTTCCCCAAACCAGTGTGGCAGGATTTCTTTCCTGCGAGATCTCTGATCCCAAACTGAGTTCCCTTCTTCACCACGGCCACAGCGTAGTAGCAGGTGTCCGGAGCTGGATGTGTGGAAATAAAAGACAAAAAGGCTTGAAAAGAGAAAATCTATCCATATCTTTGCTTGAATCATAAAGTCATCTGCAAACATACTTTGGTCACCGTAATCCTCAACAATAATGGGGCGGAGGTCATAGTTGTTGAGTCCAGCAGTGTAAACGTCTCCTCCGTCCACTGTGATCGCATCTGCTTCACCTGCCTGTTAGAAAATGCACAATTTAACTCCAATAACTTGAAAAAGGTGTCTTATATCTACAATAACTAAATAAAGCACGTTAAATGGAAAATAAGTGTTATAATGGCCAACAAGAGAAGCATATAGACCTTTTTCAGTGACAAAATGTAAGCCATATTTGAAAATCAAAAAGTGTTATATTATTTTTTTTTTACAATTTATTTTACTTTTTATTTTTTGCATTAAACATGCAATTACAAAAATGCACTAACATAACCAATAATCACTATTATAGATTACGCAGTCTCTCATAGTCTTTCTGAATTAGCTGTATTTAGTTGTTTACAATAAAATAAATAAAGGGGATTTCTTGTACCTTAATTGCAACGATGCACTCCAGGGTGCTTTCTTTTTTCACGCAGGTAAAGACGGGAGCTGCAGCTGCAAGATCCGTGCATTTCCGATATTCTTGGTTGGATTTTACGCACCATTTCACCTTGGCGACGGGGCTCGCGAACACCGAGGCTGCAAAAGCAAACTCATTAGATGCCCTGGTTATTACTAGGGTTGGTACTTTGATTGATACAAGTCAGACTTTAATGAAGGAGGAGAACGAGTGCGATCTTTACCGAGGCATCCGAGCAGCGCCACGAGGAGGAGAGGCTTCATGATGGAGGAGGTGGTTGTTCAGGGGTGGTGGTCCTCCAGTCCTGAGGAGCTGAGCAGACCGTCTGGGAGGGAGCTGCGGCTTTTATAGCAGCTCTGACTGGACCCGGACCACAGATAAAAACGCCACAGTTTGCTCAGGTTTCCCAATGTGTGCGCGCGCGAACTTTGGCGTGCTGACGCGCGGCCAAACGGAGAGATACTCCTCAGACTGCCCGACGTTTCCACATAATGGAAATTCACAGAGCTCCATCAGAGACGTTGTCCTGCAGTTTGCCTCTCGTGCAACTGTTCCAGCAGAAACAACAACTGAATTGACATTTTCCTTCTGCTTGTTTGGATTTGGAATCCATTCAGTATTGATTGAACTGAACTGATGTCGTTTGTTGCTTTTTGACAAAGTAAAGGGGGTTACAGTAATTGATTTGTTCATCATCTGACTTGTAAAGAGCAGCAGAACAGGGCCGTCAACAAAGAGGAACCAGAGGGGGGCAATGGCTACCTCAATACATTTGTTGTCCATAGCACCCCTTAGCTATAAGAAGTCTCTTACACGTATGCTTTGGCTTAGTATGGCTACTGGGATTAGATGAACCTCATAAACTTAAATATATAAATAAAACAATTGTTTTTGAACACTTCCATCCATCTATCATCTTCCACTTCTTCTGAAGTCGGGTCGCGGGGGCAGCAGCTTGAGCAGAGAGGCCCAGACATCTCTTTCCACAGCCACCTCTTCCAGTTCTATTAGGAGGATTCCAAGGCGTTCCCAGACCAACTGAGAAGTCTCTCCAGTGTCTCCCCCGGGGTCTCCTCCCAGTCGGACATACCCGAAGCACCTCTCGAAGGAGGCGCCCTGGAAGCATCCTTACCAGATGCCCAAACCACCTCAACTGGCTCCTTTCAATGTGGAGGAGCTACGGGTTTTGGACACTTATTAGTTATAAAAGAAAGATTTGTAAAAAAAAAAAATAAATGAATAAAAATCTTTAAAAGTTACAGCATATCTAAATGAAGCAGAATTAAACACATTGATGCAGAAAGTCAGTGTCTCATATTAGAATGCAGGGTTACATGCATATTTATCTGTCACAGATATATATTTTAAAAGAAGAAGACAAGATTCAGTGAGTTAGTTTTACACTGGATGGACCGTTTGAAACAGTCTGGGCTCAAACCTGCGGCCTCGGGATTATGTGTGACTGACCACTGAGCCAAGTTAAGAAGTGAAAGAGTAATTAAAGCTGTAAACGATCAAAATAGATCTATACCACAAAGTGATTCTTTTACTCCTATAATCACAGTATTTTGCAAATAGCCTGTATGTATTAACAGCACTTATTAGTACGAATAACAGCACTAATTAAAAAACAAAAACCCTGTTATGTTTTTTTAGTTTTGATGTGTCACCACACGATCGTCACTGACCTCCATCGGTCATTCTGTTGAAATCTTTCTGCCTGTGCAAAAAAAGCAGCAATTTCCCACTAACGTCGTGTATCTCTCCATTCTGGACTCGTTCTGTTTATATAATAATTCTAACGTGCGAGCACGAGCTTAAAAGTACATTTTATGCTTGAGTTGCAACCACTCTATTGTGCTTGTGCAGTTTGCATCTAATTAAACATCTCACAGAGAATTTGCAAGTAAAATGTTCCTAATATAATATACCCGCACTTGTTTAAAATTGATTTATTAATTTATTGTAATATGAGGTTAATTATTTAGTTTAAAAAAAATGCAGCGTTTTGGCGCATCAGTATCAAAACGGTATAAATCCATGCTTGAATGAACTCATTGCACTTTAATAAACATGTCTACATTCGGTATATTCTTTTATAAATGTGTTTAAATGCTTAACTTATGTTTACCTAAGATTATTTTAGCCACTGTAGGAAAAAATATGCATGATACAAATAAGGAAAATTACTATTTAAAATCACATTTATTTGTGTGTTTGAAGCTGCAGTTTGACCTACTTTACATATTTACTAAGTGAATATTACGTAACGCAGGAGCTTAGGTTCATATTGATCAGCAAAACTCCTCCTGTTTTATTCATTTGGCTAATTATTGCAAGATCGTTTTATACGTTGTGCAATATATTTATATTTTAACAAACTTCTGATGGTGCAAGTTGGCAATTGTCCAATTCTGGACACGTGGACTGATTACCAGCAGCCCCAACCTTTTACATCAGATAAGAGAAGATTTACTGTAAAACTTCTGCCACTTTGATTTTTTGTAGCAGTCAGGGTTGCTTTTTTTTTGTGCACGATACATGCATTTTTATGTTTGACTTGAATTTTGCTCCTCTAAGCTCACAGCTGTGTAAGGATTATGCAAAACCTATGCAACTGAATTTTACAATTTTTAATCGGTGGACAAACACGCAAATAATCCAGTTAAATGGAGTCATGCACATTAATACTAGCTGGTCTTAGAGGAAAAATTCTCTGGCTTTACTTTATGATTATTCCCTAGAGACGGAAAAATCTCACTTAAGTGTTACAAAATTTAATTGTAGCTTATGTTATTTTACAAATTGCACAAAAAGGGATTTAATTAGACACAATGATGAGACAGATTTTACCCCACGTCATTATGAATAGTTTACTGTCGAATGGTATTTGGATGTTGAAGCTTTTTCTTTTAAATATTTCTTAGGTTAAAGTTGCATTTCTACAAGAGAAAAGCCCTTCGAAGCAATTAGAAAATAATCAGCATGTGCAATGTAGTTAACACAAAACTCTGTCGGTGTTAAGAAATTTGAACTATTTGCATGAAAAGAGTCAAATTGTCTACTTGAAGGGGGACATGATGAAGAAGAGAGAAGAAGCTCACAGGGGAAGGAGAAGCATCTGATAAACAAAGAACATAAAGCAGTAAATTCTTTGACAAGCACCAACTCTAGGCAACAAAGGAGAACAATATTGCATAATACTTTATTTTGAAAGTTGGTGCTTGATATGAGTTTTTTTATTTTTATTATGAGGACTCTTTTGATATCAGTTTGACCCTGAACTGTACTTTTTGTCATGGCTAAATCTTTGTTTTCTCCTATGAAAACGTCAGTTTGGTTCATAGTTGCTACTTTAATGATACAAAACTACAGTTCCAAAAGAAGTTGCTACAGGGCCATGCTTCCATGCTGCGAGGCCTCTCTTCTTATTGTGTGAACGTTTATGAAGCATTCACACTATTGTGATCCATTTTTCTTCCATACGTTGTTCAGCATTTTCTTGTTCCACAGTTTTTGTGCTATTCAACAATTCATAAATCAAAACGTTCAGCTCTTTCAGGACAATCCTGCTTTGACTTTTGGTATTGGTGCAACTTTAGTTTTTTTAAATATTTAGCCTTTTATACCAATTTTTTCTAATAAAAAAAATGAATTGAGCTCATTTTACATCCTTAACATCTTTAGATCTGTTTACAACCTTTTACTGCTCCTTTCACATTTTGTTCTGGTTCAGCTTCTTTCAGCTTCCTTGTGTAAATTTAAAAACAATTTCAGCTACTTTCAGCTCCGCTGGTTTGTGATCCTTTCCGCTAATTACAACATTTTTGTGCTTCTTCTAACTTCTTTCTGCTAATTCCAGTTTGTTATACTCCTTTCAGCTTATTTCTGCAAGTTTCAGCATTTTCTGCCATTTCAGCTAATTAGCAGTTTTTATGCTAAATTACGCTTTTTTTTTCAGCTAATTCCACTGGGTTTTTTTTTAGCTCTCTCTTCTGATAAACAAAGAACATAAAGCAGTAAATTCTTTGACAAGCACCAACTCTAGGCAACATTTGCTCATTTGAGTTCCTTCTACTTCCTTCTGGCAGTTTAAGCTTCTTTTTGCCTTTTTAGCTACTTTTAGCTAGTTTCAGCTTTTTAGCTAATTTTCTAATTTGAGTTGATTTCTGCTTGTTTATCCAGTTTACTGACAATGTTCTGTGGATGTGTTTCTGAGCCCATGCAGTCATGTCCATAACATCATATGTGTTTTAGATGCAGCACCACCTGAGGATCTGAATATTCCAGGCCTCCAATGTTGACTTTCAGCCTTGTCCTTTGATTTGATCCATCCATCCATCCATCCATCCATCCATCCATCCATCCATCCATCCATCCATCCATCCATCCATCCATCCATCCATCCATCCATTATCCTGCTTCTTCCTTTTTGGATCGCGGGGGTCACTGGTGTCCATATCCAGCCATCACAGTGTGAGAGGCGGGGTACACCCTGGACAGGTCTCCAGTCCATCACAGAGACAAACAACCATTCAGTCTCTCACTCACACCTAGGGACAATTTAGAGTTATCAATCAGTCTAACATGCATGTTTTTGGTCTGTGGGAGGAAACCAGAGTACCTGGAAAAAACCCACGCATGCACAAAGAGAACATGCAAACTCCACCCAGAAAGGTCCCAGGCCAGGATTTGAACCGACGACCTTCTCGCTGAGAGGCAACAGTTCTACCAACTGAGCCACTGTGCCACCGAGATTAATGCAGATTCCTAAAATCTTTTGATAAAAATTTGAAGTGATACCGTTAGAGCTGTGGTAGCTTGGTGGTCCGGGCTGCAGCCTCATAATGCTGGCTGAGGGTTCAAGCCCGAGTTGCATCAGTAAGGGCATATGGCATAAAATAATAGCCAAATCTTTCATGCAAAATCATTTGCTGTGGCAACCTCTTCAGAAGGAAGCAGCCGAAAGAACAGCATGAACTGTTAAGGATGGCATACTTAGTCTTTACAATTATTTTTCATTGAGGGTCAATTTTTTTTTACAGTTTCTAGACCGTTTTTCACCAACTGGTGAACCTCTGCCCTTACTTCTGAGATTCATCCTCACTAAAATGATCCTCCAGCTGTTTCTTATCTTTACCAAATAGGGCAATTTTATAGCTTTTTGTTGCCCCTGCTCCAACATTTTAAAGATATGTTGCTGCCATCAGTTTCAAAATTACCTTATTATTAAAAAAGGAACGATTTCTTAGTTTAAACTTTTAATGGCTGATGTATTTCTGATGTGTTCTATTGGAAAATATGGGTTGGTGAGATTTGCAAAACACGAAATTTTGTTTTTACTTACATTTTACAGAACGTCCTAACCTTTTGGAATTGGGGTTGCATGTAAAATGACATGGAAGTTGATGTAATCTCAAACACCTCCTGAATCAGTGAAGAAGTTTGCAATTGATTTACAGAGACAAAGCAAATGTGCAGAGATTTACTGATAATTAACACAGCAACCTAAGCAGTTGGCCTTTATCTTTGCCTCTGTCCCCTCACATTGTGGGCATTTGTTTGCTCGGATACATCCAGCAGTTTCATGACCAGTCAATCACTGCCTCGTCTTTTCCAGCTGATCCAGTCCAGTCAATGGGCTGATTCTCTGATCCTGACGACTGGAGGATTGTCTATGGCCTCCATGCTTTTTTCCTTCAACCTCTTTTCTCCTTTTCTTTGGGGATTGTAACTACTGCAGGCATTTGTCTTACTAATGGAAATTACAAAGCTATAAGTTTTCCTTCTACATGAAGGGAAAATAATGACTGGATGCTGTACTTTTTATGTTTTACTGAACTAAAAAACAACAACCAAAAAAAACCCCACTTTTTATACGTATCTGGGATATATTTTATTCTGTTGTCTTAAGTAAAATAAATAAAAAAAAATCCTGAATGAACTCCTGAGGTTGACAACAGTTTCTGTTAATACCTTTACCTTCTGAACGAGTTTTCTTATTATTATAATCTGGATTATGAGTCTGTATTGTTGGTGTTACCTCCTCACAGATTGCTCTTGTTTTGTTAATCGGAGCTGACATTTTCCTCTGCAGCGCATCAACACCTCCTGATTAGTGGGATGAATACCTGATCACTGCAGGCAGACATTTCCTAAACTGCTGTTTTAGAAAATAAACCCCTGGATTAATGTACTTTATCTGGCTCATTTTAACCCACGTGTGCAATTCACTTTACCTGAATTTACAAAATTAAGGCTAACGAATCATTTATTTTTAGTCTGAATTTGTTTTTTATACACAATAATTGAGCCATTTGTTTAAAGGCAGTTGAGAATTTGTTGTTTTCCATTTGAAACCCAGGATTCTTCTAACTGCACGTCTGACACAAATTGTCCAATCTGTGTTAAATCAGAGCAGATAAGCTCGTCATCAGCACTGTTCTCTTGAAACAAGTAGAACGAGAGGTTAAAAAGCAACACTTTAATGAGAAACAAACGTATTTAAAGTCCTGTCGACCAATAAAAAGGACAAACTCTTTCACGTTTGCGTGATGTAAAATATTGTTTGCAGCACAAAGACACAAATGTTGTCCAACTGATTTTCACATTTGCTCGAGAGGTGAAAGTGGAATTAAATGTGGCACGGAACAGGAACACTTCACTGATGATTCATTTTAAAACTCACGCGTGATGACGAGACACCTCAACAAACTCTCTCTCTCACACACACACACACACACACACACACACACACACACACACACACACACACACACACACACACAACCTCTCACACACAACCTCACACACACACCCTCACACACACAACCTCTCTCACACACACACACACACACACACAACCTCTCACACACAACCTCACACACACAACCTCACACACACACACAACCTCTCTCTCTCACACACACACACACACACACACACACACACACACACACACACACACACACACACACACACACACACACACACACACACACACACACACTTGGCTTCTTGTTTAGAAAATCACTGCAGATTTTAGTTATTTCCAGTGTTGTGATGTAATGTACAGATTATAACTTTGAGATGTGCAACAGCTGCAACTAAACAATGTTTTGGTTCTCTCTTTTTAAAAGTTATGGTGAATCCAAGAATTATGTGTGAAGGTAAAGACTTTAAATCAATGTACAGTGGTTTGTTTGGTGATCAAAGTCTTCATCCACGTCTCCAAGCAGCTGCTGCTTCTCCCCTGCATCCATGAAGTGATGGCGCAGAGGTTAGAGAGGTGGGCTTGTGATCCGAAGATCGCCGGTTCACGCCCCTGCCCCGACAGCATCAAAAATTGTGGGTGGGGTAGGTGAAACACCCACACTTGCCCCCACCCTCATTCGCCCCACTCTGGGCCCATGAGCAAGGCCCTTAACCCCCACCATGTGCTCCCTAAAAAAAAACAAAAAAAAAAAAAACAGGTCTCTCTTGAAAATGAGTTCTCGTGGCTCAATGAGACTAACCTGGATAAATAAAGGCTAAATGAAAAAAAAAATGAAGAGGCAGCACTGTGTTTCAGCACAGCTCAAGAATATAATAAACATCTGGATCGAATCAGTGGAGGCTGAGAAGTCTTTATTAGTCTTGAGTATTTTAAAAGTCAGAATTTTTCTTCTTTCATACCGTACACACATTTTTTCTAAAACATATATTTTTCAACAAAACAAAAAGGAGAATTCTGAACTTTTTAGCTTTCAGAATCGGAAACGATTCATTACAGCAACAAAAATGGGATTATTTTTCTTTGTGATTAAAATTTATGTTCTTCTCGGAAGTCAGATCCAAGATGGCTCCCTGTTCACTCATTGACTTCTATTGATTCTTTCTCAGAACCAGACGAAAGGCCAACAGATGATGGGGGCAACAGCCTATTACACAACCCCCCACCCCTAAACAAGCCAGATTTGCTGCTGTGCTGAAAATCTCAACACTGATTAGTAAATTTAGCTTTTGTTTGAAATGGATGAGGGTCATTTCTGCAGAAAAGATTACTCAAAGGATTTAAAATGTACCCTAATATCCCCAAAATTAATAATCATATGAAGAATAGATTAATAAACAGCTTGACAATATAAAATCATATTTTGACTTGTCTTGACTGTTATTTAAAATACAGATCTCCATCAGCAGAAAGACACTGGAACTACTGATCAGGTAAATTATTCTTAAATGGGATTATAATTTAATTTCTTGAATCAGCACAGTTTTCCCTTTTGTTCTTTACACAAAGAGCAGCTTGTTAAGGAGTGCACGTTGCAAACTGTAAAGCCCACGCAGAGAGGGGTGAAAAAGAGTCAATGTATTTGTGTGTTTGTTCAGCTGCAAGTCTTTCTCTCGACTCTGACCTTTGCCCTGAAACGACACAGTTACAAATATCAGTTCTGGTTTCTAATGAGCAAAATCCAAGCTTGATATGCTGAGCAATGATCTGAACTATGACAATCAATAGAAGACTTCTTTTGCTTTTAAAACAAAATATGTAACAGTTTTGTATTATATAGATTTTATTCAAATAGACATGAAAAAAACTGACTCTGCAAATGTAAAAATGTTTCTCTGTAATCTACACAGGACAAAACTACTTTAGAACTAGAGAAATGCAGAGTGAATGCTAAAGAAATTGCAGAAAACAGCTGAAATTAACTAAAAACCTACTGAAAAGTAGTCAAAATGGAAGAACAAGCCTAAATAAGCTAATTAAGAAAGCAAAAAGAATATATATTTCCTGGAATATGTTTAAATTAGCACAAAAATTAGGAAAATAGTTATAAGAAAGATATAAGAAAGAGGAAGGAGCTGAAAAAATGTGTAATTGGCTGAAAACGCTAAAATTATCATAAAAACAGCTAAATAGCTGAAATAGCAGAAATGGCTGAAATTAGCATAATAAAGCTAAAAGGAGCATAGCAAGCTGAAATTAGCATTAAACAAATTAATTAGGCTGAAAGTAACAGAAATTACCATCAAAATTTTAATTTTATCAGAAAACAGCTGAAATTAACCAAGTAATGCTAACAAAAAAGGTAGCCGAAAATGTAGAACAGGCTTGAATTAGCAGAACAAAACAGAAAAAAACATGTTTGCCCAGGTAAAGAAGCAGAAATGAGCACAACAAAGTGGAAATTATCTGAAAAAAGCTGAAATTAGCACACACACACACAAAAAGCAGAAAAGTAGCTAAAAAAGCAGAACAAAGCTTAAATTACCAGAAGGAAGTGGGGAGAGCACATTTTTGATGAAATAGGTAGAAACAATTTGAAATTAATGCAAAAAATGTGGAATTAGCATATGTTCAACTTAGCACAAAACAGCTAAATAGTAGCTGAAATAGTAGAATGGCTTAAACTTTCAGCAATAATCTGAAAGGATCATAACAAGCTGAAATTAGCAGAAAGAAGTTAGATGCACAAAAATATTGTAGTTCACAGAAAAAGTCTGAAAGGAGCACAAAACAGCTGGAAAAAACAAACAAACTGCTGAAAATAGAAGAAAAAAGCTGGAAAAAAAGGTTAAATTTGCACAAGGAAGTTGAAAGAAGCTGAACCAGAACAAAATGTGAATGGAGCAGTAAAAGGTTGTAAACACATCTAAAGATGTGAAGGATGTAAAATGAGCTCAATTCATTTTCTGAGAAAAAAAATGGCAGAAAAGGCTAAATATTTCAAAAAGCTAAAGTTGCACCATTAACAAAGATCATAGCAGGATAGTCCTGAAAGAGCTGAACGTTTTGATTTATGAATTGTTGAAATAGCTTGAAAACTGCTGCATGAGAAGTGCGCCAAAAAAATACAGAAGAAAAATGGATCACAATAGTGTGAATGCTTCATAAACATTCACACAATAACAAAAACTAAACATACAAATGTCTTGAATAAGTCGTGATTTGAAATTATGGTATTTGCTGCTTTACAAATGGAATAACTCATGAACTTTTACAGGGTTTGTATAATTTTATCAACACAAAACTGCAACTTTAAAGGTGCATTTTTTTAATTAGCTGTTAAAAGTGCAAGAAGTAAGTGGGGAGAAAAACGTTTAAATGACCCGTATGTCTGCAGACTGATGGTCTAGATTTGTAATAAGGTCCTGACCTTTTCAGGACATTTAAAAGTTTTGATAATGTTGTTTTGCTTGTATGCTTATGAGTCGAAGAATAAAACACCATCTCAGTTTCCTGTGAGATTAAAGCAGGTTTTCATGAAGAACTTTCCTGGATTGAGCACCGGTGATTCAAGCCTTTAGAATATTTTTGTCAATCAGTGTAATCTGAAGAGAAATGCGAGGTTTGAACCACGTGATGTGTTCCTTACAGGCAAAAGAAAGAGATCTGATCTAATCACATTAGCTTCTTTCACACATTTCTGATAGTCCTACTGAGTGACTCTAAATGTTATCGTGGAGTACGACTGATTCTTATTCATCCAGGACATGACAAACGTAAGTGATTCAATAGAAGGCACCTGTAGACTTTCAATGACTTTCAATGGGAGAAGTCCAGTTGCCTTCTATTGAACCACTTGTTTGGAGTTATCAGGGTTGTCTCTTTGTTCACACTGATGGTCTTTCTTGTCAGTAAATAAAGAGATATTAGGATGTTTGTTCTCCATTGGTTGCTGTGCTAAAATACAATTGGGCTTTTCTTTTTTAATTATATTTATTTTTAAACTAATATTAATTTCCATTTTTGACCCGTTTGGAGTCTTCCAACAGAGTTAAGTCAGGTCCTCTGAACAGTTTCTTTCTGTTGAAATGTTTTGTCCAAAAGACTTCATCAGTCCGAGGAGCCACAACAAACTTAAAAGCACCTTCACATAGTGGGGTCAACCAGTTTGCTAGTGCTAAGATGGTTTCTGGAGTCCACCCTCTCCCCCCTCAACTCATCTGAGGCAGCCATAGCTAAAGTGGTTCCAAGCATGAAAGTTCATGATCGGTAATCCAGGTATTCTCAGACGAGTTGGTGGGGGAGAAGGTGGACTCCAGAAACTATCATAGCACCATCAAACTGGTTGACCCACTGAAGGTGCTAGAGATGCTTGTGGCTTCTCGGACTGATGAAGTGTTTTGGATGCAAGATGAAACATTTCAACAAAAAGAAACCGTCCAGAGGACCTGACTTAATTTTGTTGGATTTTTTTTTAACCTGGATTATTGAGCATTTGATGTTTGGAGTCTTCTTTGGTCTTTGTGAAGAACCTGAGATATTTTACAACACATATTCTCTATATTAAACTATTTTCAGTAGTTCCAAACAAATGGATGGACTATTCAATACAGGTGCTGGTCATAAAATTAGAATATCATGAAAAAGTTGATTTATTTCAGTAATTCCATTCAAAAAGTGAAACTTGTATATTATATTCATTCATTACACGCAGAGTGGTGTATTTCAAATGCTTTTATTTTAATGTTGATGATTATAACTAACAACTAATGAAAACACCAAATTCAGTATCTCAGAAAATCAGAATATTGTGAAAAGGTTCAATACTGAAGACACCTGGTGCCACACTCTAATCAGTTAATTAACTCAAAATACCTGCAAAGGTCTTTAAATGGTCTCAGTCTAGTTCTGTAGACTACACAATCATGGGGAAGACTGCTGACTTGACAGTTGTCCTAAAGACGACCACTGACACCTTGCACAAGAAGGGCAAGACACAAAAGGTCATTGCTAAAAAGGCTGGCTGTCCACAGAGCTCTGTGTCCAAGAACATTAATAGAGAGGTGAAGGGAAGGAAACAATGTGGTAGAAAAAAGTGTACAAGCAACAGTGGTAACCACACCCTGGAGAGGATTGTGAAACAAAACCCATTCCAAACTGTGGGGGAGATTCACAGAGTGGACTGCAGCTGGAGTCAGTGCTTCAAGAACCACCACGCACAGACATATGCAAGACATGGGTTTCAGCTGTCGCATTCCTTGTGTCGAGCCACTCTTGAACAAGAGACAGCGTCAGCAGCGTCTCGCCTGGGACTGCTGCTGAGTGGTCCAAACTTATGTTCTCTGATAAAAGAAAATGTTGCATTTCTTTTGGAAATCAAGGTCCCAGAGTCTGGAGGAAGAGAGGAGAGGCACAGAATCCATGTTGCTTGAGGTCCAGTGTCAAGTTTCCACAGTCAGTGATGGTTTGGGGTGCCCTGTCATCTGCTGGTGTTGGTCCACTGTGTTTTCTGAGGTCCAAGGTCGACACAGCCACCAGGAAGTTTTAGACACTTCATGCTTCCTGCTGCTGACCAACTTTATGGAAATGCTGATTTCATTTTCCAACAGGACTTGGCACCTGCACACAGTGCCAAAGTTACCAGTGCCTGGTTGAAGGACCATGGTATACCTGTTCTTAATTGGCCAACAAACTCGCCTGACCTTATTGTGAAGAGGAAGATGTGATACACCAGACCCAACAATTCAGAAGAGCTGAAGGCCACTATCAGAGCAACCTGGGCTCTTATAAAACCTGTGCAGTGCCACAGACTGATCAACTCCATGCCACACTGCATTGCTCATGCCACACAGACATCAGTCTGTGTGTCATGAATGAATATAATATACAACTTTCACTTTTTCAATGGAATTACTGAAATAAACTTTTTCATGATATTCTGATTTTATGACCAGCACCTGTATGTCACAAAATCCCAAACAACCCTTTTTAAAACACCGTGATCTCCACTTTACCATACCACTTTATTTATAAAGCACTTAAAACAGCGACAAGGCCAACCAAACTCCTATTGGAAGTCTGAGTCTGCTCCTCAGATAAATAATGTCAACTTACTTTTTATATACTCCATATGAATGTTTCTGTTCAGTGCCCTGAGATGACTTCTGTTGTGACTTGGCTCTATATAAATAAACTAAATTGAACTGGAAGTCTGACCCAAGCAGCTTTTTTTTCTGTCATGAAAGCAACTCAGGGATATTTGTCCTTGTATTAGAAATACCACTCTACAGGTACCTCATTGATCAACAAAAGACCTATCATTTTTTTATTTTTATGTGTCTGTATTTATGGGTGACACAACAACTTGTTTTGATATGAAAAGGGATTAGTCTCAGATAAATAAAACCTTTACTGTGAAAAAAGGATCCATTTAGTGCTTCAGAAAAGTGAGTTAGAAAAACTTGTGCAATTCGTGAGCACCTATGGTGTAAAATGATAACTAGAGTTGATAATATGTAGCTTGTTCAAATATTCCTTCAATATTGTGTCAGAGCACTTTATCTGAAGTATCCAAAAATGAACAAATTAAAAAAGAGAAAGACTGCTGAACGCCGAACAAATCTAATAAATAAATTAATGAATAAGACAACCACAAACGATTTGAGGTTAAACATGGAAAAAGAAATTGGGTTGGTAAATACACACACATTGAACTTTTTAAAACAACTATTTTTCCTCAGAAAATAAATGCAACGTTGGCTTAGACAGTAGAAAAACATGCATCTTTATAATTTATTTTTCCACATTAATTTTTGGCACATTACCACCACCAGCTGTCCATTTGTTAAACTGTGAGGAACAGCTACTGGATGAAGAAAGGCATGGTAAGCTCACAGCTTTGCATAAATGGAAATAAAGATGACAAAATATACTTAGTTATGAACAAATGTTTTACATTGATTGTTTTTTTTTATCATTTCCTTAAGCACATTGTTGTAGTTGGTGTTATAGTTCATTGTAATGAAATCTCTTAGATTGTACTGTATGTTCTTTTTTGTTTGGTTTGAGTGGATTTAAATGTTTTCCATTCAAAAACCAGAAACAATTTAAAACATTAATTACAAGAGGTAGCTGCTTTATGCATATGATGTGGTTCTGTTGGCATCTTCAGGTCTTCAGCGTGCACTGGGGTGGTTCGCAGCTGAGAGTCAGCTCCTCAGAGATCACGATTCTCAACTGTAAACGAGTGGAATGCTCCGAGGTTCAGGAAAGCAGGAGATGATTGACGGATCAGGGCCTCGTCCTCAGTAATGGATGGTGTTGCTTCAGTCGGTCGTGGTGAAGAGTTGAGTCAAAAGGCATAGCTCTGGATCTACTGGTCTGTGTACGTTCCAACCTTCACCTGTGATCACGAGGTTTGGATCAAGTCAGAAAGAACGAGATCCCGGATCCGAGTGACCAAAATGTGCTTCTTCTGTAGGGTGGCCGGACTCGGTCTTAAAGATAGGGTGAGGACAGGATGAATTTTCAACGTATACCGACAAGTTGCTGATAAGTTAGAGCAAGTCATGCACAAGTTCACACACATTACATACACAATACTCAGTTGACACACATTGTTAACCAACTTGGCTATTGTGCAACGTCTGTGTAACTTATTTCTAACATATCAGACGTTTCAACAACGTAGATTATTGTCAATGCACTGTAGCTGACGGCCCTAGCTGCCACCCCAGATGCTACTGAGGCATCAGAGCCAGCACAAGAGCAAAATTGCCCATCAGTGTCTGAATGGTGGTCAGATGCAAATGAGGGTGAGAATGGGTGTGAAGGTGATGAGAGTGAAGTTTGATTGGGTCGACCATGGACCCTTGCTGCAACTTCCTTGATCAGATTTGTTTGATTTCTTCCGTGGCATGTTGATCAATGCAAAATGAATGACTGGGGATGCAGAGTGCAAAGAGCTGCCCTTTTTTTAAAAATCTCTGATGCCACGTGATCGTTGCAAGACGCTCCAAAATGCTATATATAAGTTTGACATAAGTTATACTAACATTGCACAAGTTATGCATAAGTTACTCATATGCAACTCGTTAGCAATATGGTAATGTTGACATCCAACAGAGGCTTCCAGTTGTTGCTTTTTATCCATCTTCAGTATGTCAGTATGTAAGACAAACTTTTCATACGGCGACATAAGTTGTCTAATAGCGTGAGAGGGACTTAGATATGGGGGTGGGGGCTGTCAGTCAGGGGGAGCTCGGAGTAGTCGCTGCTTTTTCACATCGACGAGTCAGTTGAGATGGTTTGAGTTTCGGATTAGAATGGACTCCTCCTTTACGGGTTTTTCCAGCATGTCCCACTGGGCAGGAGCCCCAAAGCTGTCTTGTTTTGTTGGGACTCATTTTCTGTACCCGTTTCATCCTGGGTGGGTCACTAATCCATCACAAACCAACCAACATAAGAGACACAAGGCCATTCATGCTCGTCACCTGCAGTCAAATTCAGTCCCATTTTAAGATTTGAACTGTGGGAGGACCCTAGAGAAAACCCACTCATGCACCATCACTCTTCAACCAAATTATATGGGTTTGTGCGACTATAATAAAATGATGGTAGTTTTTTTTGAATGCTTACAGAAAACTGTATCTTATACAACTCTTTCAACACTTGTTCTTACTTCACTGAGCTACACCACTGAAAAACAGTACACACTTTTAACTTCTTGTTTTTGTGAGAAAAAAAAACCCAAAACTAATCTACCGGTAATAAAAATTTAATCAGAGTGATACAGATTGGTGAATCGGTCAATTAATAATAACCTTTTTGTTTCTGGTATTAAAAATAATTGTTTCATAGCACAACTTTAATTCTTTTAAACTTAAAATCCACCTTTTTCTTAAGATTTGTCTGTATTTGTTAAAATAATTGTTCTGTTTGGGTTTCTCTCCTGCTGCCTCTGCAAAATGATAATTAGCGGCAGAAGATGGAGACAAAAGAGCAAGCAGCTTTTGAGTTTTTGGTGGTTATATTTCAACATCAGCATATTTTCTTGGCAGCATATAAAAAAAAAAAGAAAACAATGACTACAACTAAACGAGTCCGTCTAATCTGTGTCTGTACAGTGCAGGTCCAACCACCTACCATTTATTTCTTTCTGTAATAAAAAAAGTTACATTTTTATTGTTGAATTGCTATTTTTGGATCTTTTTTGTTCACACTCCTAACAGTTGAAACAGACACAGGAAAAAAAAACCTCCCTTTAGGTTTTCCATGTACAGAAATAAAAACAAAAAAGATATAGAAAATAAACTCTGATATTTAACGTCTTTTCAGGGAGGCATAAGTATTTTTTTGTACAAGTCTTTTGTGGCCCTACGTCAATAAGTGAGGCTTTCTTCAACAGAAATGCGTGTCCTGATTTTCAAAAAAGCGAGCTGGAACAAGTTACATACTACTATAGAGAAAAAAAAAAAAAAAGTAAAAATAACTAAAAAAAAAAGTGCTGACATCTGTTACACCTTACTGGCCAAATTGTATAGCACTACAAAGGGATTAGGCTGTCAGTGAAGACGTCAGTATCGAGACTAGTGGAGTAGCAGTGAAAGTCGTCCATTTATCAACGCCTGTCCTGCCAAAAACACCAGACTTAATTCCAAAGCCTGTTATCATCGGCCCAAAACGTTGGCGAGAGTGAGGTCTACCAGAGATATGAAGAAGCTGAAAGTGAATGTTACTAGTTCCTCTCCTGCACAAATACAGTTTCCTGTGGACAAAGCCCCGCTTCTTGCAGTGTGATGTCATAGTCCAAGTGGGCAAGCTTCCTCCTGGGAAAGTTGGTGACGAGTTCGAAGCGTTCGTTGGGGTAACCCTTGGACTGGACGTGTCTGACCAGAGCCTTGAAGGAAGACAGCAGTCATATTATAGGGCAGGCATGTGGGGCTTTAAGTGCAATAAAACTAATTTAATCACTCGATATAAAAAGCTGTGCTGGGATTTTAGACAAAATGTGAAAAATTGAGTATACTCACCAATAGTTTTGCTTTTGAAGACAACGAAATCTGTTCTCTCTGCCCATCTGGATAACGGAGCATCAACCTCGCTTTGGGGCCTTTATCAAATCCATAAAAATAAAAAATATATATAAATATTAAATTTATCACCAGACAAGCCAGAACATACAGGTGAGATTTATTTCCCCTATACTCTTTTAACCCTGTAAGAGCTTTGAAAAAGTGAGTGCCTTCGTAACATCTTCACCTGGAATACTTGACAGCTACATAAGGTGGTGTTAGCCACAAACACACACAAGAAAGCAAGTCTCTCTATCATGTGCATCTTTTGGAGTTTTATTTGTTTTTTATAAGACACTTAAACTAGCTCCTTTGTAAACAATGTTTGCTTCCAGGTGAAAAAGATCTACTGACTGTTTAGCTGCATCCGTCTATGGTGACACACAGAGGCAATTAGTCGCTGCAGTCACATCTTCTAAACTGTGAATGTTAGGAGGGCTAAGTACAGCGTGCTTTAAGACTCTTCTTAAAACACCCCCGTCCTCTTAGTTACTTTTTTTGTTTGTTTGTTTGATAAACAGACAAATTTTAGTACAAAGTGAAATGAAGCTAAAATTAAGAGAGAAACCTAATCTGGCTGTGCATGCCTTCAAGGTGACAAAAACAGACAAAAGGTTGTCTAACTCCTTGTTTGGAAGATTTTGTGGTTGAAGAATGCACTGCAGTTCAGAGAAGAATCTCAGGTTGGGATTTTAATGCAGAAACTTTTGAATGCTCAGCTGGTCTTGATGCTCCGCCACAACCTAAGCAGAGAGTTCCCTGCAGTTACAGCCTCACATAGACTTAAGGTCGTTTTTAATTTGGTCTAAATATCTAATTAGAATCCGGATGGATGCTAAAAGTCACTCGACTCCAACAAAAGCGTTATTTGAATTTTATGATACTGATTGCCTTCACAGTAAAACTGATACCTCCTGGCTTTAAATTGGGTCAGTCAGAACAGTTCACAACAACAAGAAAGGTGAAATGGCTCCGCATCTGATTCGTTAGGCTGTTCAAGATGAACTTTGGAAGTGTCAGACTGATAATTTGCTAACTGGTTTAGTGATATCAGAACTATCAAACTGCTGAATCTACAAGTTCAACTTGTGAAGTGAAGCTACATTCACGCTGCAGAGCTTAAAGCTCAATCTCTATTTTTTGGCTGAGTTTGGATTTCTGATTGTGATTATATTGTAAATTAAATGTGCCCTCCATAAGACTCCAGTGTTAAGAGTTTATTGCCCTAAAGAGACACACATGGGCAGAAGAAAATGTAACGTGCACACAGCACTCTGTGTTTATGAAAGTAAACGTGTCTTGAAGCTGTTGTGAAATCAGAGCCATTAAAATTGTCTGCCACGGTTGTTTATGTTCAGTTTACATTTGATCTTGTCGTTTCCTGCCTACTCGAGTAGAATTGCACATTTTGAACAGGAATGACGTATTGAAGAGGAGAAAAACTCAAGTATTGGTCCCAACACGTTAGTGTAGATAAATCAGACCCAAACCTTGGTATCATATGTTGCAGTACATTCTCAATAATCCAGACATTGTAAATCTAAAGTTTTAAAAAGACAACGCATCAGGATTTCCATTCTTTAGTTGAAGACAATTCCCTTCTCATTTGTGGGAGCTCCAAGCTTTAAATTCATGACATTGGAATCGATAATACCAATATTTGAATCGATCCACACACTTTTACTTCAATGATGTAAAAGGCTAAAGAAATGTGACATGACCGTTCAAACTGAGGTCACACATCATCAGATATGAATCCATTTTAGTTCCACATATGAAAACTGAGCCAGTATATATATATATATATATATATATATATATATATATATATGTGTGTGTGTGTGTACACACACACTTATATATATATATATATATATGTGTGTGTACACACACTTTTTTCATGTTATTTTTTTGATCAGACCATAATTTGATTTATAACTTTTAGACCGTCATAAAAATATAAAATATTTCCTGCAGTGTGAACAGTGTTTTTCTGTCTTAAGATCACAAAAACACAAACGACATTCTTCAACCCCATCAAGCTGTCTTAAAACAATTTGAATTGTTAAATGAGCTTATTCTGCAAGAAGCAGACAGGTTTGTATTTGTCGTACCGTTGTCATCAGGACAGTCCACGTCACAGGTTGTGGTGCTGATGCTTGAGGTTCCAGCACTTCTGCTTTGTGAGGTGCAGCGGTTCCCCCCAGAGTCTGCATCTGGTTGAGAATGATGAGAACTAGCAGACGAGGGCTCCAGGTGGTTTTTTTTGCTCTCCTCTTTCTTGTGACTGTGATTGTTTTCTTTGTACGGAGACTTTCTATGGGAAGAAGTGGAACTGTCTGGATGTAGGCGCTGCGGGGCTACAGTGGCTGAGGGCGCCTGCGTCTGTTTGCTGGCTGAACTTTTTTCTTCGTGCCGTGCCGGTGTTTCGCTGTCTGAGCCATCAACAGAGATGGGTCCCTCGCTGTCAGAAAACGGCTCTGCATCGGATTCGTCCTCTGATCGGGGGGAGTCAGGGGCGTCAGGGACATTTGCAGACTCATAGTGGGTCTCCTGTAGGGAGGCTCGGATTGCCGCCTCCAGCTGGCTGTCTTCGCTGGCATCAATAAGACTCTCCTAAAACAGTAAACACAGTCAGCAGCTGCAGAAGGTAAAACACGAAGCGGCACAAAATGTTTTGCTGTTTGACACCTACACTTTGTATCACAGCCACTACAATGTATTAATTCTGATGATTGTGTGAACATTTTCTAAAGACAGGATCTTAAACTCACCGAGCGAGCTCGTTTGGCTGGGGGCGCTTGGCAGGATGGCCCATCGAGCTGCCCATGCTCTGCCAGGAAGCTGGACGCTTGCTCCAGGAATGATGCCACGTCCAGCTGATTCCACTCCACCATTTTTTGGCCTGGATTTAAGAGGTTTGAAACAGCACAGATCAATGAAAACAGTTCATATTTAAAAAGTAAATAAGTAAGCATAAGGTGTTAACAAGGTAGGACTGCGATTGTCTTGTTCAAGCCTGCAGTCTGGACCAGTAAGAGACTCAACCTGCTCTCTCCACAGCTAACTAGCTTTGACTGAAGTTTTCACGTTATCATTTGTTTACCATTTGAAATATTTGTGTCATTGTTTGCGATTTGTAAATAGATTTATGATTCTGCGCCAATGCAAGCCACCTTTTGTAAATAGTGAGCACTAATTTCAGGAGGAAGGGAAAGAGGCTCTTTTTGTTTGAACACCAGTTTCTTTGTCAGGAGTTAGGTTAGGGAATTTGTCTTTTGTTTCATTATTCTCTGGTAGGCGGTGAAGTCTACAAAACTAGTAACATGTTTGATCTGTTGGTCTTTGTGGAAGTGAGGAGACGCTCATAATCTTACGACCCACGGTTTGCCTGGGACTAGGAATGTGTTTGATACAGAGACGGCAATTTCAAAAGTAGATCTTAGTCCAGAAAAGTTTGGGCACCACTGTTATAGAGCTTAGTGTTGTTATGAACTATTTTAAAGATAACAATGTTCAGTCAGGTCATCTGGATGGTTGCTTTTGTTGCTGAGATGTTTCGGCCTTCATCCGAAGGACTTCTTCAGTCTGAGGAGCCCACCAAACCATCTTATCACCAACAAACTGTTTTTTTCCACTCTGGGAGTGAGCTGTTTGTGGGATTCAGTTTGGTTTGGCGGCTCCTCAGACTGAAGAAGTCCTTCGGATGAAGAACGAAACGTCTCAGCAACAAAAGAAACCTTCCAGATGACCTGACTGAACATTGCTGGATTTTTATACTTGGATTGATGAGCATGAGCTTTGGTATTTTAAAGATAGCTGTATATTTTTGCATAAATATATTTTGAATTTAAGATTAAAATGGTCATCTTTTGACAAAAGTTTTCAAACAGCTTTCACACTTTAATAAAAGTGTGAGGATTTAAAGTATCCCCGTAAATCAGAATAAACTTTATCAGAATCAGAATAAACTTTATTGGCATTGCACCGAGATACAACGCGAATATGTACGTACAGTCGTCTGAAGATGGGCGGAGTGCACGAAGCTGCGGCTATAAATAATTAGTGCGGCCTTCTTATTCTTATTCAGAATAATATTTTGCTTAGATAAGAAACAAAAAACTAACAAAACTAACAAATGTAACAGCTTCAATGCTAATGCCAGAATCAAATGTTTTCATATTGCATGTTCATAATCAGCTAAAGTTAACCAAAGTTAAACAACTAAAAAAAGATAATGAAATACGATCTCCAAAAAGTAAAAAAAAAAGAATAAAATTACAAAACAAAAAAAGGAACAATTAAAAAAATGAAAGCAATTGTTTAGCTACACTTCTCACCTGTGCGTGGATCAAGGATGGAAATATAAGGAAACTTGTTCAACTTATAGAACTGGATGTACCTTTGTCCTTCTTCACTATCATGGTATACCTGCCAGGAGAGAAGCTCAGCGGTAATGCACAGAATATAAAAAGAAACGTGACGTAACATAGAAACATGAATGTGAACACCAAAACAGGGACTTTCAGTGTAAACATTTCCTTTTTTATATTTACAGCAACAAAAATAAAATAAGTTGGCTGGACCCAGTGGTAATATTTTTAACCCAGTTGCTGTGTTTTCACAGCAGAAACCAAAGAGAGTCAAAGTTCTTGAAGCTCTTACTTATTTATTTATTTCTTTTAACTTCAGGGTGCTCACATGAATGCACATTCAGAAGCTTTTTAAAATGTAATGTTAACATGGGAAAGAACTGGCTCTCAATAACCCTGCCCACAAATGAACACTAAAGCTATTTAGAACAAAGTGGGGGAAAAATTGGGCTGGACTTTTTTTTGTGAAACTGCTGTTTACACATGAACGTCACAGAAAGATTTATTCTTTAGAAGATGTGTTCTCTGAACCTACAAGAAGGAAGGTGTGCAGGAGGGTCTGCTTATACCATCGAGTATTCAGGCTACGAGGCCAAAAAATGATGTGGAAACTGCTGGGTTTTATTTCTCAACATCTTCAGAATAGAAACAATGACTGTTTCGATTGTTTATGTCAATGCCAATTGTAAACACAATAGTGATGCACAAGTAGAAAAAAAATAGTTTGGCAAATGAAGTGTGAAAAAGCAACTGTTCATTCACTCTTGCAAGAAATACTCTGGGAGATTTGCTACTACCGGTACATACTATTACTTACTTACATGATATTGTCAACTAATCTGCATACATTTTAAGAGAGGGATTGGTGGAAAATGTCTTAAAAAAAACCCTGACACTGTGGATATTTGCATGCCCATATGAAACCCTTCACTAGAAAACATGAGAAATGACTGCAGTCTGCTGAAAAAACTGCAGTGTCAACAGAGCAATAATTATCCTTATGAACAATGAAGCAGAGCAAGGAGACATTATATAAAGATATATCAAGCCCACATACACTGGAGAAATACATTTGTCCATGGTGTATTTTCTTTTACTTGCTCTGGATCAGTTTTGGAGTGACGTTGTAAGGATTTAAAGGAGGTTCTAGTGCTGACAATGTGTGAAATGGGCTTTCGTCTTTACTAGAGCCTGACCGATATGGCAGTAGGGGCCTGTATAGGCGGTTGGAGACATATTGGTATTGGTAATAATTATTATGATGTGCCGATATAAACACTTTTAATTTTCATCCCTAAAATGATGGGAACTAGCCGTGCCCTTACTTGCAAAGAGCATAATTGTACAATGTACCCAGCAGAGGGCGCATGCGGACTACTTTCAAGTTATGGCCATGCTGCACACTTGACTCAGCACAACCTAAGTAGGGAACAACTACCGGTAAATACAGTGCAGCGTATTTTTCTGAAGCGAGCATGGTAAATTTATTGTAACTGATCTATAAAAATGAAAACAAATCAACAATAAATTCTCTTCAATCCTCCAACCTGCTCGTCATTAGCTATGTGCCACTCAAGTTAGCAAGCTAATGTTTAGATAGCCTAGCATAGGCTATCGCCTTGTAAAACTTTATCCAGAACAATAAATCTAACAGAGAGGTAAATATATATATCAGTATTAGTAACTTTATCTTTGTCGTCCTTAATGAAATGTACTGTTTGTCTGAAATCTTTACTTCTCTACAAAGAAAAAAAAAACGTTTTTGCGGTCAATACTAATTAGGCCTTCAATATACGTGACTGACTGTTTAAACAATGAACAGGGAAGGGCATTTCTTTGTTTAATTTATATTTTTGTAACACACTTGATAACTTTATGGTAAATAGGTTTAAAAGTAGCTGCTTATTTAAGATTCTTGGGGGTGGACAAAGCTAAAAAAATTTCAGTCTATATATTGGTTATTGGCATAAGCCTTTCCCTCCCAACACTGGTATCGACGATAGCCAAAATGTCCATATCGGTTGGGCTGTTTGTGCTGCTCACTAAATGAAAAAGTACCACACCTGCCAGAATATGAAGTGTTCTCGGATGATGTTCTTCACTGCGTCGTTACTCCACACGTCCCTGTTAAGACACTGGCACGCGAAGTCCTGAACATTTTGGATGTTGATCATAAGCCACTTGTTTTCAAGCTGTCCACAGTCCTTTGCCTACAAAAGCAACAACACACAAACACAAAAATGACATAATAAAAATACACAAGTTGTATCTAGTATTTTTACAATACAATGACATCAATTACTAAGCAAAAAATACAAATGTATAAAAGTAACAAGAAACATCATAAATAATCATAAAAAAAAAAAAACACCTCATGATCTAATGCTACAGGGTTGGAGTTACACCTTATATGGGAAAAATATTTTTAAGGTTACTTATTGTAAAGAAATATGACTTAATTTTATGCTTTATTTGACAACCCTATCCTGATTTTAAAAATGGTGTTGCTGCAGAGAAATGTATAATAATCAGTAAACCTTCCCAGTTTCAACGTGTAGCATGGGAACCTTCATGTTGTAGCAAATTAAACACAAGGCTTCCATTACAACAAATCATAACTCACTATGTAGCTGTTTTTTTATATATATCATTTTCTTCCATTTATTTTTTCAATTTATATGCTGTCTTTTATGATTGTCTAGTGATGTCTACTGTTGTCATCATTCTTTGTTAAAAACAGGTCTCTCTTGTAAATGTGTCCTTGAGGATCAATGAGACTAACCGGTATAAATAAAGGCTGAATGAAAAACTTGGCTTCTTTTTCATTTTATAGGCCAATAAGTACAATGTTCAGATGCATAGAGCTTGAACATTTGTATCTGGTTAGTGATCTACACATGCACCGTCTAAACATTTGCTGAAAGTTCCCTCAAAGTGTATAAAGATGTGGTGTCAAGTGTCCCGAGTGTGACTTCCCACCGTTTCAAAGCTGCCTTTGTGCATGAGTTCAATGGGAGGACGGAAAAGGTCTGCCAGGGTGCTGAGTTTCTTATCCACTGTTCCTCCGTTACGCAGCTCCTGTTCCTGGCGGACTTTTGAAGAAAATATTCTTAGTATTTATGGCAATCCAAAACAAAAGAAAATCTGAATTTTTTTTTTATTATTAAAATGCATTAAACTATATAGTGTTCTCTACCACTCATATATTTTAAGCAAATGAACTTGAAAAGACTCACTTGTTTCTGTTTGAAAGTCTCTGAAGCCATCAAATATTGATCGAGCAGGTCGTCTTCGCTTTGGCACTGAATAGACGACAGAAAAATTCAAAGACACTTGTGATTTCAAAGGGAGATGGTGAGAACTTGTTTGGATAAAGTGAAATTACATTAGAATACCTCCGAACGGTGGTTCTGGCTCCACCAGTATGTCCTGCTTCTGGGGAATGGGTGCTCGCACTTCACTGACATACAAGACAATAAATTACATATTATAAACAGAACAGAATCAAAGTAATGTGTTATCACCTTTCGCCAACATACAGCAATGAAAATGTCTTGAGTTTGTGATATGAGAACTCAACAAGGTCAGTTTAAGTCTGAGATAAGCTTATGAAGATGAGCTCACTCTGTGGGGGGAGCTCTGCTGCTCGATGCTGCTGAACTGGAGCTGGTGCTGGGCTCCTCTGCCATCCCACCTCCATCCAGAAACATGGTCACTGCCATCTCCAGGTTATTGTTACACGCTTCAAGCATGTGTTTTCCTACACTCTCTGTAGCCCCTAGAAGAGAAATGGGAACAGAAAAAATTATATTGTGATTTTTTTTATTTATTAAGAAACTGTTTATGGATATTCAACTAATTTATACTATTACTGATGGTGTGACAACTTTAAACCTATCAAATTACCAATAACTGAGCAACGCTGTATCTGCTCTAAAATGTAGCAATAATGACGTGGACTTGAAACTTAGACCTATAAACATTTGTTCTCTACAATTAATACTGATCAGTGTAAGAGCAAAAACATTATTTTAATAAAACAGTTTTAATCTCTAAAACCAAAGGCTTCAGTAGATGGTTAATGCTCTAAAACTGTTTTACAAGGCAGCTGTCAGTTTCAAATGATGAGGTTTTAGCGCAGTTACATATCCATCTTATAATCCAACTAATGCCAAACCAATGTGGTATGTATCTACTCACATTTATGTTTTAAATTAAGATATAATGACCTTTCACACTGGGAAAAAAAAAGTCAAAAATAAACCTTTATGTACTGACCAATATTTGTTGAAATTGTAAACTTAAATACTGTAAAAATTAATTGAAATAGGGGTGCACCGATTGCAGTATTCTGGCCAATCACAATCACCGATCACCGATTTCTAAAAAGTCTGACCCGTCACCTGCCGATTCTGATTTTGTTTTAAAGCGACACTGTCAGGTGTTATAAGGTCACAATGCACCTTAAATTTTCCAATATTATTTTATTGGAAAACATACCTTTAAACAATATCCTAGAAACAATACAAACTTGTTTGAACTGGCCATGAGGTAGTGCTCTGAAATATAAATGAAGTTCAGACAATTGTTGTTAAAACTAAAAAAATCGGTAAAATTGGTTTTTCATGCAGGGCAGCACGGTGGCGCAACTGGTAGAGCTGCTGCCTCTCAGCGAGCAGGTCCCTGGTTCAAACCCCGGTCCAGGGGCCTTCTGGGTGGAGTTTGCATGTTCTCTCCGTGCATGCGTGGGTTTTCTCCGGGTACTCCAGTTTCCTCCCACAGACCAAAAACATGCATGTTAGGCTGATTGGTAACTCTAAAATTGCCCCTAGGTGTGAGTGAGTGAATGGTTGTTTGTCTTGTTTGTCTCTGTGTGTCCCTGTGATGGACTTGCGACCCGTCCAGGGTGTACCCCGCCCCTCGCACAGTGATTGCTGGACATGGGCACCAGCGACCCCCGTGACCCAAAATGGAATAAGCGGGTAAAGAAAATGGATGGATGGTTTTTCATGCAAGTATTGGCCGATTTCCCAAAGTTAAGGAAGTTGGGGCCAAATCGGCCGGCCGATTTATCGGTGCACCCCTAGAAATGACAGTATATCTAAACTAGTGGCACGGTGGCTTGGTTGGTAGAGCTGTTGTGTCTCAACGAGAAGGTTGGTGGTTCAAATCCCGGCCTGGGACCTCTCTGGGTGGAGTTTGCATGTTCTCTCCGTCCATGCGCAAGCTTTCTCCGGGTACTCCAGTTTCCTCCCACAGACCAAAAACATGCATATTAGGCTGATTGGTAACTCTAAATTGTCCCTAGGTGAGAATGAGAGAGTGAATGGTTGTTTGTCTCGTTTGTCTCCCTGCATCCCTGCGGTGGAATTGCGAGCTGTCCAGGGCGTCCCCCACCTCTCACACAGTGATAGCTGGATATGGTCACAAGTGACCCCGAGACCCAAAACAGGAAGAAGCAGGTAAAAAATAATGGATGGATATACCGGTATCTAAACTAGGCCTGTTGCAACTGGTCCGCTCTTGTTCATCATACCATCAGCACCCTCTTCTTCTGCTAAGCTTCAGAACTTCTTGGTATTTATCTCCAGTTGCTACAAACAAAATATGAGAATTAAAAGGCTAAAGTTTAATCATCTAGACCAGGGGTCAAACTCACTTACAAAAGGGGTCAAAATTAAAACCTTTTTCAAACTAAGGGCCAATTTCAGAATCTACATTAACTCAAATCAGATACCAAACATCTTTTCTTGGTCACAGTTTCCTCACCAAGAGTTTGATTGGTCTCATTTGATGTTCTCTGTTGTGCTTTCGACATCATAATCAAAGATTACTGAAAAAAAATTCAAGAGATACATTTCACATATCATCTTGGGGGCCAGATAAGATATCAACAAGGGCCACATTTGGCCCCCGGGTCTTGAGTTTGACACGTGTGATCTAGACTTAACTGCAAAGCACTGCCTCAAAGCATCGCTGTGTACAAGCGCTAATTCTGTGTGGACAAATAAATGGAGAGCTCAATAACGCAGACTTGTACAAAATGTGGAACTCATAATCTGAAATAGTTTAAAGTGTTATTGAAAAGATGGGAACATAAATATTTGCAGTTGCCCTAATCATCGTGAAAGGGAAAAAACTCTGAGGGCTTTCTGTGGGTCAAATTATGGTTAATGGCTCTTATATAACTGTATTCTTAAGCAGCACTTTCTTGAAAAGTATCTTTTGTCATCTTCAGCAGCAGTGTTGCTACTTTAACAGGCAAAATGTAGCAAATCATGTCTGTTTATGAGTTAAAATCCTGAAGCCACAAGTTTGTGACATCAATGTGAGCAACCTATTTGTTAATTAACCATTTTATGCCAGTAGTCAAACTAAGTATCAGTAATATAGACATTCTAAAGTTCATTACTTAGTTATGCACATTTACTTTTTTTTTTCATTTCTTGTGAAAATTGTATACTTGTGTCCATAATTTTACTTTTAGTTCATTGTGTATGGAGTGCCAAATCTGTAACAGCTTAAACACTGTACTGAAACAGGTTAAATGTTGTAAAGTGCCTAAAAATCCTGATAAAATCAAGCCAGTTTAAAAGTTTTTAGGGTCGACCCAGCATCATCTGTTGTAATGGCTTGGCTGTACCATTCAAATAGAACCTCAAACGTAACAAATCCTGATCTCTCTCTGACCGTAAAAGCACGAAAATATATTAAAAGTGAGAAAACAACACAATTGTGAAGCTTTAGTTCTTTTTCAAAGAGTTTAAAAAAATCCTGCAGCCAGAACGATCTTTCCTGTCTGTACTGCGCATGACCGTTTCACTTTTCCGAGTAGTCCTGGAGCCTCTGAGCCGAGTCTGCTCTCCTCCTCCGGTTAAAAAAGTTTAAATTAAACCAATGACCGGCGTGTCAAAGCGCTTACAAACTATTCACCACCTCTGTGCCGGTTTTTAAATCAGAAACATCTATTCATACGTGAATCGTGTCAAAGTGACAGCGAAGATGAGAGTAAGCCGACATGAGGCTGGTGATGAAGAAAGGGAATGAACAACCGACGTCCATTCCAACTGCCAGAAAACAAGCTGACCAAAATGAGCAAAAAAAAAAACCTATTCGAGACTAACATAAATTAGGTTTATTGTAAATATTACGATAGAAATTAAACACATTTCGCATAGTATGGGAAACATGATTCAAATTTGATTGATTTACGATCCATATTTAGAGCATTTCATCGGAGTTCAGAGGGAAAAAAGACAGCCTATGCTTATACCTTCTGCAAAGCATTCACAGCGTATGAGAAGAACAAGACTAAAGCTCCCATTTTCTTTCTCTGCGCACTAAGTACGTAAGTTTGGGGGCAACGGATGTATTCGTGTACGAATACCCAAATCAACTTAATATTTAAAAAGCCAAATAAAAAATTATTTTTACCTGTTATTGCTGTAAATTGTTGTATTAACCCATTCACCACCGGAGTTGAGGTGTCTCCGAGCGCCGCCATCTTACCGCCTCAAACAACAACATAAAAGTGGCGCATGCGCTACGTCTTTTTTTTTTTTTTTTCCGCCACCGTCTGGCGCGGGGAAACAATGCATTATGGGTAATGTAGTATTAAGAATTCCTCTCTAACTGCTTTAACAGAATACCTCATTAGATATTTCTTTCAAATGTTACAGTTGCATACCTTTTTCATTAATAACTTTGTCCACGGGTAAACAAAACCCACAACTTAATATTAATAAATACATTTTGTTCAATAAAACTACAAAACCAATGTGATACCACATCAACAAAGTTCATGCTCAATCATCCAGGTACCAAATCCAATAATTCTCAGTTGGGTATAAAAAAGAAACTGTCCAGATAACCCAACTGAGAATTATTGGATATACCACATCCCATTTAATTCTGAGATTTAAGTTTTTCATTCAACCTTTATTTAGACAGGTTAATCTCATTGAGCCTATTGTGAACCAATTAAATGCTTTTTTGCAATTTGCATATTTATCACCCCTATGAAGAATTTACTTTCTGAAAAACAAACCAAAAAGTTACAACCCACAGATAACAGATAAGTTGTAAAAGTATTATTTTGCAGTCTACTGCACAAATCAGATTAGTTTCAAAAGGCATTACTGTCACATGAACTGAAATAAATGCAACTACACAGACGTGATTTTTCATTAGTGTCGCTTTATTGTTATTTGCATAATACATTCAGTTTAAAAACAGCATCAAAGAAGTCCAAAACCCTGAAGACTCAGTTCTGACAGGAGCTGAAAGCAGTTTGTGTAAACCAACCAACCAAGTTTTGTTCTCATAATTTTGATTTATTTTTTCAAATGCAAATTTGTTGTGCTGCCAGGCATAAATGGCAGAAAATCACTTTACAAAGGAAGGGTGATAATGGTAAAGACTTTCTACATTATGAGTTGTCTAGTCTGTATTTACAAATGGGGGGACTTCCAATTCCAGCTGGCTGACAGTATAAATGTACATTCATATCAATAATGCACACCATCTCTGCTTATAGTCTTCCATAGGCTTGTCACTGTTTAGGGTCACAGCTGGCTCAAAAAACAGGTAATTTTTAAATGATCAGCAAGTCTTGATTTGTATTACTTTACTTTAAAATGAGATATTTACTATATAAAATGCCCATTAAAAAAAAAAAAAATACAAACCAATTTTTATGTCACTTTCTTGTCTTAACAAATTGAGATGAATATGACAAAATGTTACCCAACTGATAGAAGAAGAAAAAGGATGCACTAAGTTTGGACCTATTTTTCTGGATTTTTGTTGTGTACTTATGTAATTTAATCTCTATGGAAGGCATCGTAATGCATCACTTTTCAGCTGTAACAATGACATGCAAACTTCAGCCTGATTATTAGAAGACTACTAGGATGTTTTATCTGGTTAGAGGTTATTAATTCACAGTTTGATCTAAGCATTTCTACCACTTTTTATTAAAAATCACGTGTAAATAACCAACTCTACTCACTAAATGTTAAATTTGGGTTTGTAAATACAGAAATGGGATTTTTCTTTTGTTTTTTTGCATCAAAATGTAGATGATTAAACATTGTTTTAAAGCAGCCCAGCCATTAAAATGCAAATTTATTTCTAATACAAACTACATTTTATTGTTAGCTTTTTTGGGTTGGTGGAAAAAAACGAGTCATCAGATTGTGTTTAGGATTTAAAAAACTTGTGGCATCACTGATTACATACCCATCTTTATAAACAAATTTTATTTTAGAGATCACTGAAATAACTATTGAAGTTGTAAAAGACTAGGACAAGGAACAGACAAGGCGGCTGGACACAAAAACATGTCCTTTTGTAGAGACATCAGGTTTACTTAAATGATACATTTGTTAATAATGTTTTCCTAAAAAGACATATTTCTGCAGGTAGCACTGTTGAGCTGCTTTAAACCAGCATGGTGTCAATATGTCGTCTTAAGGCTTCATTTTAGATGTTCTGCTTCGATGTTTGGTACCTGGGTTAGGATCATTTTGGAGTGTATTGATATCGTATGAAAAATAAATCAGAACTTAGATTCTATCTTTAACATTTCCCTTTGCAGTTCACCTTAAAGTGATCTTTAAACATCATGTAACATGTGAACAGCATCAAACAAAAATCCCCTGAACTAGTTATAATGCCACACCTTTTCACTAATATGACACCTGCACAACTTTAAATATTTGTTTGATAAGAACGGTTCCTAATTTTGCTGATGGGGCCCTTTACCTGTATCCCACATGCAAAATAATAATAATTCAAAATAAAATAAAACAAAAGTGCGAAGGAAAAATGAGGAAATGAGCGTAGGGTAGGTTTTCACAGTTCCACCTTAATAAATAAAAGCTTCCACACAACAGCATAAATCAAGGTTTCAATGAGTGCATACATGCATACATGTATGATGAGTGAACAGTGGGTGACTTCTGTGCTGGAATGTATTTTGTGTATAGTGTGACAACTGATGTGTCGAGGCCGATGTGTCTGTGTGGGCAGGGAGGTGAGATGAAACACTGAGAGGCTGGCAGGCGGATCATATGCTGCAGTTTAAAAGCGGATAAAGGTAGCGTCAATCTGACGTACACTGGGCAACGCCAGCATGATCTTTCTCCGATACTGAGGGTCTTTTTGCAGCGGGTTTCTTTCCAGATAGACCGTCTCCAGAGACTTTGCATTCTTCAGCTCGTCAAGATCCGACCAGTTGTCGAGCTGATTATCGTTCATCTGAAGGAAGAATAAAAGACAACAGTCATCAAGGATGGAAAATAAATAAATGGAGCATGGCATTCACAATGTTTTTCACTGCCCACTCCATGTTTGCTGTGCGTTTTCAATCAGTTTTCAGGTTTTAAAATGCATTTTCAAGGGGATACTGGGTCCTATTACATTTAAGAGCATTGTGCAAGTGATGGTTGTAAACTGGAGTCAGAACCGTTTCACCTGAATTATCTTTATGATCAATCGATAATTGTAATGAATCAACTGGATTGTGATTTTGAACTGGATACATTCAATGAAAAGCTTTCGACCACAGAAACAGTGACATTTTCATATGTTCTCTTTGCTTCCTCCATTTTATTTGGGCTGGGAAAATCAAGGGCTTTACAGATGCTTAAACTTTTTTTTAAAGTAACATTAAAATATTTATATGGATGATACAGACCACTGTTTTGATAAAGACCGGTTCAATTTCACACTTCTGTTTAATTTACGCAGGATAAGTGTGTGGTCACAACTATTGTGATAGGTATGTTTTTTTTTAAATACAGACAAATAAATTAAATGGAGACAGGAGGATGCCCTCTAAAATACAAAAACCATGTTCCTCCAGTTTAAAAGCACCTTGTTGTTAAGTTTTACGAGGTCCCATCCAGTCTTACTATCTGCCTATGACAAACTGCTCTATCATTAAAAAATAATTTGGTTCAACTTCAAAATAATCCATACCCAGAACTCCTGCAGCTCTGTCAGATGGCTGATGTTTTCAATTTTCTTTACTCGATTGGCAGCGATGTCCAGTGTTGTAAGTTTTTTCTGTGGGAAAGACAAACAAATAAATAAATCAATGTTTGGAAGTCCAGAACAAACTCTGTTGTTCTACGTTTGCAAAGCTGAACAGTTTGACATCCAGTCCTTTCAGGAGTTTCACCACTCACATTGTTTTCCAGGCCCTCTATGACCTCAATGCCATTGTGGCTCAAATAGAGCTCTTTCAGGCTGAGAAGGTTCTGAAGTCCCTCAATTTTGGTAATCCGGTTACTCTACAATACATGTAAAATATCAACCATATCATCATAGACATGTTCGAATTTCTGTAGGCAGTAAAAAGAACGTGTGTGAAAATACCTGAATGCTTAAAACAGTCAGATTGTGTAAATTGTCCAGATTTTGAAGCTTTGTTATTTTATTGGTGCCAAGGAACAAACTTTGCAAAGATGAAAGACCGTCTAGGTTCTCAATGACCTGCAAACACAACAAAACAGCACAAATGAAACTTCTTAAAAGTAAAAGCAAAACGACTTCCTAAATGTTACTCTGTACACATTTCAAATTGTTTCATAAAAGTTCAAATTTAAAAATCCCACAGCAGCAGAGACACTTTATGGCTCACCCTGATGCGATTAGAGCCCAGCTCCAGCATCTCGAGATCTTTCAGGTGATCCACATTGGAAATGGTGCCAATTTTGTTGTGAAGCAAAAAAAGTTTCTTCAGCCGAGTCAACTCCTCCAAGTTCTCCGCTTTCCGCAAAACGTTAAAGGAAACGTCGAGCAGCCTGTAGGTCCATTGTAACAAATAGAATTTTATTTAAAATCCACTTAATGAACAAAAAAATGTGGGTTCTTGTTAGGACAATCTTTATTTCAGACTTACTCTAACTCTTTGAGGTTGTTCAAGTTCTCCAGCTTGCGGATTTGATTGTCATAGAGGTCTAGTTCCTGGAGAGAGCTCAAGCTGTCAAGGTTTTCTATCTTTTTGATGAGGTTCTGTCGTAAGGAGAGGGTCTATATACAGAGAGAAAAACAGAAAGATTAAAAGTGTTATTTTTATACTTTAAGACTGTTTATAGACTGCTAAAAGCCAGCTGAAGATGTTTTTATAGCTATATAAATTACACATTAAAATATCAATTGTTCCATTTTTACTTGGGCGACACAGTTACTTACTTTAGCCTTCTGTAGCACCTCCAGTCCTTCAATTTTTCCAATGCGACAATGAACAAGATCAACATCCTAAAAAAAACACCCCACAATTTAAAATGACATAATGACCCTTGTCAAAAATTTAAAAGCTAGAATATTTTGGTTATTCAAAATTCAGCATGTTGAATTTCACATTCTCATACAAAAGTAAATTGTGTTCTTTTATATCCAAAATATCTTTAAAAAGTATTTGTGTTAATTAAATTAAAAAATAAATAAATAAAGTGAGATGAAAATACATTAATAGGTTTTCTTACCTCTTCCTCTGGGTCCAAGGTTATGGTGTCCATGTCAACAGGTGATTCTTCTTTAACTTTAATAAGAGTTAAAAAAAAAAGTTTGAGGAAAACTTAAAGGTACAAATGTGTTGATAAGATTAACATGAACAAGTGAAAAAAAAACAGTATAGTGCAAAGAAGTCTCAAAAAGACCAGTTACTATTTGGTACACTTTTGCTTATTGATGTCAACCCGACTCATAAAATCCACGTTTTTTTAATATGGGTGTCTTGGAGCGGAAGATGTGTTGACATAAGATTACTTGTGGCAGTGGGCTGATTGGGATCCACCTCGCCATTGATGCTCTTCCTCCTGGTGTCATCATCACCAGACTCCTCAGACTCTCCCCTTCGGTCTACTGCAAACATTGGAAAAAAAAAAAAAAATTATATATATATATATATATATATATATATATATAGTGCTATAAAGGCATAGAGCTTCAGTCAGATTTCAGATAATAACTAAGTAACATGAAACAAGTAATTCATGTAAACAAACATTTAAAGTTATTTTGATCAATACTCCTCAGAGATTTTCTGAAGCAAATAAAGAAACTAGAAAGTTCCTGGCAAAACTTTGACAGGGACTGCCAATGATGACAAATGCCTACGTTTTGATATATAATACGTATGTGTATTTTAAAAGATGTGGTGGTAGGGAATTTGTTTGATGACATACTGAGTTTTGTTTAGAGACCTCTTGACTCTAGGTCATGTGACCTTATTGGGGCAGTTAGAAGCTGTTATGTCAATAATTTTCAATAAGAAAAATGGCGTATTTGTTTGCAAACTATGTCGTTATGGTAACTTGTAATGCCAATAGTAATACACATTCGATGCCAAGCCTGCTGCCTCGTCTCCAATGAGGGGTGCCTAAAAAACCTTGTCAATCAATCAATCACTGACTAAGCAGTCAGAAATGCTGAATGGAGCTTTGAGCCTCAGACAGGCTGTCTGAGGGTAACTTAGGCCTTAAATAAGTCGTGATTGTACATGTTTTGCTGCTTTTCTGCACTTTGCAACATGCACAGGTCGAACAAACTTGCTTAAACATCCACACTACGGCAGGCAGACTTATAAACCTTTCTCCTGACTAGTAAACATCACGTCCCAGATATATTTCCAGTCTTATCAGTTAGCAAAGTTAAGACAAGTTAACCTATATTTGTTTTGCACACAACGTCGCTAACATGCTAGTAGCCTAGCTGTTTGGGCTACAGTTAACAGGCTAACCAACTACTTTTGAACATGTTAAATGCAAAGACGACGACCATGATACACAAAGTTCTGTTTCTAACAACGTAGTAAGTACAGCACAGCAAAGACGGCTAAAAACTACAGAGTGATCAGACGTTAAATATATGGCGCTAGCTAGCTAACGTCTTGTTGATAGCTTATCAGCTAACAAGCCCAGGATGAAGGTCTGCTTAGTAACAGGGACACAAGTCACCGAAGCTGCTTATTTGAGCGCTGGTAATCTTTTATAAACGGGTACAACTTGCTCAGCCCCATACAGTCATTTCACGAAAGCTTCTTTGGCCGTTTTTGCGCTCACCTTCCATTTCTTGAAGCTCTCCTGCAGACAGAGAAGCCATGTTTCCTGTAAACACTCCTGACAACCGCTCGACCAATCCGCTGGAAGCGCGTGCTGACTTCAGACATCAGGGGGCGCTGCTGCTCTACACAAATAATTATGCCACTGAAAATAAACAAAAGAGCTGCTGAACCACACAGTAGCTGCTGAGCAAAACCAATCTTTTGGATTCATAGTACATGTATTTATTTATATTAATGGTATTTATAGACCTCAGCTTCCTCACACTGTAAAATCTTGTGTTTTTAAGCATATGTTTAAGAGGAAAATGTCTGTTTTCAAATGTCTAGTTAGAACACATTTGTTCTATTATTATTACTTTATTTTATCCTAATTTAAGTGTTCTTCAAACTTTTCTAGTAAAACTACGGTTGATTTTATGTTGTTTACAAATATTGTCTTCTCTAACAAAATAGATTAGTTGTCAAGTTAAATCCGGTGCCTCACAGAGTGATAAATATTAACACTCTTAGATAAAATCATTCTTCTCTGGCTCCTCCTCATTTAACAGCAAGCCTGCATGGTGCAAAACAAGCAAAATAATAGATGTTCACTGAGATAATGTTGTTCTGATCACACTCTTATATGGATATACTGTATGTCTGCTTGTGTAGTTTTTACAACAAAAATTAAAATAAATGCACGTTCCTAAACTTGAACCAGGTGTATTCTCTGCAACCATTCCTCAATTGTTGGTAAAAGGATTCAATTAGCTAATAGTTCTGTTGGTACTGCAAATTAGAGAATGGCTGAAGTTATCAATAAATGGAACATCAAGTACTGTTTTGCAATGAAGATGTTTTGCTTCAAACCCCAATCTGTGATATGTTTAGAGTTTTACAACAGCACGTAAAGCACATTTAAGCATGTTTACATAATGCATCACGAGGTATTAAGAAACAATGGGAGAGTAATCCAATTGTGCTTTCATACAGAGAAATTGTATTTATTTTAACAAAAATGTAAACTTTGCTGGAATTTAGTTACATTGAGAGGGTTAGGTTTATTCTTTTAGCGTCGTCAGATCAGATTATGAATTTTCTCCATCGATCCATAAAGTCCTGGATGTCTTCATGATGATGTTTACAATCTTCTACAGGACAGTGAATTATTTCAGAATTCAGACCCAAAATCATCAGTGCTTTAAGTTTCCCTTGTGGAGTTTATTATATCCCCTGATATCTTTCTTCCAAAAGACAAAAATATTTGCAGTTTCTTGAAATAATTGCTGTGCGTTTGTGAAAAAACAGTTCATCAAGTGACACACTTAGTGAAATGGCCAGTATGATTCCTTTTTCTGTCTCTATGAGTGTTTTCTAGTTATCATTATTATTATTATTATTAGGGCAGCACGGTGGCACAACTGGTAGAGCTGCTGCCTCTCAGCGAGCAGGTCCTTGGTTCAAACCCCGGTCCAGGGGCCTTTCTGGATGGAGTTTGCATGTTCTCTCTGTGCATGCGTGGGTTTTCTCCGGGTGCTCCGGTTTCCTCCCACAGACCAAAAACATGCATGTTAGACTGACTGGTAACTCTAATTGGCCCTAGGTGTGAGTGAGAGAGTGAATGGTTGTTTGTCTCGTTTGTCTCTAAGTGTCTCTGTGATGGACTTGCGACCTGTCCAGGGTGTACCCCGCCCCTCGCACAGTGATTGCTGGACATGGGCACCAGCAACCCCCGTGACCCTAAATGGACTAAGCGGGTAAAGATAATGGATGGATGGATTATTGTTATTATTATTATCCATCCATCCATCCATCAATCCATTATCTTTACCAGCTTCTTCCTTTGCGCGTCACGGGGGTAACTGGTACCTATGTCCAGCTATCACTGTGGGCAGGTGGACACCTTGGGCAGGTCGCAAGTCCATCACAGGGACACATAGAGACAAACAAGACAAACAACCATTCACTCTCTCACTCACACCTAGGGCCAATTAGAGTTACCAGTCAGTCTAACATGCATGTTTTTGGTTTGTGGGAGGAAACTGGAGTACCCGGAGAAAACCCATGCATGCACAGAGAGAACATGCTAACTCCACCCAGAAAGGCTCCCGGCCGAGATTTGACCTGGTGACCTTCTCACTGAGAGGCAACAGCTTTACCAACTGAATCATCGTGCAAATTTTTTATTTATTTATTTATTTTAACAGTGTGAACATGGATTACAGTACATGTAAAATGTTTCCCTGAAGAACAGTGACTCTATATTTTTAGCCAAAATGCATTTATGTTTGCATATATATATATATATATATATATATATATACAATGTGTGTGTGCGCGTGGTGTATATATCGACTAAAGTGAGAGAATAACTTGATAATAAAAACTCTGTCTACAAGAGTGCTCTCCAAATTCCTAAAATCTCCTCTTTATTCTTCTAGAAGAGTCTGTTGACACAGTCACCATCAATCTAAGGTCATCTGCATTCCTTATACTTTAGACCTTGCCTATTCAAGTAAGAGTCTCAGTGACTTGATGGTGACATCATTACCCAAACAATTCTCCTTTATAATAACACATTTGTTTAACAGTACTGTCATTATAGTGTTCTCACATTCAAAAGGCATCCAGCGGACTCAGCCTTTAAGATGTGTGTGACTGCAGGAATTACAATGCATAGTTGATGCAAACACTCTCTTAATACATATTATCAGCATGCTTGTGTTCTATTTCTGATCAATTTATCTTAAGGTATGATTAGCCTATATATATTATTTGCTGAAACAGACCATGAGAAAGAAATGAAGAAAACACATCTCATCTTAAGCACACACACACAAACTGTGTTGAACCTAAATTTAGAGCCACTGGAATGCTGGACAAATATTTTAAAGCTGAATCGTGTGGATTTATTGCCAGCAGTTCAGTTAACATGACAGAAAAATTAACTATAAGAAGCAAAACACTGTTCGGTGTGAACACAAGCACAGCAGAAATACAGTGCTTTGCTATAAAACAAGATACCTTGAAGGGTGTTTTGTTTTTTCACAACTTAAAACAAAATTTTCATAGTTTGAATTTGCTGCAACACCCCCCCACCCCCCACCCCCCCACCCCCCAAACCACTAACTGAATAACAACAAAGCCCATGCTCAATAATCCAGGTATACAATCCAACATTTTTCAGTCAGGTCATCTGGACAGTTTCTTTTTTTGTGCTGAAACGTTTCACCTTCGATCCAGAAGGCTTCATCAGTCAAGGAAACACACAACACAAAACTGATTCTTCCCCCATCAGCTTACTCCAAAGTGGAACAAACCAGTTATGTTGGTGCTAAGATGGTGTCTTTGGCACGCCCCCTCCTCCATTGCCGGCCCTCTTCCTTGTTGACAGTCATGTCAAATCTTAGCACCAACATAACTGGTTTGTTTCACTTTGGAGTAAGCTGTTTGGGGGAAGAATCAGTTTTGTGTTGTGTGTTTCCTTGACTGATGAAGCCTTCCGGATTGAAGACGAAACGTTTCAGCACAAAAAAAGAAACTGTCCAGATGACCTGACTGAAAAATGTTGGACTAACTGAATAGTTGAAATAGCTCCCAAGAAGGTCGCTGGATCTAATCCCGACCGCGAGCCTTTCTGGGAGAAGTTGGCATGTTCTCTCCGTGAATGCGTGGGTTTTCTCCGAGTACTCCAATTTCCTCCCACGGACTAAAAACATGTATGTTAGGCTGATTGGTAACTCTAAATCAGGGCTGTTCAACTAACGGCCCGAGGGCCAAATCAGGCCCATGGATGAACTGTGTTCCTATGATGGACTTGAGACCTGTCCAGGGTGTCCCCTGCCTCTTGTACAATGACTGCTGGATATGGGCACCAGTGACCCCCACAACCCAAAAAGAAAGAAGCAGGCAAAAATAATGGATGGATGGATGGATGGAATAAAATAAAATAAAAATTCTGTCTATTTTTAAATACAGATAGTGTATTACAGACAACACTATAATATCAGTTGATTTCAGCTCTGAGATTATGAAAATGTTTTTTTTTTTAAATATAAATAAACATAGATCAATTTATCTGATGTGACAGTACTGGGAAATTATGCAGTAAACATTTTACACAAATTAATTTCAGGCAGCACAAGTCCTCTTCCTCTCCTGTGTGCACTTCTTAAAGATGGGAAATATAATGAGGTTAGTGACGTGTCGCTGCAAACCATCTCAGAGCTTCTCTTTGTTCCAAGATCAGGGTCAAAGATGAGAGAACCATCAGCCTACTAATGGTCCTGTGCTGACATCTGCTGTGACTCCGGCTTGTAATTGACATTCATACCAGGGGCAATAACAATAATCACGTTTCAAATAATTTTGTTAAAAAACATGAATAACACCTAAATACTTCTTCTTTTTTTGGCTTGGCTGCTCCCTTCTTCAGGGGTCGCCACAGTGAACCAACTCGCACGAAGACTTAGCAATAGTTTTTATGCCCTATGTCCTTCCTGACGCAACCACAGACCACCGAGTTACCACAGCCCTCTGTATGGAGCAGAGAGCTGCTATCTAGGGCACCCAGGGGAGCAGATGGTGGGGGTTCAGGGCCTTGCTCAAGGGCAAACGAGGGTAGAGGCCAGTGTGGGTGCTTTACCTTTTCCACCCATATTTTTCATGTATTCGGTCCAGGGAGTCGAACCGGCAATCTTATGATAACAGGTTCACTTTCTCTACCCTCTGTGCTACCACTCCCTGCTAAATAACACAGAAATACAATGCTGAGAAAACTTTTATGATCATATTTTAACACGAAATAAACAAATGAATAATAAAAGGAAACCATACAGTTGCACTGTTCATTAGATGTTTATTGGATGTTTCTCATTCTTTTGGTAATGATCCATATCTCGTGTCCATAGGTAAAAACTGAAACATAAATGAACCAGTAAATCGACAGCTTTGCTTTTTGGCTCAGTCTTTTCTTCACCATGACAGACTGAGCCAATACCAGTTGTTGCATTTCATCCTCAGTCCATCTACCGCCCCTTTCTACCATCACTGGTGAACAACAGTCCAAGCAGTGGCGAGCACAGCTAACCAAAAAGCGATTTGCTAATTCATATATAGCTAATTAAACTATTAGCTTTGCTAATGTTAAACAACTAAACAGATAAAAAATAAATTAGAAGAAACTAGTGTAAGCTAACACCAAACCACAAAAAAAGGTTAAATCATGTCATCTTTTTGGAACGTTTCATCTTTTATCTGAAAGACTTCATCAGTCTGAGGCCTGCCAATCCAGATCTGTCTTATAAATAGCACCTCCGTGATGTGTTTCAAACCTTCTGGGGAATTCAAAGCTTTACACATGCACAAAGGGAACCATTCGTCCAAAGCAATCAATCATGCATGCACAACAATCAACTGTTTTAGGCCAGATGGCCAACTTGCTACTCACAGAAACAGCCTAAGGATACCTGTCCAAAATTTTTCAGAAAAAATTTGACAGCTCAGTCATCCAGGAGGATAAATCACATTGTTTTGTGATGTATCTGCTTGGATGATTGAGCTGTCAATCCTCTAACACTAAACTGTTAACCTCTAAAATGACTGTCACTCCTTCGAGGAGCAGCTACACCTTCCAGGTGACAATGCATCGACCAATCATGTCTTGTCACATGTACACACAGTAAACCAATAGCATGCCTAATGCATTCTTCAAGACACGCCCACAACAGGCAAGAACAAGCTAGGGAATTTTGTTAGCGAACTTAAAGTAGGTGAAACCTGTTTTAGCGGAATCTAATTCTGCTAACAGGTGCCAAAGTTAGTGAAAATGCTAATCCGCTAAACAAAAAATTTCTTCTACGATTAGCTGTTAGCGGATTAGCTGAACTGTGCCCACAACTGAATCCAAGATAGCCGAACTACTCCAAGAGGTAAAGACTCATTGCCACTATAGAGGGGATATTCCACTTTTACTCATGACCTCAGACTTAAAGGAGCCGACTCCCTAACACCCCTGTGCACACAAATGGTCTTGGACTGAAGGTGCTAACAGAACCATTTTGTCCACAAAAAACAAAGATAACCCTGAGGTTCCCACCAGACACCCTCTAGGAACTACTTCGCCTTGAGATCCTGTTCATGAACACCACAAACAGGATTGGTGACAAGAAACCCTAGCGGAGTAAACCACATAGTCAAACATCCATGACCGCCTTAGCAACTATTGAGAAGCTTGAACAGATCAGCTCTGCACGAGATCATCTAAATTATTATTATTTTTTTAGGTTTGTTTCTTTGAAGTTTTATTTATAGCCAGTTCAGTAGGCGACATAAGATAATGTTTCATGTTAAAATAATGCCACCATTGTTTTGTATACCGGTACATGTCCTTCTAGCCAAAGGGTGAACTTCAGACTTAGTCCCTATGGCGTTAAATATAAACGAGTAATTAAACTGTTTAAAAGGAGCAAAGGCTGATTCATTCCTTCAACCTTTAGTTATACAGCAGGTGTCATTGAATCACAAGGACTCATTTTCAAGAGAGGCCTGTTTATAAAGATATGAAAGGGCTATTTATAAGCTAAAAGTAGCAAAAAGTAACTAATACTAAAGGTTAAATGTTGCAAAACATAAGTTAGAAGTAGCAAAAAGCTATAACTAAAAGTCAGAAGTCACAACATGCTAGCTAAAAGCTAGAAGGCTAGCAAAATGATAAAGTCTAAAAAAAGCCAAAAACTAGCTAAAAACTAAAAGTAGCAAAAGATAAATTAAAAGAGAAAAGTAGCTCAAGAAAACAGCAAGTGTAGCAGATTTCAAAGAGAACAACATTTTAATTAAACCGAAAATCTTAATGTACTTCTAAAATGAAAATATTTGGTAACAAAAAAGTTAAATGGTTTGAAAAACAATGTGTGTGGTGTGTGCAGCGCGTGGGTTTGGGTAAATTTGACATTATGTCCCCTCAGGCTGCACGCAGACACCAAAGACGTCGCACGAGGAATTTAAAAAAACTTTAAATTCCGAGCTGCACGTAAAGGGGGCGGGGTGTTCTCTGTTTAACATCTAGTCTGATGTTCTGCACGAATCATCCCTGCTCGGGTTAAAACAGTCCAAGTTTAAACTGGGAATAGTCTGGATTTGAGCTAGAGAACAAGAAGCAGCAGGAGAAATGCGGTGTTGTTTGGTTGTTTTATTGCTCATATCATGTCACTCTACCTTAGGTCTTCCTCTGCTCCCAGTAGGTAAGTGACATTTACCGTCTCTGCCTTTATTTTTATTCATTTATTTATTTATTTATTTTAAAACCTCCGAAGTATATATATATATATTGATTGCAACATTGCGTCTGGAGATCGGAAGAGCGTCG
>NC_056506.1:31949551-31983750 GCF_014905685.2 Nematolebias whitei
AACTATGGCCCCAACTCTCAAATGAGTTGAAAAGGATGTTATGTGGACGCATTCTCATCTACCTGCCAGCTGTGCTCGAGTGCCTGACCACTGAGATCCTGGAACTAGCAGGAAACACGGCTCATGACAGCGGAAGGACAGGATCGTCCCTCAGCACCTACAGTTGACTGTCCACAGCTATGAGGAGCTTGGCAGACTGCTGGGAGGAGTGATCATCGCTCTGGGAGGAGTTCTGCCCAGCATTCAGGCGGTCCTACTGTCCAGGGGAACTGAGAGGTCAGCCGAGTCTGGGTGGACGGATCGGACGGCATCTGCAGCCAGTTTCTTAGGATCCACTGTGGGATGGACCTTTACAAGAGATCCTTCCTGCCTACAGCATCAGCATCTATAACATCTCTTAATGAAATGAGGATAACGAGTTACAACAACAAAATAATTTCCCTTTGGGATTAATAAAGTATTTTTGAATTTGAATTTGAATTGAGTCACAAGAATTCATTTTCTAGAATTCTAGAATAGAATTCTAATTCTAGAATAGAGTTCTAGAATTGCGCCGCTCAAGGTGGCTGCATGTTGGAGCAGCTCTGTTACTTTCATTCTGAGATTTTGCTTTTGGAAACTTTAATTCCTCTTTTTCTGGATGTAAATCACATTTTTTGGATGATTGTTTCCTCTGGTATCGGATGCTGCGCAGCTGGAAGGATTTTTACTGAAACTTTTTTAGTTTTGGACATTTGTTATGATGCGTAACCATGGCAACAAGGCAGTTTTCTACAACCAACAGCAGCTGATTAACATCTCAAAAGCTCAAATAATATCTCAACTACAGCCCCAAATCGCAGATGAGTTGAAAAGGATGTTCTGTGGACACATTCTCATCTACCTGCCAGCTGTGCTCGAGTGTCTGACCACTGAGATCCTGGAACTAGCAGGAAACATGGCTCATGACAGTGGAAGGACAGGATCGTCCCTCGGCACCTACAGTTGGCTGTCCGCAGAGACGAGGAGCTCGGCAGACTGCTGGGAGGAGTGGCCATCGCTCTGGGAGGAGTTCTGCCCAGCATTTGAGCGGTCCTACAGCCCGGGGGAACCGAGAGGCCAGCCGAGTCTGGGTGGACGACTCAGACGACATCTGCAGCCAGTTTCTTAGGATCCACTAGGATCCACTTAGGATGGACCTTTACAAGAGATCCTTCCTGTCTACGGCCATCAGCATCTATAACATCTCTCAATGAAATGAGGATAACGAGTTACAACAACAAATAATTTCCCTTTGGGATTAATAAAGTATTTTTGAATTTGAATTTTTTTTTTGAATTTTCAAGAGAGACCTGTTTTTGGGAGCAAATGGTAGGGGTTAAGGGCCTTGCTCAAGGGCCCAGAGTGGGGCAAATGAGGGAGGCAGTTGTGGGTGTTTCACCTTTTCCACCCACATTTTAATGTTGTCAGTGGGGAATTGAATCAGCGACTTTCCGATCACAGGCTCATCTTCTCTAACCTCTGCACCACCACTTCCCACTATACAGCTGACATTTGATTGGATTGTTACATTTTTTCTATACATTGCGCAAAACTAACCAAACGGTTGTTTTTTTTGTTTGTTTGTTTGTTAGGTTTTTTTTTATATACTAAAATAACTTTCTACTCATCACAGCTGCAATATAAGTTTTGAACACTAGGGGCAATATAGTGAGCAAATTCATATAGTCTGCATCTCCGGAAGTGACGTCATGTATTACCTGGCAACATCCGAATTAACGACTGCGTCTCTTGAATGGACCAATCGCAGGGGCGCTTAGTGGGATTTAAGTCGCGTGGCGTTTATGTAACGAAATTCAAACTTCCAGAGAGAGAGACAAAGCAAAGCAGCTATTGCGTCTCACTAGTTTCTCCAAGAGGTGAGTTTTGCATTACAAAATAAAATTAAAACTTGATAAGCTTACAGATTACTTACAATTACACAACAAGAAATTTGTTTTTTTTTTTAACTGCTTTAATTTACCCGGTGTAGCTAGCTGCCGAAACTACCGTTTAAGTTGTTAGCAAAGCAAGATAAGTCATCTTGTGTAGCCCAAGCGTCGAACTTAAAACAAATGAGAAAAGCCAATGCCTAAATCTATATAAAACGTTTTGTATTCATGTCCAGGTTTGCGAAAACGTGATGGCTCAGTTTGGATTTGAGAATGATATCCACAGCATTTTAAAGCTCGACATGCCGATTACAAACGCTCCGGTGATTGCGAGGTGGCAACGGAAGGGCAGCTCGTCAAACACAGCGGCCGCTCTGAGCAGCTTGTCGCCCGGAAAACCTGCCAGTTTGTCGCAGAGTTCATCCAAAACGCCCAGCAAAACCCCAGGTGGTAGTGTCTGTTTTTTAATTTTTTTTTAATTAAACTGGTGTTTGTGCATCGTTGGGTGCACCTCGATGTAACCTAACCGATTGCCTGTTGTTTTTTCATACTGCAGGAAAAAATAAAAAAACGCCCTCGAAAATGGGAGGTGATCGCTACATTCCCACCAGGAACAACAAACAAATGGATGTGGCAAATTTCCTGCTCACTAAGGAGAATGAACCAGTGGGTGCAAATGCAACAGTCTCAACAGTAAGTAAACTAGTACGTTTCCTTTTATCAGCCTTTACACAAAGCTTAATTTTTATTCTTCGTGGCTGTTTGTATTTAAAGGAAAACCAGAAGTTTTGGTCCATATCACTTAATGGTTACAACATTAATGATGCAAAGATTTTACACCTTGGAGGGCAGCCTCTGAATGCACCTGAAGGTAACATGATTCAGTACATACAACAATCTGTGTTTAAAACTGCTCAGTGTATGCTTTCTAATCTTTTATCTTTATGTCTAGGCTATCAAAACAACCTAAAGGTCCTCTACAGTCAGGCTACAACCCCAGCTTCTCTGAAAAAGAGCAGATACATCAGTTTAACTCCAGACAGAATCCTGGATGCTCCTGATATTCGTAATGATTTTTGTAAGTAATTACATTTTTCTACTTTTTGTACCTAAGCGCATCTTAATTTTGTTGATCCCAGACACATTTATTTAAGTTTACATGCACTAGTTAATATTCCCCACCCCCGTTTTTTTGTTTTTTGTTTCAGATTTAAATCTGCTTGACTGGAGCAGTCAGAACCTTCTTGCTGTGGCTCTATGCAACAGTGTGTATCTGTGGGATGCTACAGTGGGAGATGTTACTCTTCTCATGAAGATGGAGCACGAGGAAGACTACATCTGCTCACTGTCCTGGACAAAAGAAGGCAGCTACCTTGCTGTTGGAACCAGTGACTGCAAAGTTCAGGTAAGTGAGGTAATGAATTTGCCATAAGCCAACTAAATGCATTGTGTGTTTTATTTTTCTTCCCTTTTTTCAGTTGTGGGATGTTGAGCATCAGAAGCGGCTGCGCAGTATGGCCAGTCACACAGCTAGAGTTGGTAGTCTAAGCTGGAATGACCATGTTCTGTCCAGGTACTGTAAATTTGATTAAAATGGTAAAACACAAATCAGCTGCTGATTTATCAATTTTACTTAATTTAAATACTCTTCCATGTAACAAGGTTGAGTCAGGTCCTCTGGACGGATTTGTTGTTGAGGAAGATGATGATGGGTTTCGTCTTTTCAAAAAAATGTCTTGACTAGTTGCAACAATTTTTTTAATTTTTTTTTTTATAAGTAGCACCTTCTCATAGTGGATCAACCAGTTTGCTGGTGACGGCCAAAACTAGTTGTTCACATGATAAAGGACCATCAGCCTAAAGAGCAGTGCCCTGATGGCTGCTTGCTATTCAGAGTGAATGATTCAGAGCAATACTTGCAATAACGACATTGTAAGAGGGGGGACAGTTGAACACGGAGGCCTCATGTCCTTGAGAGAGTTGGTTACCGTATATTCCGCTGTACACGTCGCACTGCCCTATAAGTCGCATCAATTCCAATATGTCTAATAAAGTGGAAAAATCCATAAATCTGTCACTTCACCGTATACATCGCATCTATTATGCGTCACCACTGATGCGTCGCGTTTGCCACACATCACCGCTGACAACCCAGAAATGTGGGCCGGTGTTGTGCCAAAAATCAGTGGGCTGCAAAATGGCGGCTGCTGGAGCGTGTATGGGAGGACTTTAACAAGATTAGCACTCAAACAATTATTTGCTTTCTTGAAATTATAGTAAAGGTGTGTCATTTGAACATTTACTTTAATAAATGTACTTTGAAGGTCAAATCAGCGTCATTTTGCCAGGGCGGCACAGCGAAATGAAGCTGATTCGGTTGCTCCAGGCAGACGACGGTGGCAGGCTATGACGAGCCAAATGTGTCATGAATAGCCATTTTTAACTATCGCATGATACAATGACATGCTATACTACTCTGCTTATATCTAGTGGCTGAAAATGGTAGTGTTCAATATTTCAGTCAGTAATGGAAACTCATATTTCTGTCAAATTGTTTTTTTTTTAAATATGGAGAAAAAATGCATAAATGCATCACTTCGGCCTGTAAGTTGCAGGGCATGCAAATTATGCAAAAAAAACTGCGACTCATAAGGCGAAAAATACAGTAGTTTGAGAGAGGAGTAAAGGAAGCCATCTTTGTGAAGAGAACTCATCCATCGTTAAGCAGGGGTGGAGGCTTCTTCACTATCTATTTATAAGACTAAGCTTGTTGCAGCTCCTCAGACTGAAGTTTTTTGGATAAGACAAAAAGTTTCAACAAAGAAGAATCAGTCCAGAGGACCTGACTCAACCTTGTTAGGTTTATCTACCTGGATTATTGAGCAGCATCAGGACGCTCTTGCATACCAGTTTCTTCTCACCCTTTCTCATGTAGTGGCTCCAGATCAGGACACATCCACCACCATGACGTTAGGGTGGCAGATCATCACATCTACACACTAGATGGTCACTCGCAGGAAGTGTGTGGCCTTAAGTGGTCCCCAGATGGACGATACTTAGCCAGTGGCGGTAACGACAACTTGGTGTACTTGTGGCCTCGCGTTAATGAGGGAAATGGCAGCGAGCCACTCCACCGCTGGAGCGAACATCAGGGAGCTGTCAAGGTGAGCTACTTCAAGCAGTTTATAGAAGAGAAGTCTGTGGTATTTATGTTGACGCTTGATTTTCTGCCATTGAGGAAAAAAAATAAAAATTGCATTTCCATTATTTTCAGGCTTTGGCCTGGTGTCCATGGCAGTCAAATATTCTTGCTTCTGGAGGTGGTACAAGTGACCGCCACATCCGCATATGGAATATAAACAGCGGCTCCTGCCTCAGCTCACTCGACACTCAGTCTCAGGTGACTACTGTATTTATTAATTTATTCTTCTCTTCCCCCCCACCTCTTTGAACCCAATTTTCAACCAAGAACTTTAATAGCTAAGATGCTGACAGCGTGTCTTCAATTGGCAGGTCTCATCACTTGTATTTGCACCCAACTACAAGGAGCTGGTGTCTGCCCATGGATATTCTCACAACAATGTTGTCATCTGGAAATATCCTTCTCTTAGCAAAGTTGCAGAGCTTAATGGTAAGTTGTAGCCATCTTGACTGGCTCTTATTTACACTTTTTTTTTTTTTTTTTTTGTTCCGATCCAATGACCAATTAGCCTGAGCATATTCACTTGACTTGTCTTCACTTTGACTTCTTCCTTTTTTAAACTGTTTCAATTATCTTTTTTTTATTTTTATTTCCACCATAATGTCCAGGTACTGTAAATGTAATTTCCACCAGAATAAAATATGAACTACTCTAAAGTAGTTTTAAAAGACAGATCTGATCTCTGTAAACAGGCTGGGAATTTACGTGGATCACAAATCGATTTCTTTAATGTGATCATGAACTACTTTTGAGTTGTGATTTTAATCATCCAACATGCACGTTTAACACTTGTTAGTGCTTTCTACTGATCTCAAAGTTGTGGTTTTTATTAAACTTTTTTATATATATTTTTTTTAGGCCATGAGAACAGAGTTCTCAATTTGATTTTGAGCCCTGACTGCTCCACTGTCGCCACTGTTGCTGGAGATGAAACGATTCGTCTGTGGAAGAGCTTCGAGTTGGATCCTGTCAAAAAGAAGACCAGTGAGAGAACAGCCCAATCAACGAGTGGTGTTCTTCGTCACGCCATCAGATAGAGCTCCATATTTTTACAATCGATTGAAGACGTTGAGGTTTATACTAAATGAGGGTTGTACAAATGTTTTATCAGCAATAAAGGTTATGATGTAGTTATTGATCTTCATGGTGTGCTAATGTTTTTCAAATGTTGAGAGCTGCTACTCAAGTTTCATGTTTTTATTTGACATTTTTATCTTGAAATTTTAATTTATACAATTTTCTGTTGTATAAAACTGAGCAGATTTTAATAAATGGTTTCTTTACCAACTTTAATGCATTTTTATTTTTGCATATTTTATTAATGATTTAAATTGTCACTTACATTTAGGGGAGTGGTGGCGCAGAGGTTAGAGAAGATGGGTCTGTGATCGGAAAGTCGCAGGTTCAACTCCTGGTACCGTCATCAAAAATGTGGGTGGGAAAACATGAAACGCCTTCTTCCACTCATTTGCCCCACTAGGCCCCTGAGCAAGGCCCTTAACTCGCACTATTTGCTCTCAACAGGTCTCAAACGACTTCTCGTGACTCAATGATTACCTGTATAAATAATGTGTGTGTATATATATATAATTGAATTTATCATTGGTTTCCATTGACTAAGATTTAAGGAAAATTCAAACTGGAACATGTCCAATTTTTTTTAAACCCTTTTCTCTAGGTTTTTGTTTTACTTTCAGTAAGTTTACATTTCATATTTTACTTTGCATTAAATTACCAGATCAGAATATTTCATGTATGCTGCCACTAGGTGTCACTAACAACCTTCTGGGTTTCTTTAAACTACTTTAAAGCAACTAAGTCCATGCTCAATAATCCAGGTATACAATCAAACAGTATTCAGTCAGGTCATGTGGACAGTTTTATTTTGTGTGCTGAAACGTTTCACCTTCCATCCAGAAGGCTTCATCAGTACTTTAAAGCAGACTTGACAACTTCAAGGAGCATTAAAATTAACTTACTTCATAGTTTAATTACTATGCTGCAGGAACCTCAGTTTCCAAGAGTGTGGAGTACCACACTATACAGTATGTATAAATATGCCATAATTGACAAAAAGTCAATCTGGTATTAAATCACTTAGTGGTATAGTTTTTGCACAGAAGCGCTCCTATATAATAACTAAAAATATTTACTTTCAAGCATAAGCAGCACTTGTTTACATTCATGTCCTTCATTCATCCAGAAGGCGCTGCAGCACCCCTACTTGTCCTTGGCTTCAGAATGTAATTTTGGTCATAATGAAACCAAGAAGCCCATGGACAAGTTTTATAAGTTATCTAAAGACTTGTCTGTTGTTCAGTAGACAAAAAGGGAACAATGTGACTCATTTTGTGGAACTGGACCAAACTCACCAGAGAGCAATTTGTTTCGCTTTTTGGGGAAGCTATTTTATTTTCGTTGCAGTCACGGATTAATACAAAGACAACTTAAAACATCTAATTCTGATGAGCTGTATTAGGAACAAACATTGATAAGTTTATATCAATGGCCATTTAGACTGTCTTCATTGTGACACCACGCACTATGTGCCAAGACGTGAAACCATACGGGATTTTAAAATATAGGAATTTGTAACCATAAAAAATAAAAGGGAAAGAAAAATGCATTAATACTGTAATATACAGTGAAACATTTCCTTAACATATATTTTAAAGAACAAATACAGAAATAGCATGTTGCTCAAATAGTGCACACCATAACTGCTTTCTAAATGACACAGACCTTTATCTAAATTGTTTTATTTCAAATGATAAATTAAAAAGAAACTAAATATTTGACATTTACAATAAGTCTTCTTCTTCTTGCATACATTTCATGGTAAATGGACTATTTACACATACTTGTATCCAGTGGAAACATTGCCACACTCCCAAGCAACAAAGGCCACGTTAAGCCAAACTGTACTGCAGGTCGAGCCTGAGTTGAAGAATACTATCAGTGACAAAATGAGCACCAATTATCATTCAGTGTTCATCACAGTTAACGGGTCTTGCAACAACTTGCAGAGTGTTGCAAGCAGAGATCAGTGGCAAGACCGTATGCCAATCATATCCCGGTGGTGACTAGTTCATAAAAGAAGAGATCTATTTACAAATTCAAATCAGAGGTAGCACATCGAACCTTTGTTTCTCAAATATGCTACTAGTTATAAATAAGTGGCACATTTAAGATGATTAAAAAAAAAAAAAAGACAATAAAAAAAAATACACTAAACGTCTGTGCCTCCTTGTTTCCAGAGCCACAAACTTATATTTCCTTCACTTTGCCCATGACGATTTTACCATTAGCATAGTGGTTAGCATATCCATTTTCATGGGGTTTACCATTGGACATTACAGGGATGTGTTCACTGGTCGACCCATTCTGCTTTGACTTGTGATCTATGGCAGGGAGCCGGTTGCCCTTTATGTAGGCCTGCACCCAAAAATTGGAGAAGAGGAGGAAGAAGAAAAAGCCGTACATCCAGATCAGGTGGATCCACAGTGGGACCTGGTAATCACACTGATCCATGAAATAGTACTGGCTGATGTGGATGGAGATCAGAACAAACTGCGTCTAAAGCGAGAAGGAAAGCAAGCAATGGCTGTAAAAACTTTCCAGGAGGAGGTCAATTCAGATGGGTTGTCAATTAATTTGTTGAAAGTGAAAACATACCAGTTGGATGGCAGTCATGTGCTTTTTCCACCACAGATACTTCTGGAAGCGAGGCCCGGCAGCTGAGAGGCCGTAGTAGGTGTACATAATAACATGGACTGCTGCGTTCACCATAGCATGGAATGATCCCATTCCCCCAGCTTAATAAAGATAAACATAAGAAATAATTTTATGGGTATTAGTTATTTACAGTATTGTTAGACATTTTGTGTAAAAGTTAAATGGGGCAGAAACCTGACAAGATTTCAAGGAAATGTATAAACGGGGTGTGTGGGACATGCTGAGAAATCTCACCAGGCGTGAGGTTGACGCCCCACCACCATGACCAGGGCATGAAGGAGTGATGGAAGACGTGGAGAAATGTGATCTGACTTTGCTTCTTTCTCAGCACAAAGAATACCTGAAGCAAAAAGAATAAACGCAGTGAAAATTTTGCTTTAAAAAAAAAAAACAAAAAAAAGGTATTTTTAGACATAATGAGGGGAACAATAGAAGGTAAATAATCTTACTGTGTCTAGAAGTTCAATAAACTTTGAAAAATAGAACAACCAGGCCACCCGCACCATCTGCAGGAGACAAGATTGTAAAATCTATCAATATCTGTGAGCTTTCACACACACAAAAAAAAAAGATAAAAAAAAGTTATTTGGCAACAGTCAAGTAGATATATTGGAAAACTCAACTTGTACACGTTTGCGTTTATTGTTGAGCAAATCTCATAAGGTGTGGCCTTTTTAAACAGATGTTAATGGTAAGAAGGCCCAAGCGTAGAACAGGGAAGGGAGCAGTTGCACACTTTAGAGAAAATTAAGTGTTTATCCGTACCAAGGTCAAAAACAACGGCAGCAGCCTTGGTAGGGATATCTGGTTTGAGCCTGAATACATGCAATAGCTGTATCAGAGATACGTATGACCAGAACTTTAGCTGCATTTACAGACTGTGGTAAAGACAGAACACATCTTATTTCCAAGAAAGACAGCATTGTTGTCAAGGGCTTCTACAGAGACTGACTGACTTACTCTGAGAGCCTGTGGGCTGCTGGTGGGGTCAATCAGGTCACATTTCCATGTGAAGGTGGTGGCCCATCCAGACATCAAGAACTAAGAGCCAAAAAAGGAAACGTTTTTTTTTTTAAGAAATTAAAAAAACCAGTCACCTCATCGTCAGTTGTCATCATAACCTGCTCAAGCACATCAAGTGTGAGTCAGCACAATAGCATTTTCATTACCTCATACACAATGTAGGCGTTCAGCGAGACCATGCAGAGGTTGTAGGTGATCATGGCTCGGTTGAGGCCGAAAGGTTTGCGGTTTGCCATCATGCGAGGGCCTACGTACACGGAGAAGAGGACGTAGGCCACCAGGATGCTGGTCATTTGCAGGGGACTCTGCATCAGAGGGTAATCTTTGACCCTGGCATCTGGGAAATGTACACACACACACCCTTATATGGCTTTCTCAGATTGTCATTGAAGGTTACTCAATGCCTTTGAGAGAACATGACAAGACGTGTCCAATTTTTTTTGTATTTAAACTACTTTGATTTTCTTTCCTGACGATAAAACTACTGACAGGAAAAATAAAAGGACACTCACCAGTTCTGCTTATCAGATAACCGTGAAACTTTGCGACGCTTGTTATGGCTTCTCGCAGCATGGTGACGGCTTGCCTTTCGTTCAGCTAAAACCTGAAAAATACACAAAAAAACCAGTACGTTTTGAACAGCAGTAAATAAAAAAAGAAAGGAGGAGAGGTGGAGCTGAAAGTGATGTTGACAGGTATCAGAGTGACCTGTGTCTTTCCCACCAGGCTGAACAAACAGAAGACAGCTGCACAGGCTCATCAAACACTCCTGGCTGCTGCCTTTTAAACAAATACATGTGGGAAATGGTGTACGAGGAGCTTCTATACAGTCCAAGTTCACTTCTAACGCCTTAAAAAGGGACCAAGAAGTGTGACGAGCGATTATGAAGCATGTGAACTAGCTTTGAAAACAAGCGTTCATACCCAAGCTGACAAAGCAAGTCAAACAGGTGAGGCAAAGGGCTTGTCCCATGTGGCCGGCACAGCCAACGAACTCAGGGATGAGGAGCTTCCTGATCTAAATCTTCTTCAGTCCAACACTAAACTGATAGAAAATACCAAAAACTGAAGAAGAAGAGGTAAACTAAACTGACTGAACCTTTCAAAAGCCTTTGACGGTTTAAAGAAAAAGGCAGAAGTAATGATTTACAAGTTCAGCTCTTGTTTTATTGTTTCTCACCTCTTTAAGTCTTCAGCTTCCCCAGTTGGAAAGTGTTTGAGCAGCCAGAGCTGCCAGTAGTCAGTCCAGAGAATCCAGCAGGTCACAAGTGAGAAGGATCAGGTGAGACAAAAACATAAAAAAACCCAGATACATACAACTCTAATCTGAGCAGTGGTAGCCTCCAGCCTCTCTTAAAGGTGAAGTAGCTTCTTTAAAGAGTCCAACTAGTTGGTGAGTGTTGCAGGTGAGACTTAAAAAAAAAAAAGCCTGTTTGAGAGAGGAAGCAACAGAAAGAAGTGAGTGAAAGTGACAAATCCGCTGTGATTTTTAAGAGACCAGGCTCAGTTATCTGAATTTAAAGCCCATGGCTCTACTACAGACCTTACAGGTTTCAGGACCACACCCTGTTTCAGTGCTCGCTCCACCCTCATGTCCTGACAGAGCCTGGCTGTGATTGGGTTGTCTCATGAATGGTGATGAAGGGGATGGGGTCAGAGAGTTAGAAGTCGTTGGCCCAAGAACAGAATGGTGAAAATTCACAATATCAACAACAAATGTGATTGGATTCAGATGGTTTTACACTTCAAACTGATGCTGAACGTGTTGGCTTCAGTTAAATCAAAGCTGCCTCTCCAAACGTGTCCCTGCCAGATGATTTAGGTTAAAGGTCAAAGCAGCTGTGAAACATTTAACAACTGTGGTAACTTTTGGCGTTGCCTAGCCCATCCCCTCCTGGGTTGCAGCCTAGAGGTGGGGTTGCCATCAGACAGGCTCACTCGTGTTTCTGGTTTGACCTGTTTTCCTGAGCGAGCAAGATGGGTGTGAGGTTTGGATGCTGCTTGAAGTTTCCTGTGCAGGACTGAGAGGTGGAGTGGAATGACCGGCATCCGTGCACCAGAGAGAAGGTGGGAGGGAGGGATGGAAGAATGGAGGCATGGAGAATTAGAGGAATGCTAGCTGTCTGTTTACATATTGTTCAGCACGTGAAGACACAGGCTTCACGTGCACACAAGAAAGCATTGTTTGAGTCCATGTAAAGTTTTGATGCAACACTTATTTGAAGTTATTTTATATGCAATCTATTATAAAGACTAAAAATTAAGTCCTGATGCATGCGCAATCATCCAGGTAAATGAATCACAAAAAAGTTAACTCTGTCCACCTGACTTTTTTGTGACTGTAAATTATGCTTTGATTTTATGATTATTATTTTTTAAACTTTGTCTAATTAAAAAGGCCGCTTCAGAGAAGCCTTTAAAACCAGACCAGTGACTTCCTGACGACCACCCAAAGGTGCCACTTTCTTTCTCGTGAAGTCAGATCTCAGTTTCACGCACTGCTGTATGAAAGAACCGGAAGGAGCAGCGTTAGTTTTCATTATTATGTTAAAAATAACGCTTTGTTTTATTTGTAGACACGTTGCGCTCACGAGTTTTGTCGCTCATCGCAAGTGGCCAAGTCTGGAATAAAGAAAAAAAAAGAGCAATATCATTCATGCCTTTTCTGACATGCGTGTTAAACAACCAGTTTTGCAAATCGCTGGCACTCACGAACCAGAAAGAATGTGCAAGAAAAGCAACGCGAGAACAATAAGGTGTTTTACAACCAAGACGTTTCACTGATCGTTGCATAAATTAAAAACAGATGTTCGTATTTTTGTCTCAAACCACGCGTTCATCAGTTTTTTATTTTGTTAAAGCTAAATACCAACATAATACAAAACTCCATCTGTTCCCCATGGTCTTGTGACTGTTTTATACTAATTCAAGTCAAGGTTTGTCCAGTTGCAGCATCCATCTTGCAGAAAACACAGTGACATTTCTACACAGAATGGACAAGAGTCCTCGAGACGTATCACTTGCTCCCACTTAGCCAATGGCATGGCCTTGGGAATGTCTTTCAGATGCACGTGGATATCCAATAACAGCGCTGGGGAAACTTTTGGTCAACATGTTTTTGGGATTTAAACCTACGCAGCACAGAATTTTAATATTTTTCATTTTTATGTTAATTATTTAACTATGATTTTGAACTTTCATGCTCTTTGGCATCTACCAAGTTCCCCCAAGTTCAAATGATCTTGGCTTGTGTTAAAATGTACATAGAATAGATACGAGATCATGCATATGGATAAGTGTTTCTTAGCATGTGAGTTCATGAAACACCTGTTACCTAAGATGAACTCACATGGCCACCTGTGGCCATGTGAGTGGCCTGAAGTGTGTGTGGCCCATGAGTGGCCCATGTGCGAGCCTAAATAAACGTATCTGTGACACTGATGTGTATGGAATGTGCTGCTCTGTTCGTGGTGTTTTCGTTGCATAATAAAACGTATTGTTCATCAGCTCACTGTTTTTAAAAACCACAATACTAAAAAGGGGCTCAGTATTTGTGACTTTACACTTTGTCTGAAAATATGTGTACACTTATTGTATTTTACGTACACATTTCAAGTGACCTCTTAATAAAAAGTAATTTCCAGAAAGAAGAGGTTATGAAAGTGCAGAATTTTTCAAATGTTGGTGTGTTGACTCTCTTCTTAAAATCAAATATTTCCATTTTTGCTTCATCTAGCCGCCCGACGCTCAACAATGTAAAAAAAAAAACCCAGACAGATTTTTTAAAATTTTTGTTGTTGTTTTTAAGTGGAATATTCCATTGAAAAAAAAGAAAAAAAAAGAATTCACACCCATCAACCCTAGCAACAAAGCTCTGATGGAAAGGTGCAGTGGTCTTTGTCACTTCCAGTGCCGAATCCTGTTTCACACCTGTATAAGTAAAACTGGATTTATTAGAACCACATTCAGGTTTCTGACAAAACACAGCACCACCAAACAACTTAAAGTGTCATTAAACCTCATTCGAGAATATTTTGTTTGTTTCCCATATGTGCATAGTTTTGAGCAACAAATTGGTATGTGGGATTATTAGGCAACTGCGCGTCAAAGAATTTTTCCAAACTAACTTGTTCTCGGTTGTCAGAGAAAGGGCAACAAAGAGACAACACAAATAAAGTACCAAACCAAATTTTTGCTTGTTTGTAACTGTTCAGAAACTTACGTGACCCTTCGTCTTTTTTATATATAATTACTTCATAAATTTAGACATTCATTCATTCACAAATCATTGACAATTTTAATCAATACAGTATCTTAAAACCTGCCTAAAGGTGTTTTGTTATCTCAGACGGTCAACTTTATGTTTTTAACTGATGCACAAGCTCTCAACATGTGGATTAGGTCAAGGGAGAAAAGTAGTGGTATTATGATTCTGGGCTTTGCTGCAGTTAAGCAGGTTCAGTGGTGTCTTAAATGAACATCACTTCAAGGTGAAGGTGCTGAAGGTTTGGTCATATATCAGTTAAAAACATATTTCTTCAGTACCATCAGTAGTCACATTCAATTCATGTTCTTTTAAATTTTTTTCATCTCCTAACGTGCATTTCTTAATCCAACTTTGAAACTACCACTTCTTATTAAGTGGTTTTCTATTCCTGCCTCTGGTGTTACAAGTTAAACATCTGGAAATTATAAATTCATAGTTGCTTTAAACCACAGCTTTTAAATATTGATCATCACCTCTTTAATAGTTTAGCTATTTCAAAAGCATTTACATTTTTCAATTTTGACACTTGTCACAGAGAACTTTGTATCTTACCTTAAATATAAATTCACATTATGTGCATGTCTTCACAGAGAGCTATAAAACTAGATTGAACTTTTTGTCACACACACACTTCCTCCACAGACTGTGTGAAGCATCCTATATGATGTCTGTGTCTGTTTATTATCCATCCATCCATCCATCCATCCATCCATCCATTATCTTTACCCACTTTTTCCTTTTTGGGTCACAGGGTTTGTTTATTATAATAAACAAATTCAAAGACCATTTTTGAAGGCATCTTTTATTTCACCTGTTTCTGTGTTGAGACAATATAGAGTAGGAAAATCCACCACACACTCCAGCTTTAGATACATCTCTTCCCAGCCCATTTTCTCCAAATTTATGAAGCATGATCAAAATACTTTTTTTTTTATCATAACCGCTGCACAGAAAACAATGTGTCTGTGTTGATAGGATCAAATGTTTTTACCTCAACTGTTCATTATGGACTCAAAATAATAAGATAAGATAAGATAGAACTTTATTGATCCTGCAGGAAATTGTTGAACTTTTAATATACTGTACTATATGGACTCAAGGCTGAAGAAAAAGTAATCTGTCCGCCTGAAGAAATAGCAAGAATCAAGCTTATCTAAATCTGACTCCCGACGGCCTCGGAGACAGGCCGACTATCAATTTCTCCTGGGACATAAGTACCCAAGGCCAAAAGCTTCATCTATCTTTCTGTGAACTTTCTGTGCAAGCTTATCAGGACTGTCCGCTGGAACAACATCTTCAGAAACTGTGGCTGATCTGAAAAACGCTCATGGACAAATCTCAACACCTCGATGTCAAATGCAAATGTAATCATGTTTTAATTGTGCTTGCTGGTAGAGTTTTTTGATGTCTCAAATTGTGTCCTAATAGACAAGATGTGAAAGATCTTTTTTTGTAATACCACTATATACCCTCATGTTTCTACCCCATTTCCTATCTAAGATTATTATCTGATAAGGATAAAATGGCCGCGCTTTCTACAGTTGCAGCTTCGTGCACTCCGCCCATCTTTCGGACGACTGTACGTACATATTCGCGTTGTATCTCGGTGCAATTCCAATAAAGTTTATTCTGATTCTGATATACTGTATATAAACATGGCTAACATTATCAAATTTAACTTTCAAAATGTTTAAACAAGACTACTTTTAACAGTGGATGTGACTAAAATGTATCAACATTCAGTTAATAATTTTCTCACATGTATTATTGTATCACTATTTATTTATTTATTTGTAAAAGTGAGAAAGAATGATGCCTTGAACGTTTGGACAAAAAGTCACTTTCTTTTCATCATTGTAACATTTATTTTTAAATTACCTTATTGTGGTGGAGGAGTTTGTGCGCCTGAATGATCCTAGGAGCTATGCTGTCAGGGGCAATTATAATTGCCCCTGACTGCCCAAGGCAGATTGGTTCTAGGTGACAGGCCAGAAAAAGAGTAATTCCAAAAACTTATATGGACAGGAAAATCAAGGAGCTCAGTGTTCCTTGCTCAGATTAACGCGAACTACCAGGGCCCCACCCTTTTGCCAGGCCTTGGGGAGGGGCTCATTGGCAAACCCCTGGTGATCGGGTCTCTACTCATGGGGCCCAGTCAGGCTCATCCCGAACGAGTAACATGGGTTTGCCTTCCTGAGTGCCCACCAGTTGCAGGAGGGGCCATGCAAGTCGAGTGCATGACGCCATGGGCAGTGATCAAAGGTGGAGTCTTGGCGCTCTGACCCTAGCTTACCAAAGCTGGCTCTTGGGGCATGGAATGTGACCTCTCTGGAGGGGAAAAAGTCTGAGCTTGTCTGTGAGGTTGAGAGGCACCGACAATATATATTTGGGCTCAGCTTGACGCACAGCAAAGACTCCAGAACCAATCTCTTTGAAAGGAGCTGGACCTTATTCCACTCTAGAGTTGCCCATGGTGAGAGGGGCCAAGCTGATGTGGACTACTCTTAGCCCCCCAATTCGGTGCTTGTGTATTAGAGTTTTACCTGGTAGATGAGAAGGTAGCTTCCATGGGCTATCGGGTGGGGGTACAGGCTCTGATAGCTACGTGCCAAATGACAGTTCGGAGTCTTTTGCCTTCTTGGAGTCCTTGGCGAGGGTGTTGGAATGTGCTCCAGCTGAAGACTCCTTTATTCTGCTGGATGACTTCAAGGCCAATTAGGATAATGACAGTATGACCTGAAGGGGCGTGATTGGGAGGAACACTCCTTCTGATCTGGACCCGAACAGTGTTCTGTTGTTGGACTTCTGTGCTAGTCATAGTTTGTCCATCAAGAACACCATGTTCAACCATAAGTGTGTCCATAAGTGCACTTGGCACCAGGACACCCTAGGTCATAGAATGATAACTGACTTTGAGTGACTTTGTAGTCCTGTCATCTGATTTGTGGCCATTTGTTTTGGGCACTCGCATGAAGAGAGGAGCTGAGCTGTCGACTGCTCACCACTTGGTAGTGAGTTGGCTCAGATGGCGGGGGAAGATGCTGGACAGACTTGGTAAGCCCAAACATCTAGTGAGGGTTTGCTGGGAATGCCTGGCAGAAGAACCTCTCAGAAAGATTTTCAACTCACACCTCTGGGAGAGCTTTAAATGCATCCCAGCTGAGGTGGGGGACATTGAGTTCGAGTGGGCCATGTTCCGCTCCTCAGTTGCTGAGGTGGCTGCCTTGAGCTGTGGCCAAAAGGTTGCCGGTGCTTCTCGCGATTACCAACCTCAAACTCAGTGGTGGACACTTCAGGTTAGGGAGGCTATTACACTGAAGAAGGAGTCCTGTTGGGTCTTGTTGGTTGGTGGGACTCTGGAGGCAGCTGAGGAGCACTGGAGGGCCAAGCGGTCCACAGCCTTGGCTGTTGCTGAGGCAAAAGCTCGGATGTGGGAGGAGTTTGGTGAGGCCTTAGATAGAGACTCTTAGTCAGCTCCAATGAGATTCTGGCAAACCATCAGGCGGCTGAGGAGGGGAAAGCAGTGCTTTACGAACACTGATTTCGGTGAAAGTGGGGTGCTGTTGACCTCAACCAGTGATGTAATCAGGAAGTGGAAGGAATATGTCTCGCACCTTCTCAATCCACTGACATGTCTTCCATGGAGGAAGCGAAGCCAGGGGACATTGGGGCTGGTTTGTCCATAACTGTGGCTGCAGTTGCTGAGATAGTTAAAAAAAATCTCTGCTGTGACACGGCTCTGGGGATAGATGAGATCTGCCCTGATTTCCTTAAGGCTCTGGATGTTGTGGGGCTGTCTTGGTTGACACACCTTTGCAACATCATGGGGACATTGGGGGCAGTGCCACTAGATTGGCCGATGGTTGGTGGTTCTTCTCTTCACAAATGGGGACCAGGTGGTGTGCTCCATTTATAAGGACATCACTCTACGTAGCCTCCCTGGTAAGGTCTATTCAGGGGTACTGGAAAAACGAGTCTTATAGTTGGTCGAACCTCAGATCCAGGAGGAAGAATGCAGGTTCTGTCCTTGCTGTGGAATGCTGGACCAGCTCTTTACCCTCACTAGGGTCCTCAAGGGGTCAAGGGAGTTTACCCATCCAATCTGAATAGGTTTTGTGGACTTGGATACGTTGTTCAATGGTTTTCCTTGTGGTACACTGTGGGGGTGCTCCACAAGTAAGGGATTGGGGGCCTGTTGGACCGTGGCTGGACCACCCAATACAATTAACAATCAAATTTGATTGTTAATCAAGATGATAGAGTGTTTTGGACAGATGGGTCATTTTGCATATGTTAAAAGCCAGGAGACAGGAGGTTGGCTTGAAACACAGCAATGAAGGCTACTTATGGGACAGATCTGGTTGGCAGGCCACAGACTGATTGAAGTCTTCCGGATGGAAGACGAAACATTTCTCCCTTAAAGAAACTGGTCCAGATGAAATGATTTAACTTTTTTTTTGTATCATGGGGTTTGTTCATGAGTGAAGGAAGAATGGAGTGTGAGATTGACAGATGGATTGGTGCAGCATCCGCAGTATTGTGGACTCTGTGCTGGTCCATTGTGGTGAAGAGGGAGCTGAGCTGTAAGGCAAAGCTCTCTGTTTATCAGTCGGTCTACATTCATACCCTCACCTATGGCCATTAACTCTGGTAAGGATGCTCCCTGGACGCCTCCCTAGTGAAGGGCTTCGGGCAAGTCCAACTGTGCGGAGGCCCCAGGGAAGACCCAAGAATGTCTCTTGGTTGGCCTGGGATTGCCTTGGAGTCCTACCAGAAGAGCTGGAAGAAGTTGCTGTGGAAAGACATGTCTGGGCCTCCCTGTTCAAGCTGCTGCTCCCGTGACCCGACTTCAGAAGAGGAGAATGGATGGATGGGTAGATGGATGGTCTTAATTACTCATGTTTAAGAAAAATAGATTATCCCCTCATTTTTTTAAAGCATTTTGTCAAAAAGAGAACTGGGAGTGCCATTGTTTCGAGGATCATTAATGGAGGTAACAATTAAAAGCCTTACATATATACAGTAATATATATATATACTGGTATATATAATGTAGAATGGACAAGCTGTGTTGACCTTTAAAATTTGTAAATATTAAAACTGTTTGCCATCAATTTGATGAAACTCTTCAATGGCACCGTCAAGATTCATCTTTGTATGTCTGCTTAAACTATTACATCATATATGTATTTTTATGTCACTTGTGTGCTCTTTTTATTGTACTTTTTTTGTTTGTGTATTTTATTTGACCTTTTATCTTTTTAAAGTGTTTTACTGTCAACCTGACAGAGCCAACAGTTGAATTTGAGCCCTAACTGCGAAATCTGGGCACATTTACAGGCTATCTTTATCAGTGCACACCATCATTATTGTTCATTTTGATATAAACAGTAGACCACGACAAATACATCAGTACAAATTGTTCATAGTTTGTAGTCACACCCATATCAGCTGAGAAATTTAAAACCAAACCAAAGGGGCTTTGCGTGTACCTTCAGTGTGTTATCTAATCTCCTACCATAAGAGTTTAAGCAAAAATAGAAAGAACATTTTTAGGTGAATTGGAATTTGATTATGACACGTGCGGAAAAACAGAATGAGAGCCATGAAGTGTAAAAACATGACCAAAATTGCAACAAAGTAAATCACATGTTGCAAACAATACCACCAAGGGAACACAAGTTAGAAAACACGAAAGTCCTTAAGTTGACCCGGACCAACCAGAACTTCTGAGGAATGATGTTAGGAGGTTGCTGGATCGTTCTGGGCCTGAAGCTCAGACAACAAATTTATTTATTTATTTTTTTACCTCAAAGTGCTGTAAATCGTAATAATTTCTGAATACAGGTGTAAAGTGCCGTTTTTTACTTTAAACAAGAAAACAAAACATTACAGAAATTTGTTTTGGCTTCTGCATCATGGAAAAAAAAAATACAGAAGAGAGAAAAGTGCTCTTTTTCAGACACACCGAAACATACATAACAAACCATGGAAGACTTTTTGAAAGACTTGAGAAATTCTGGGAATTTTCCATACACACTGTATCTGAAAAGTTGTTTTTCTCTTTAACTCATATGAATGTAAACAATAACTCATGGCAGCCCGAATGGGCGAGGCTTTTTTTTTTTTTTTTTAAATCATCCAATGCTTTTCTTTGAAGAGAATCATTCTGAAACTGCCCTGGTGACATGTTATCTCCTGAAGAGGTAGCTTCCCCCGATGGAAAATAACCAAAGAATGCTACTGAATAACTGCAGCTATGGTGAGTTAAACACTCTTTTCTTCAATATGGGTATATTTGTATAATGTTAGCAAATTATATTAGATAATTTCTGTGTGAGGTCAGTTTTGCAGCAGTGATTTTATTCACAAAGCCATTTTATTCCAGTTTAATGCTAACAGAAGTGACATGTTCAAGATAGTTTTGTTTTAAAAATCAATGTTGTGCAAAGAATCAGCTCAGGAAAAAAACGTGTTTTTCATTGATTTAAAAAAAAAAAAATCAAACTAATACTAAAACTGAGTTTAACCTTTAAAAAAACAGCATTGTCTCAGTCTTTTTCAATTCTGTTTGGTTCAATAGGACACACAAAAGCACAGTGTTTAGACAGTCCTGTGCAAAAACTCATCTATGCTTCCATCCATCTTTCCATGCATCCATCCATGCAGCCTTCCATCCATGGATGCATGTTGAGACTTTTCAACAAACATCTCTTCGGAAATCACCTGGTTTCAAAACTACTGTGCAATGTCAGTCAAAGAGTGCCATTTTGTTTATGTTAGTGTTTTGTGGATTCATTTAGAGGAACGACAAGAAGTTGTGTGTCTTTGAAATAAGTTGTTAAAAAGATGCCTAAAGACACAATTTAAAACTTTCTCCATGCGTCTTCTTTCGTGTGTTGCCACATAGCTGCTTCATCTCTTACGAAAGTAATTAAAGCTGGTTAAGCTGTTAAGTAAACTCATCAGAGTCCCAGAGGGGACTGAAGATGGAAAGCATATTTAGAAGAAAACCTTTAAAGACCCTCAGAAAGCCTAAAGAAATATTGCCCAAAAACACTTAAAAGGTTAGAAGGTCTGGCTTCTTAGAAACAAAACCTTTATTTTTCATTCACACAGTTGTCCACGTCGGCTTTGAAAACAATGCAATGTGGTTCTCTTAATATACAGAGCACACAATCAAATGGAAACTTAAGTCTTTTTTTTTTTTTGCACAGCTCTGAATCAAATTTGTGCAGTTTTAGGTTATTGTTAGCCCAGTTGATTCATGTTTTGCGCAATTTCTATCTTTTCTGTACAGTTGTCAGTAAATTAGTTCTACTCTCTTCATTATCATTCTTTCCATTTGTATTGTATTTATGTCTGTTGCTGCAACAAAGACTGGGTCTTTGAATAATGATTAGAATTATTAGAATAATGATTAGAATAAAACACATTTGTGTCTCCAGCAGCCACCAAAGTGTCATTATTATTTTATAAAAACAATATCAGAAGCTATAACATAAATAAATTGTAAAGGAATTCCATGAAAATAGTAAGTGATTTTAAAGTTTAAAATAAAAGTACAGTACATGAATCTATTTAATCTGCTTTTTGAGCTCCCTCACCTTCCATAAAATGTCCTGCAGGATCACAAGAAGAAACAGCGGCACCTAGCGTCCATATGAAAGAAAGCAATCACTTATGCTGGAGTTTTAACCTATTTACTGTCAAAAACTAACTTAAGAACAAAGTTCACAGTTTACAAAAATAATACTAATGAACAAAAAGGTCCTGATGCATGCTCAATAATCCAACATGTCTTCTGGATGGGTTCCTCTTTGCTGAAACGTTTCGTCTGTTATCCAGAAGACTTCTTCAGTCTGAGGAGCTGCAACAAGCTCAGTTTTATAAGCATCACCTTCTCATAGTGGATCAACCAGTTTGAGTTTCAGTTTGGACCATCACACAGATGGTCCTCCATTAGCATGTGAACAGCTAGTTCTGGCTGTCACCAGCAGGTTGATCCACTATGAGATGGTGCTGATCATAAAACTGTTGCAGCTCCTCGGACTGAAGAAGTCTTGAATAAAAGATGAATAAACGTTTTAACATTGAAGAATCCGTCCAGAGGACCTGACTCAACCTGATTAAATAAATAAGTAAGAACTAGTCTAGTTCGTGTACATTTAAAGCTGAGGGTCTATTATTAAACGTCGAAGCCGATAACAACACAATAAATATTTTAAACTCCTGTTTCCTTTAATCCTTCCTGCGCACGAGGGTTGATTTAATCCGCCCAGATTTGTGAATGAAGGGTGAGGGTGTGCTCATTTTATGTCTCTCTGTTTTCAAAGGGGGGCGGTAAAGACGGTTTAGCCATGGCGGTTATTCCGGGCCGCTCCAGATTAAAAAACAATCGCACCCAGTAGGAGCCAATGAGGGAAGGTGAACAACAGGTAGGCGTCCTGTTACGAACTGTCGAGTTTTTCTTTTTGTCTTTCTTGGAAACAAATGGACCGAACTGAGCACACAGCGCGTGCTGGAGGCCAGAGCTGGACCCGAACTTCTCCTGGTGAGGTTTTAAACCCCTGAAAGAGTTGAAGCTGGAGAGAAGAGGAGCTGCTGTGAAATGTTTTCCTCATGAACTAGGTCCTTAATTTCAGTCACATCCGGATGAGAAGCTGATGGTGAGCTTGACTTTTCCTCATTGTCTCAGTATTTGTCCTGATGTTGCTGCAGCTCTGTCCCTGCCCCACCATCAAACAGTATAATGTGCTTTTAATGCTTGTTGTTGCACAATCCAAGAAGGAGTCTTGTGTGTGACTCACAGCAATAACGCCTCCATCACATTCTTCTTATGTAAGTTCTGCTCCATCATAGACCCGGTGCCCATCTACAGTTCTTCTAAATGCAAAAGAAGAAGAGGAGAGAAATGATGAAGCAGGATTGGTCATGATTTTGATTTTCTTATCAAACTAATTAGTTTGTTGTCCTGTTTATGTCTCCACAGCATCCTTCACCCCCCTTCCTTACTAAAGTGGGAGAAGTAATAGAGGAGGAGGAGGTTTGAACACCCAGAGAGGTCAAGACTCTCGCTGACCCTGATATCTCCTGCAGGAGGGCATGGATGTGCTCCGGAGATCCTCTGCGTTCGCCTCCGAGGTCCTGGATGTGTTTGACCGATCGCTGACGGAGAGAGAGCTGGTGTCTCAGTCCAAAGCTCTGTGCAGAGACTACATCCTGTCTCGGCTCCACCAGAACGGGCTGGGCTGGTCCAAAACTGAAGTGGACTTCTCTCCATCCTCCAATGCAGCGCTCGCTGAAGCGTCTCTGGTGCTTGTTTGTCTTGGTAAGAAGTTATCTTTCTAATCTGGATATGAAAGATGGGATTTACCTGTATAAATAAAGGTTGATTGATTGATTGATGAAGTTTTTCCATCATTTATGCAAGGAGAGGACACCTGTCCCTTGTCTTTTATGTGCCGGCGTCGACTTATTTAAAAATAAAATAAAATAAACATAGGGATGCCTTTTTAAATTTTCATGTGAATTATGACAAAATGTCCAAAAATTCACTTTCTAGTCCATATTTGTGACCAAAACATAAAACGAATAACAAAGGTTTTTACAATAATCTTTAAACAAATGTTTGATTTCAAACATATTTTCCTGCGCGGGTCATTTTAAAAACATATGTACATGCATTTGTTTCATGTTTTAAACTGCTGCTGCACGTTCATGTTGGTCTTGTCTCATACATTCAGGCTCCTCATCCTCAGTGACTGTTTGTCTCCTCTCGTCTCTGCCGCCTCCTGTTTCCTAGGCGACGAGTTGGAGTGTATACAGCCCGGTCTGTACAGGAACGTGGCGCGGCAGCTCAACATCTCCGTCGCCATGGAGAGCATGGTTTCAGATGCCTTCCTCGGCGTGGCAACAGAGATCTTTTCGGCAGGTACAGAGCTGTCGATGATGCTGATGATGATGAACATGTCACGTCAGGCGAGGGAAGTCTGCCAACACAGGAAGTGACTTGTGCTTGTGATCACAGATGAAGTTTAACAAGTGCGACTCTGCAGTTTTATTTTTAAATCCGTTCTGTTTGGATGGGCGGGGCTTCCAGAGGCCTGAGTGGGTGTGAATCATGTGTAGGTGGAAGGAGACGTCATCTAAACACATAATTATTTCACCGTCTGAGTTTAGAAACTCTCAAACACAACTGTGGGTTGAGGCTCCTTGTATGACTGCACGTCTGCAGAGTTAGCCCTGAAATATATTATTTGTCTGTTCTGACATCATGAGATATTTTGCTAACATTCAAAACAGGTTCAACTTTGACAGTTAAAAGTTTTAAGCAAAGAGTTTGCATAATGAGTAGACCTCAGAAGTTTGTGCTGTGGCAGACTCTCTGCTATTACACCAAATTTTATGACCATATTTGTAAAATTGTCTGAATTATAGTAATTTTTGTGTTTCCTATATGCATTTGGCTTGAGCAGACTGTTTATTTGGGTCAGCTCCAAAAATGAATTACTTATAGAGACACAGCCAGTGATCATTTCCTGAAAGTTTCATTAATATCTGTCCAGTGAGTCATGTGCTATTTTGCTAACAGACAGAGTTGACTCTGAGTCATTTATTTATGATGGAATTTTAAACTAAATCTTGTGCCACCTATTTGTACTCCGATTACAGATCGTGGATCAGTCTCAGCTACTGCCACACCAAATCTTAGGTCCATATGTATAAAATTTATTGAGTTATAGCCCTTTTTGTGCTTTTTGAGTTCTGTTGGCTATGGCAGCCATCTTGAATCAGATTGGTTTCAAAAGTTATTGAGCTGTAGCTGAATACCCAAGGATTACTACCTGGAAGTTTCATTAAAGTTTGTTCTGTGGTTCATGAAATGTTTTGATAATAGACGAACACTCACAATCATTATCAACTGCCTTTCAGCTGAAGGTGATAATAAGTTAGTTAGATATATATTTTTTTCTTTTTCAGACTTTTTGCCATCAGAGAGGAGAAAATGAGTGAAACAGAAATCTAGAAGGTTTTAATACAAATTACAGCCTCCAGATTTTGAACTGATGCTCATTTAGGTAACGACCTAATTGAGTCGCAGCTCATTACATCAGTCTCAGTTTCTACTACACTGATTCTACAGACGTTGGGCTTTAAAAGGAAATTAGCATCCCAGTGTGGCCTTTATGACTTCCATGAAGCTCATCTTTCACTTTTTTAACTCGGGTGAGATTTTAAACTTGTGCTTAATTGAACTTTTCCTGAAGTATTTGTGTTCTGAAACATCCAAAATACCAAGGACTTTAGGATGTAAAAATATGAATTCTGCATTAATGAGGTCATTTCCATCACTTTAAATGACATTTTCTATCAGACAGATCACAAACTGCACGTTGACTGCACTAAATGCTTTCAGAAATTAACTTTCATCACAAGGGAGAAAAGATGTGAAATCAGAAAATCACTTAAATAGGCAAACACTTCTGTAGTTCATGGGGTGAACAAACAGTTTTTAGAAACATTCAGTTTTATTTAAGATCCTGACGCGTTCACCGTTTCTTTGTTTGGCCAAGTTTTCTTCACCACAGACGTTTTCTATTAAAAGCACCACTGACATTTGAAAGTGCCCAAATAAGTAAAAAAAAAAAAAAAAAAAAAGAGATAATTTGCAGCTGTCTGTGAGAGCCTTGGAAGGAGATAAGAGAGTCGGGCTGCTGAATATTTGGTTTGCTGCCTGGAAATACCAAAAACAGAGTTTCCTAATATAAATTTCATGCTCGGGACAAATGTTTTCTGGTTTCCACGTCACTGTAATTTGTGGAAGCAGCGTGGGATTCCTCCTAAAGAACAACAAACCGGTGAACTCCAGCTGCTCCATCCCTCTGTGGTATGGATTAAAAATAGCACGAAACGGACAAAAAGCAGACCTTCTCTTTTAAAATCGCTCGTTCAGGCTTCTGTTTTTATCCAACACAAAGAAATATCAGGAATGTGTGTCTTTGGAGCTCCTGCTCCACTGTGTCCTTCACTAAACTCAACATGGCTTGTCTCTCCATCTCCCCCCGTCCTGCCTCCCACTTCTGTCCATTCTCTTTCCGCCCTCCTCCCTCATTATCCCTGACATTCTCGCGTCTATTCTGGGCCTGCGTCTCAGTGGGGAGGGAGACACGATGTGCTCGGACAGCTTCCACGGACAGTTATCTCATTTAAGCTCCCCCCCCGCAGCTCTATCTTCTTATAGCCACCGCCAGACGCCGCGGGTCAGCTCTGAGGGACAACCATGACGAGGCGAGCTGGATCCAAACAGGCCTTTAAACCTCGTTCTGCATCTAAATAAACATACAAAGAACTGAAGCGGATATAGAAAAAATAAATAATTATCCGACGGGGCTGTTTTGAAGTGAGATGAATCAGAATCCCTCTGAGTTTAATTTACATCTGGCTGCTGTTCAGTGTTTATTTCAGTGCAGGGTCCACATGTGGCACATCTGCCACGTCGGGTCAGGACATGTGACAAAAACTCCAGAGGAGGTGGGTGTTATCACCTGCAGGGAGGGCTGACGCAGTAAAAGGCAGTTTATTGATTCTCGTGAAAAAGAGCAGTGAGTTGTCTCCGGGTTTATTTTCCGCTTCTTATCACACAAACTGCCCTGAGACTGTAAAACACAGTCAGTATCAGCTGAAGCTAAACTTGGGTCTGAGACGAGTTCAGAGAACCTTAACAAGCTTATATCCATGTACAGAAGGAGAATAAAAGCTGTTTTTCCTCTTGCTGCAGGGATAACATGGGGTAAGGTGGTCTCCATGTACGCCGTAGCGGGAGCTCTGGCGGTGGACTGTGTCAGATACGGCCATCCAACCACGGTTCACATCTTGGTGGACAGTCTGGGACAGTTTGTCCGCAAATTTCTTGTTCCCTGGCTGAAGAGGCGGGGTGGATGGGTGAGTCTTCACTCCTGTACTTTCTGTTCATCTTGTAAATAATAATAATTCAATTCAGTTTGTTTATAAAGCGCCAAGTCGCAACAGAAGTCGTCCCAGGGCTCTGAACAGAAACGTTCATATATATAAATAATAAGCTAACATTATTTATCTGAGGAGCAGACTGCTTTGAGTTTAACTCCATCACAGAACTCTCATCTTCAGCAAGCATGAAGGCGACAGTGGAAAGGAAAAACTCCCTCATGAGGTAGAAACCTTTAGCAGAACCAGGCTCAGGACAAGCGGCCATCTGCTTCGACTGGCTGGGTTTGAGAGGAACAGAAACACAATGGCAGGTCAAGAATCACGTTAAGATAAAAATAATATCAAATGAAAACTATTCAATTTTAACAATTCATTTAAGGAAATGAGGTCAATTTGTCCTCCAGTAGTCTAAGCCTACAGCAGCATGACAAGCCAACCCTAACTATAGGATTTATCAAGAAGTAAAATCTTGAGCCCAGTCTTAAAACTGGACAATGTGTCAGCCTCACGGACAGAAACTGGAAGTTGGTTCCACAAGAGAGGAGCCTGATAACTGGAAGGTCTTCCTCCCATTCTGCTTTTGGAAACTATAAGAACTGCAAGTAAACCTGCAGTCTGAGAGCGAAGTGCTCTGTTGAGAAAATATGGAACAAGAAAATCTCGAATACAAGCTGGATCTAGGTTATTGAGGGCTTTGTATGTTAGAAGTATGATTTTGAATTCAATTCTGAATTTGACAGGGAGTCAATGGAGAGAAGTTGAAACTGGAGCGATGTGATCTCTCCCACTAACTCCAGTTAAGATTTAATAATAATAATAATAATAATAGTAATAAACTCAAAATGCTCGTTTCTGCATCCTGACTGGTGCAACAAGAACAGAAAATTATCTTTTTCTGACACTTAAAAGAAGCAGCAATTAGGATTCTTGCAGTTTTTTCTGCAACATGACAAATTATTTTAATTAGCATTTATAATAAAACTATCAGAATCTCTGAAAGTTCTGATGATACTTGGTCCTGAGTCTGTAAACTGAGCTCATCTCGGCTCTTTCTGGCTTCCTGTTGCTAGATCTGATGGTTCAAGTGCTTCAATCAAGTAAGCTTTATTTGAACATTCCTAGTGTTGTATTTTAACATTGACAAGATTATTGTTAAATAAGTTTTTATTATTTAAACTTTATGAGTATAAGCCTCCCTGGTAAGGTCTATTCGGGGGTTCTGGAGAGGAGGGTCCGTCGGATAGTCGAACCTCGGATTCAGGAGGAACAGTGCGGTTTTCGTCCTGGCCGTGGAACACTGGACCAGCTCTACACTCTCAGCAGGGTCCTGGAGGGTGCGTGGGAGTTTGCCCAACCAGTCTACATGTGCTTTGTGGACTTGGAGAAGGCGTTCGACCGCGTCCCTCGGGGGGCCCTGTGGGGGGCCCTGTGGGGGGCCCTGTGGGGGGCCCTGTGGGGGGTACTCTGGGAGTATGGGGTACCGGTCCTTTGATACGGGCTGTTAGGTCCCTGTATGACCGGTGTCAGAGCCTGGTCCGCATCGCCGGCAGTAAGTCGGGCTTGTTCCCAGTGAGAGTTGGACTCCACCAAGATTGCCCTTTGTCACAGATTCTGTTCATAACTTTTATGGACAGAATTTCTAGGCGCAGCCAAGGTGTTGAGGGGATCAGTTTTGGTGGCCTTAGGATTGCGTCTCTGCTTTTTGCAGATGATGTGGTCCTATTGGCTTCATCAGATCGTGATCTACAGCTTTCGCTGGAGCGGTTCGCAGCCGAATGCGACGCGGCCGGGATGAAGATCAGTTCCTCCAAATCCGAGGCCATGGTCTTGAGCCGGAAAAGGGTAGAGTGCCCTCTCCGGGTCAGGGAGGAGGTCCTACCCCAAGTGGAGGAGTTCAAGTATCTTGGGGTCTTGTTCACGAATGAGGGAAAAATGGAGCGTGAGATCGATAGGCGGATAGGTGCAGCATCTGCAGTGAAGCGGGTGCTGTACAGGTCTGTCCTGGTGAAGAGAGAGCTGAGTCAAAAGGCGAAGCTCTCAATTTACCGATCGATCTACGTTCCCACCCTCATCTATGGTCACGAGCTTTGGGTTGTGACCGAAAGAATGAGATCTCGGATACAAGCGGCCGAAATGAGTTTTTCTCCGCAGGGTGTCTGGGCTCTCCCTTAGAGACAGGGTGAGAAGCTCGATCATCCGGGAGGGACTCAGAGTAGAGCCGCTGCTTCTCCACGTCGAGACGAGCCAGTTGAGGTGGCTTGGGCATCTGTTTAGGATGCCTTCTGGACGCCTCCCTGGTGAGGTGTTCCGGACACGTCCCACCGGAAGGAGGCCCAGAGGAAGACCCAGGACACGCTGGAGGGACTATGTTTCTCGGCTGGCCTGGGAACGCCTTGGGATTCCCCCGGAAGAGCTGGCCCAAGTGGCTGGGGAGAGGGAAGTCTGGGCCTCCCTACTTAGGCTGCTACCCCCGCGACCCGACCCCGGATAAGCGGAAGAAAATGGATGGATGGATGCATAGGGCCCAAATGTGATCACAAACTATAATTGGGCTCTGCTATTCACTACTGCAGGAGGCGAGACTAAGCTACTGTGAAGAGAATATATGATTTTTTTTTTTATTGATCTGCTTCCTGATACATGCATTATTATTATTTTACCACATTACTAAACTTTTAATCCTTTTGAGGTGGTTGTGAACTGCCAGGATGATACTACAATGTGTTCATTATCCTTTTTCTATATTATAATCATTCTTGATGTGACTATCTGTAAGGACACAGCGAAGAGGTCGTCTTTTATTATGTTCAAGACTTTTGAACAGTGATTTGTTCTTCGTAAGAATCCTTGAGATGTTTACCTCCGGTGGCTCCTCTGTGTCTTGGCTCACAGCTATGATTTGGATAACACTAGAGCTGGGACACAGGGTGGAGGAGATTCCTACAAAACGAGACGACTTTGTTTTAGCCGGTCAGAACCAGATAGGATCCGAGCATTGGGAGTTTCTGTACGTGCAGTGTTTTTGCTTTCTGTATCCTGACCGGCTTTGTGTTTTTAAATTTGGTGAAATCTACCGAATCAAACCAAATCACCTTTTTGTCAACACTGCAACTGGACTGATTTAAAACAAATGATGCAAACTGTTTTTGATTTTTTCGAGGGGAAGTGGAGGATTAACAAAAAAGCTGACCCTTTTATTGTTATTTTAATTTGTTTGATCGATTTTTATTGAAAGATATTTGTCTGTAATGCTACATATTGTCACTTCACTTAAGTTAATTAAGGTAAAAAAAAACCGAGCTGTTTAATTTAGTTATGTAGAAATGATAAAATAGATATTTAACACATTAACTTGCAATGCTCTGAAGGTTTTGAATGCCTACAAATTGGTCAAAGTCACATAAATTCATATGATGTAGAGCTTTCATTTGACCAGTTTAGATTCAGTAATCATTTATGGGAGTTGCAGTAGCTCGGTGGTCAGCGCTGTGGTCTCGTAATTTTGAGACTGTGAGTTCGAGCCCAGGTTGCGTCAGAAGGGCATCCAATTTATAACAAGTTCCAAATTCTTCATGCGAGTTCTCTCAACCCCTGCAGAGGGGAGCAGCCGAAAGAAAAAGGACATTCAGCTCATAAACTTGATTCTCTTCTTTGGAAAACGATACGTTTTCTCATCCTGAGAGTTACAGCAACTAGGTGGGAGTGGTAGCACAGAGGTTAGAGAAGGTGGGCCTGTGATTGGAAGATCGCTGGTTCAAGTACCAGTACCGACAACATCAAAAAATGTGGGTGGGATAGGTGAAGCACCCACACCTGCCTCCACCCTCATTTGCCCCACTCTGGGCCCTTGAGCAAGGCCCTTAACCCCCACCATCTGCTCCTCCAGATGTCCTAGATATCAGCTCTCTGCTCCACACACAGAGGGCTGTGGTAGCTCAGTGGTCTGGTTGTGTCAGGAAGGGCATCCAGCGTAAAAATAACTGCCAAGTCTTCGTGTGACTTAGTTCGCTGTGGCGACCCCTAACGCAGGGAGCAGCCGAAAGAAGAAGAAACTTTTTTAAACATATTCCCACTGAATCCTCCCCCCAACTTTTCAACAAACTGTTGACCAGAAGAACAAAATAAATCTAACCTCTCTCTCAAGCGTGTTTATCTGGAAATGACAGATAAAGATGGCCCTAGTTTGCAATTTTTATTATTATTACTATTTTTTATTTTTTACCCTTTTTTTATCTGCTTTTCTCTAGTTTTCTGAAGCCCTTTAGCGCCCCCTGGCGGCCCCCACTTTGAAAAACACCTGCCCTAGATGGCAGCTCTGCTCCACACAGAGGGCTGTGGTAGCTGGTGGTCTGTTGTCGTGTCAGGAAGGACATCAGGTGTAAAAATAATTGCTACGTCATCGAGCGACTTGGTTCACTACTGGCAACCACCAACGCAGGGAGCAGCCGAAAGAAGAAGAAAAGAATTTGAGCTCTGAAACGCTCAGCTTTTGCTCACGTTTCTCTAAAAGACTTTTATTCTGAAAATCCCAGTCTGCTCAGACTGATGAGGAGCAGGATTAGGAAACTGTTGCTCATTTTAGGCCATGCCACAGTAACTGTTATAGAATGATGTGGGCAACAAACAAAGACCTGTGAGATATTTAAACAGAACTTTGATGTGTTTTTTTTTTGTCCCCGTGCAATTAAAAACATTTATTTCTGTGTTTCCTTCCTGTCAGATGGAGATCACAAAGTGTGTAGTGAGGTTGGATCTCTCCCCGCAGCGCTTCTGGTTGTTCTCCATCCTGGAGTCCCTCAAGTATTTCCTCACCACGCTGTACGTCTGCATCATGAAAGAGCAGTGAGCAGGCTGGAGACGCTTTCCTATAACAGAACTGAAACTTTAGGCTCGTGTCTGAGCTTGAGGACAGATTTGTTGCTGGATGAACATCGACGAACGTCTCATCAGCAGCGGTGTTTGTGTCGTTGCAGCGTGAGGGAGTGCCCTTCAACCAAAGAGCGGTCGCCTCGTGCTGCAGAGGATATTCAGCAACATAAATGACTTTTCTTGTATAAGTCTTTGACTCAGTTTCTCTTCTCCGTTGATACTGGTGCAGTGAAGCAGCGTTTCCAGTGTGATGTGAAGCTTTTCATGCTGCTGATGATAACAGTCTGATGCTCAATTTAAGGATTTATCATTGATTGTAAATGTTTCATGAGGATGGTGAGGCCTGGGTTTGAGGCTCGTACGGTGCCGCTGACGCTTCTGGGTCTGGATAAAGGTCAATCAGCTCTGAGCGTCCACTCGATGGATGAGATGAACTGTCTACACTGAATGAGTTGAAGCTGGTGTACTTTATTAAAACTCACTGTCTCTTTGCATTTAAAGTCGCCTGTAAATTTTAAACACATGTAGAGATTAGTTTTTCTCTTCAAGCACTTTTATTTTGGGCCAAAGAACTTTCTTCGGACAGTCTGAATGTAAATATTGTGATTTTTTTTTATTTAATTTTTTAATTTGTAGCCTATTTATTTATGATTTAATTAATTTTTTTACACCTTGGTTCTGACTAACACTTGAAAGCACTGCAGTATATTCAGCTGTCAGCATGGCTGCTGTTCAGGATGATTGTGTGTAATCTGTGTCACCGCCACAGTGTTGATTTGCGTTGTTTTGCTAGTTATTATTTTTTTACAACACAATAAAATGAACCACATGCTCACTAATGATCATGTGACACTTTATTCTTTGTTTTAACTTTTTTGGCAGCTTTGAATGGTGTTTTATTTTGCACTGAATGGAGCCATTTTAAGCACATTTGCTAGTTGTCTCTTGCTTCATGAGTTTGCACGAGTTGAAAAGTTTTTTTCATTGCGCAATAGTTCAGGGATTTTCCACTTTTCACGAGAATTCAAATAAATTAAAGGCACCATGATTGTATCAAAGTTCATGCTCAATCATCGAGGTAAAAAAAATCCAACAAAGTTCAGTCAGGTCATCTGGATGAATTATTTTTTTTTGAGACATTTCGACCTTTATCCAAGACTTCATCAGTCCGAGGAGCCGCAAACAAACTCAATCCCACAAGTAGCACACCCACATAGTGGACCAACTAATTTGCTGGTGATAAGGTGGTTTCTGGAGCCCACCCTCTCCCCCGTCGACTCCTTTGAGGCAGCCATATGTGGTTCAAAACAACAAAGTTCATGCTCAATAATCCAGGATAAAAAACAACAACGTTCAGTCAGGTCATGATTGCAGCTTTTATAATCTGTGAATATATTTAACTTGATAATTCTTCATGAATATTTTGTACACTGTTTTTCACAAGCTAAAGTTTAGACACAGAATCTGCTCAGTTTTTTGTTTTAGCTTTTGTTATGAAAGAAAAATCAAAAATCTAGTTTGAGCTGTTTTTATTCCTCAACAAAAGTCTGGGCATATTTTACATAAAGGGCACTTGTCTGAACACCAAACATAAATCTGTTTTAACCCATGTTTTTAGCATCAGCTAAAGCTCAGATACAGGACATGTAGTAGACATGACATGACTCGGTAACATGAACTGGGCCACTTTCACTTCACCATAATTAAAGATCTTGTAAAACCTACCACTGTGGGGGAAACCGTGTAAGACCGACTCTGATCTTGTTCTGCAGGTTTTTTCCATCTGTAGTAAACATCGGGGAATTCTCACATGGAGCCAGAGCTACGACTCAGTGAAGCAGTTCGTCAGCTCTTTACTGCTCCAAGCAGCTCTTTACTGCTCCAAGCAGCTCTCGTCTGCCTTTAAAGAAGATGACAGGACACCTTACAGATTCCAGCAGGACACGGTCTGTTTATCACTTCAACCTGACTTTGTTTTTTGCGTTTCATTTTAAATTACTTTTGTTACGGTTACCCATGCAAGCCCTAACAGGTTTGTACAATGCCTGACTGTAAGTTAAAGTATGCATCTGATTACAGAAAATACACCATTTTCCACTAAAAATTCGTTTAGCTGCCAGAAATTAAAGTATGAGGACCCCTATTTGAGTTACACCAATACCTGGGGCCCAGAAATAATATATATATATATATATATATATATATATATATATATATATATATA
>NC_056506.1:31983760-32006289 GCF_014905685.2 Nematolebias whitei
ATATATATATATATATATATATATATATATATATATATATATATATATTATAAACTCAGGAAACAAACATGCAACTAGCATAAACTAATTACTAATTACTACCTCTTATTTAAGTCAAATAGCCAAAATAATTATTATAGTATTGAAGCTTCATAAATTGTTTTTTAATAATTCTTTACAAGACAATAAAAAGTGTTAGCGCAGTAAGATATAAACAAATGATTTATTTAAATGCATCCAACATTTTCCCATTACAGACTAATGGAACAAACCAAACTGTACGGCTCGACACACAAAAAGACCAACGTGACCCAGTTCTGGTCCAGAACCAGAGCGTCCTGCTGGCCGCAGGTGTACGAGGGAGACGCCTCGTTGATCTGATCGCGGGGTCAAAGTGCGCGACGGTAAGTGATGTGCAAGTGCTGAGATGGCGGCTGGTTGTCTGTCGCCATGGTAACCGTCTGCTCCAGCTTCCCATCTGGTCGGAGCTGAAAGACCCGAGAAATCTGAGAAGAAAAAAAAAATAATGTAGAGGTGCAGGTGAGGTCGTTGACTCGGCGCTGCAGCGTTTACAGAACTAAACAAGTTCTGCGATGGCAGCTCAGCTGGTTTAGGTTTGTGAGCGACGACGGGTCAGAGGACGACTTTTACCTGCTGCACGTGAGGCTCCTTTGCAAAAGAGATCCGGGCCACGCTTTGAGACTGCAGTTTCAGCTGCTGTCCTGTGAGCTCTCCCTCTTCGATATCCACCAGACCTGCACAACAACATGACACTTACTCATATAGGCTAAGATCTCCTTTTAAAAAATGGTGTTTGTGATCTAAAAAAAAAAAAAAGCACCTGCTTGTGATAGGTTTAAAGACAAAACTCATAATTCATACGATGACTGACTAAAAGAAAAAAAAACTGGACAAAAGTGATTTTTCTATGGTTTCCCTTTGTTTTTATACTCTAGAGCTGATTGACACGTCATATTTCTTGTAGGGAACTTATAAAAACAAAAGGATTGAATTGTTTTAGCAGCATCATTCAAAGCTTTGATCAAATCAGCAGAACCTTCCAGAAACTCAGGAGCTGATAACAGGAACCAGCTCGTATTAGCAGCTTGAGGTCTACCTGTGTTCTGTGCATTGATCAGGGCCACTTTGTTGGTCCCTTGCTGGATTCGAATGAAGCCACATTCTCTGTGCATCGGCTTGTTGGTCTCTGCATGAAACGCATTGAACCTGCAGAAAAAAAACAAACAGCTCAGAGAAGGATTTTTTTTTGTTCCACTTTATTTTTAAAACTGGTTGGTTATTTAAATAACGTCTCGTCCTAGTTTACTTGGTTTTCTGCGGGGTGAGCCTACATGTAATTGATGACGGGCTGCCCCACGTGGCTGAAGTGCAGCTGTTCTGTGTAGCGGAAAGGTTTAATGGTGGGGAAGGTGCCCTCTCCAGGTTCATCACACTCCCAGCTTCCCAGCAGCCAATTCAGAGGCAGGAGGACTGGGTTCAGCTCCACAGGTGCTAAATAACAAACACACACATAGGCTTTATTTTTAGACAAAGGCAAACATTTTATTATAGGCAGTTACATTTATTTTACAATCCAGAAAACATGATGTTGAATCACAGTTACATTTGAAGTAATTTATTTTTAAGCTAATATTAGAAAAATCTCCAGAACTATTTCTAGGTTTATTCACATTTTTAAGTCTAAACAAGGACTGAGTCTGTGACGTATTATCACCATATACAAAGCAAAAGTTAAATTTGATGAAACACTGCTTCATGTATTGCTAATAAAAATATCAGTGAATTCAGTTAGTTAATGGCTACATTGTAACAAACTGGAGACTTTATTTTGTGTAAAAGCATAAGGTTATGGTTTTATATGATTCAAATAATACAGAAAAAAAAACCTTGGAATAAATGACTAAAAGGGACAATTTGATGAGAGTACATCACAATCATGTCCAGAAGATGGCAGTGATGTAGCATAATGATGGCAGCAGCAGACATGAGCAGCCACAGGAAGCTGGATAAGATCCTCATAATAATCATGAGGGTCTGAGCTCAAACACTATAAATGATCAATTATGTCCTGGACAGTCTGTCAACACAAGCAGTAAAACCGTCACATCAATAGTAATTATGTACTCTAAATTTGAGGGTAAGCTGTAATGTATAAAAATCAGTGAAGAATAAACGAACAACAAAAAAGAATAGTCACAATAAAATGCAGGAAGGATAAAATCTGCAGTGAATTGGTCTCCAGCTACAAGTACTTGGGTGTACACCTGAACGACAGCCTCCGCTGGGGCAACAACACCACCAGCCTGATCAAGAAAGCTCATCAGAGACTCTACTTCCTCAGGCGGCTGAGAGGAGCTGGTCTGGGAAGCTCAGTCCTCCTACAGGTGTGCACGGGGACTGCACCGCTGGAGAGAGAGAAGCTCTGCAGAGTTCGGCTGCACAGAAGTCTGTTGGAGTCAGCCTCGCCACCATCACAGACATCTACACCTCCAGATGCAGGAAGAGAGCCACCTGCATCATGAAGGACCCCACTCACCCAGCACACACACTTTTTGCCCCGCTCCCCTCAGGCAGGAGGTTGAGGAGCATTAAGTGTAGAACCACTCGACTGAGGAACAGCTTCTACCCTGAAGCTGTTAGACTCATGAATCCCTAACCAGAATACCCACTGTAATGACACTTTGTGCTGCTGATTATACACGCTGCTGATTTCTTACCCATAAGCTGCTACAGTCATACCCATCAACAGACTCATGTTCCGGCTGCTGTTTAATACACTTTATTATATTATATTATTATTGTTTAGCATATATCTTAGATCCTTGCATACTGTGTGTTTTTAAATAGTTTTTTATAGTTTATATTTTGCTATTTTTAGGTGTAGCTAGGACCTTGAGTACACAATTTCGTTCCACCTCATGTACCACATGTGAAGTGAATGACAATAATGTCACCCTGAACCTTGAAAATAAGAAATAAAGTGACCAAAACAGAGCTTTAGAATAAGGGTACATTAACAATTTGATGAATAAAGCACCTGTTTGGTCTGTGTAAAATTGGTCAACATCCAGAAACTGTCAGAACATGTAATTATTACTTAAATCAAACAACCCATGTCATTTTTTACATACTAATATGAAAGAGTGAGGGTTGCGCCGCTTCCAGCAGGTGGCGGTATGGAGCTAGTTTTAGGATGAGAGCTGCTGCTTGAGCTCAAAGAAGAAGAAGACCTTAATGGAAAAAATACCTTTTTATGCAACAGCATTGCAGGTAGAATGACCCACAGGAGACAAGGATAAACGTAAATAAAACTAAAAAGTAAATACAGCTTTCATTGGCAATGAGTTAGCCCTTGTCCTGTGACTCGCACAAGCAGAAAAGTAGTCAATATATTGTTTGTTCGTTGATGATTATAGAAGTCTTACAGGAGCGGAAGTTGTACGTAAAACGAAGGGCAAGCTGAGTTTAGGTCACCTCTGAACAAATCCAAAATGAGAATAAATTACTAAGGAAAGCGACAGATTTATTATACTGTACCACCATTATATTTCACGTGAACGAAAAACAACTAAGAAAGTCGTATAATCTTATTATAATTTCAAATTACATGTGTCACCTACCAGTGCTGTCAGCTGGACAAGCCATTGATAGAGCGAAGCCGAAAAACAACAAGAAGAACAAAATGAAAGTCAACAACAAACACTCTGCTTGAACCGCGCGAATCCTATGTACGGTAACGCCCCTAACGCCGCGTGGACTTCTGGGAAGTGTAGTCTACACCGTCCTGATCTTCCAAGTACGTTCAAAGAGAAATGTATAAACAAGACCAAAACTTTGTATTTTTTTCTGTTCCTGAACACACGAGTGTTGTTTCATAAATTAAGGAAAACTTTATTGACATTTTTTATTACACTCAGCATGTCAACATCTGCAGCTTCACAAGAACAAAGGCCTTCCAAAACCCCTGCAGTAAAAAAAGGCCAGGGATCCAAGATTGCATGCACAGTTCCACTGTTTTCCACGTGGAAGAACCATTATTCTTAATGTACACTTTTTTATAATGAATAATGGATCTGAGTCGGGATATGAGCTCTTAGGCCTTGCTCTTTTTACAGTTTTTGAGAGCATCATCCAGGGCGTGCAGTGCCATATCAGCGTTGGTCTTCTCACAGTTATATCCCATTAAGCCGATCCTCATCACCTAAATAAAAGAGGGGGGGGAAACAGAGTGCTTCAGCAGTATAGATCAAAACATACCATAGCTATCAGATTCAGGATGTTGCTCTTGTTTAAGTGTTGTCAGTTTGAACATTTAATCTTTTAAGTGTTTATATAGAAATATATTTGGTGTAGATATGAATTGTTTCATCATAAGACTCAGGGTCATATCTAAATACATCAGTTCATTCTCTCAAACTGAATCTCATCCTGTTTCAGATGTTTACTGTTCGGGGCTGAACTCTCATGATCTACTGACCATGCCGATGGAAGGGCCCAGTCCTCCTGTCATCTCCATCTGGTGGTGTTTCATGATGTAGGTTAGCATCTCCCTCCAGTCGTAGCCTTCAGGAATGAATATGGTGGTGACGGAGGGAAGTCTCAAGTCCTGCAGGAGACACAGCTCAAAGTTACGGTCTGTGGTCACAACATCAAACCACAAGACAAGAACGCTGCCACAAGGAGCCCAGCTTCAGCACAATGAGGTGAATGTGTTTGACAAATACAAATTCACATGTTTTTTTAATAACATCAGTTTAACTGCGTGTCTTTCCACTTCAAAAATATAGATTTTTATACAGATGTTATGGTAGTAAAAGGGTGTTATTTATCTGTGCATTACCCTTTCAGGGATGAAGAGCTTGAGGCCCAGATCTTCCAGCCCTCTGTAAAGGTAGGCTGCCACCTCTTTGTGTTTCTTCCAGGACTCCTCCAGCCCCTGGATGGAGATATAGAAAAGTCATGTTAGGGGATGCATCTCTGCAAACATTTGAAAAAGTAAAGCTCTTAAAAAAATTCTAAATGAACAAAATCACCAGTTGTAAAAAAAAAAAAAAAAAAAAGGCAGACCTGACAACAGTTTATAGTCATGGGTCAAGACTAATTTATCACATTTTTTATGTAAAAAAAACAGAGTTTGTTATAAAAGAAGAGTCAGCTCACCATGAAAGAAGTCTTAGTGATACAATACTTTATGGTAAATGTATAAATCTCCCAGTTTAAAGGAAAATTTATTTAAAAAAAAATGCTGCAGTTACAATGAATCTTTTAAATAGGTCAAGATTCCAATATCACGTGTGCAAAATTAACACTTTCCAGGTTATAAACTGGTCAAATAATCAATTTGTTGTTTATGTTTGACAAGTTTTGCTGGTTTTGACCGTCTTAAATTTGCTTTCTTCTCCATGCAGCTCAAAGTTGTGCCCAAAAACTTTAGACTGCTGTAATGAAACCTTAACCTTTAAACTGACCACATGTAGGATAACTTAAATACATAAAAAATGTAGTTAATTATTATTTTTTTAATTAAAACATTTTTTTACCTTCTCAGCAAGAATTGCTAGGCTCTCTCTCAGTGCAAAGAATCCAGATACAGGACCAGTATGATGATATCTAAAACCCATGGCACATGGATGTATTATATATTTTATATTTAGGTATTGACTATTAACTGTTTCTTGCACAACAACATATATTTAATTGTCACAAATAGTTAAAACAATCAGAGGACTCACCCTCTGACCGCTTGCCCATCACAGCCCCAGTAATTGGACAAGTGAGTCATATCAAAGAGGTATGATACTGGTTTTGTTTTCCTGTTGAACATCTTGTGACTGCAGGGGACAGAAGGAATCTGTGGTTTTAATAACTTCAAACTCTTGTCGGAGTTTATAACAAGATAGTGCAGAGACTTCTCTTACCATGCTCTGTCACTGAAAGAGATGGGTGCTGTGCCTGGAGGTGCATTCAGAGCCTTTTGAGAACCAGTGTACAGGATGTCGATTTCTTCAAACACACAAAACAAGGTAGTTACGTGCCTGCAGGGAGCAGAGATAATTAGTTCATTTGTAATTTTCCTACTTTGTTCGTCCATAAAAATGGGTGCTGCTCCAAGTGAGGCAACTGTGTCAACCAGGAAGAGGCAGTTGTGTCTGTGGAAGATGGGATAGTGAGTATCATCATAGATTCATCATAGATTTCAGTTTGGAGCAGGGAGCTTACTTTCGGCAGATGTCTCCGATGCCATCCACAGGGTGACAGAGACCTGCTGAAGACTCGCCGTGTGCAAGGAAAAACAAGACCGGTTTGTGTTTTTCTATAGCCTGAAAACAAACACATTTGTTCTTGTTACCTGCTGCAACTGAGTTTCACTTTGGTGTTTAAATTAAAAGTTTGGATGTGTTTTTAAACATAATGGTGCCAACCTGTTCAATTTCTTTGTTGGTAAAATATCCTCCGGGTGCTTTCTCCAATCTATGTACATTGGCACCTAGAAGAAGAACAAAACGGTCATATTTATCTATAAATATAAAAATTATTGATCAAATATGTTGTTACAGAGGGTTATGAACTTGCAGTGTTTTGTTCATTTTGATGAGCCAGGACGTGCGTGCGTAAAAATCGTGCGTAAAAACCTACCCATTCTCTCTGCAATTTCAGCCACACGCTCTCCCCAGATGCCGTTGATGGAGATGAGGACGCTCTCTCTGGGTTCCACCGTGTTGAACACCGCGCACTCCATGGCTGCGTGTCCGGAGCCGCTCATAGCTATGGTCATGTTGTTTTTTGTCTGAAAGGCGTACTGGATCCCCTTTTTGATGTCGTTCATTATCTGTGACACGCAGTGAAAACGTGCAATAAGTATCCAGTTAGATTTAGTGCTGATTGGAAATTAAATGGTTTCACTGTGCGCAGCGCTGGCTTATGCGTAATTACGCACGGAACATTTCTGCTTTGACAGTACAATTTTCACTAAAACATGTTACAAGAGACGTCATAAGAAGTAAAATGAGCCTGCATGCTCAGAGTTTAGTAGAATGTGTTAGTCTAACTGAGTTTCAGAGCAGTTACCTGATACATTTCTGGATGCAAGTGGCCAATGATCGGCCTAGATCCAGAAGCTAAAACACGCGGTGGAACATTTGATGGTCCCGGTCCGAACAGATAACGGAAGGGCACTTCTAGCGGTCGGAGCATGCACGCGGGCGGCGGGATGGTGACTGAGGACATGGAGCGGTCCAGACGCAGCAGCAGCGGCGCGCACCTCGCAGCCAGCGGGCCGTCGAGAGCAGCTGCAGTCCGGTGAGCGAGCAACGCGCTCCGGCGGAACAAAGCTCGCTGCATCCCGGTTGGTGTCCTGTTCCTGTGAGGCCTGCTGGGAGGGTGATGTCACCTCTCACAGACTGAGGCTGAAAGTGGATTTGGGCGAAAATTTAAAACAAACAGGTCTTTGACCTGGCGGGCAAGGTTGGCGTGCGTCACTTTGCGCAACAAGGTGCATCATGATTAGAAGAACAGAGTCTCTTTGCAGACTTTTATTAATGTTGTGGGGTTTATAAATGAAATTTTCACTTTCTGGAACAATTTTATATTTTCTTACATCTTGGACCTGGAAACGTATTCCTTAATTTATGTCAAACTACAAAGGAAAAATACAATCAATAACGCAACAACGTTAATTCAGATCCTCGTCCAGAGGATCTGAATTAACTTAGATTAATTTTTTTACCTGGAATATTGAGCATGAACTTTGATACCCTGAATGACATTTTTGTTTAGGGTTGTTGTGACACACAGTGTGTGTTTGATAGTTTAATTTCTGTCAGATCCATCTGTTCTTGACCAACATATGGCTTTAGTTTTTGTGGCACATTTTGGTTTCAGTCTTCTTGGATCTTGTGGGAAAAAGATATTGCACTTGGCAGCTTGGAACCAGTTGAAGTCCGTTTGAGGTGACTTGTTGATTTAGTCGCCCCTTCAGTAAGAGCAGAGGAGGCTCCTCTGGGAGAGCCAATCTGCTCTCTCAGTGGAAACACACACAACCCATTTAAAGACAAAACCAAAGATACTAGGTCTGTTTTGCATGAAGGTACACAAATTTTCACACACATAAAATCAAGCCTTTATTTTCACTGTTTTAATTTTATATGAAAAGTGTTGGGAAAAAAATTATAACTGAACATTATTTGTGTTTCTTATTGTTCACATACATTCTGAGAAAGGCCCCGTCTATGTGTGGCTGAGTAAATAATTACACAGAAAGTAAATAAGTGAGACTGATTAAAGGACAACCCTCACATTTCTAAACTGAGGAGAACAGAAAGAAACAAACTGTCTTTTTGAAGAGGAAAAAAATATATATTTGTTTAAATATCATTATATTTGTACCCAGTATAACATTTAAAACATCAATTTATATAGCAAGGACAAATACAGTTGTTTGCATTGTGCATATGGTTTTATAATTCTGAATGTGATTGCAAACACAGTTCTGTGCAAAAGTTTTAGACTATATCTAAACATTGTCTTTGAACTCAACATGACTATGAATAAATTATTGAAATTATGTGTTTGCTTAGTCTGTTTTTCTGAGCTAATTGGGGGGACAACTTCCTACGATGATGTTTTCACATATTGTGCTTCTGTGCAAAAGCTTTAAAACTTTTAATTCAAGAACCCAGATTTATTATCAAATCTTTCAACAGGTGTTGATGAATAATTCTTCAAGTTTTTTTTTGTTTTTAGATTTATTTGGACTTTATTTCCACTTGTTTTCAGTCCATATCTGGCCATTTTCTAAAACTTTATTTTTATTTATTACATTTTATTTATATTTTTTACATAGCCTTTTAGCTTTGACCTGTTCAGGCCTCCCAAGCTCAATAAAATTAATCATAGTTGAGTCTACAAAGACAACATCAACAAAAATCTCCATAAAATCATCGGTCATAAACAAATAAAAGTAAACATAATGGGATAAATAATAAAACAACAACAAAAACAATTAGGAAAAAAGATGAAATGCCAAATACAAGCTGGCACTATAAATGTAAACCTTTTTATAAAATGCTCTGCCATTTGCGATTATGATCAAACTTTGAAGACATTCACTTTAGAGTCCATCACGTTTGTCTTTATGACATATGGTCCACTCCTCTTTGTTTTAAACTTTGACAGAAGTTGGAGAACTTTATTAACTAACTACATTTTCAGGACTGTGAGGACAGCTGGGAATGCTCTGCGCCAAACAAGTTCAGAGAAGGATGTTTATTTGCTTCTTAAACATAAAAACCAAACTAACCCACAATAAATAAATATTAAACAATTAAGCTAAAAGTTGTGAATGTCAGAACAATGGTGCAAAAAGGTCAAGAAGAATAAAATAAAATATTATAAAATGTTGCATAAAAGACATAAAGAGTCATTTTACTCTTAACTCAAGTGATGCAGATGGATATTGATTGATTATTGTGTCATAAGCTCTCAGAAATCGGTTTCTCAGATCACACCATTGGTTGGTTCTCTAACTATCTCTCAGACCGGAGGCAATGTGTTCAATATAATGGTACTTCCTCCAGTTATTTAACAGTCAACAATGGTGTACCACAAGGCTCAGTCTTAGGACACACCCTCTTTACAATCTACATACATAATGTAGGTCTAAACATCCCTGATGCATCCATACATTTCTTTGCTGATGACAGTTTTTTTATTGTCGAGCTAAAACTGTTGCTAAGGCTTTCCAGCTTTTGAAATCTGCATTCAACCATCATCCAGACAGATTTGTTCCACCTCAAACTTATCTTAAATGTCGACAAAACCAAAGGGATGCTTTTTTCAAATAGGAAGTTGGTCCCAGCAGTTCTTCCTCTGATTTTATCCTCAAATGGTGTCCCCATTGAGTTTGTTGACTCCTATAAATATTTGGGTATCTTGGTCGACTCGCATCTCTCTTTTAAGCTCCATGTGTAAAACTTGTTAAAGAAACTGAAAGTTAAACTGGGTTTCTTTTTCAGAAACAGATCCTGTCAAACTCTGAATGCTAGGAAATGCCTTGTATCTGTGACTTTCCTTCCCTCCATTGATTACGGTGACATTATTTACATGAACGCTCCTACAAGAACCCTGCAGATGTTGGATGCTGTCTATCATGGTGCACTAAGATTCATAACTGGCTGTGATTATCGTACCCATCATTGCACCCTGTATTCACTGGTTAACTGGACATCATTAACTTCACGCAGACTCTCTCACTGGTACATTTTCATCTTTAACTCACTTCTTGGTCTGCTGCCTTCATACATCTCCTCCTACATGTCTCTGCGTGAGTGCAGTTACAGCGTGTGCTCTAAGGACATTATTACCTGCAGTATTCTCTCTTCTCCTACTCCGCTCCTGTTTCCTGGAATATCTTACAAAAAGATCTGAATCTCTCAACCTTGACCTCTCTAAGTGGCTTTAAGAATCTGTTGGACTCCTGGCACGGACCAATGCAGAAATGTTCCTGTTTTTAGTTTTCTACATTCGCCTTATAATCGAGCTGTTTTTTTTGTTGTTACTTTTCTTTTTTTAGCCTTCCTATTTGTAAAAAAAAAAAAAAAAAAAAGTATGACTTTTTATAACTGTCTCTTGTTGTCGCTGTTGTCCGCTGTCATCATTCTTTGTAGAAATCAGGTCTCTCTTGTGAATGAGTCCTCGAGGCTCAATGGGATTAACCTGTCTAAATAAAGGTTGAATGAACGAATGATATAAAATGCAGGAAAAGGTGAACAATGACCACAAAGGAGGAAAAAAGCCCCGAACATAAAACATGATGAGCTTCATGAGTCAAAAACATGTAATGTGAAAAATGACACAAAGGAGTCAGAAAAAGAAAAAGGGAAAACAACAACAACAACAACATAAAAACGAGAAAAAGAGAACCAAATTGTAGAACGTTTTAAAAAAGTACAAGATGTAGTCTGGAGTAGGTTCAGATCAGTCACAGATGGCAAATTTCGAACTAATAAATAAATAAATAAATAAATCTGTACATAAATTATAAAACAAAATTCTTTAATAATCCAGAGGGTCTCTCTCCTCATCCCCCCCCCCCCCCCCCCCGCTTTCTCTCTCCTCTCCTGGCTGCTGATGCTGAAGTTGACGTCATCAACCCCTCCCAGCATCCCCTGGCAAAGCTACGCCGCCATTTTCACCACTGTCAGACCGATCGACAGTCAAGTCTTCTGTGTTTATCCACTGACTCCCCCTCCTCTTGTCTCCCCCCCCCCCCCCCCCCCAAACCCCCCCCCCCACCCGTGTGACGCACGTGCCCAGCTCTCAGCCCACCCGGCGCTGCTGCTGCTGCTGAGGCTGACTTCCTCTCCCTGTTTCCCGGCGGATTCTCCGTGTAAGGATGCGCTGCGAGAAGTGATGCTGTAGGTGCGCCAAAACCAGCAAACACAGGAGAACCAACAAGGAGACGCCGGGAGGACCAGTTTCTTTCTTTCTTTCTTTCTGAATGGACCGAATATTCATTTTGTGGTCGCGTCTGAGCCGCTGAGGTAAGACTGATGGATGTGTTTTATATTTATATTTATATTTGTATTTTTCCATTGGATAGACGCTGCGTCAGGACTCAGTATATCACATTATAAACACATAAACGTCGCAGTGACGTCATTAATTAAACACATGCTCATAAAACGTGTACATTTAGGCTATAATGTTCTAATTTTCCGCACATCTGCGCGCTGAGCTCCCCTCTGACGCAGTGGAGGCTGACTCCGCGTCTCTGTTTACGCGGCCTGTTGTTTGAGGTGCGGCAGGCGGCGCAAGATGGAGACGACAGGATGTCTCAGTGAAACAGCATTCTGACTCAGATCAGACATCCATGTTCTGTAAATGTCTGCCACTGCTTCTTGTCTGTTGTATGTATGGTCGTTTGAGGAGAGGATGGTGGGGTTTGAAGCAAATGTACAAAGATTAGTTAATGTCTGGGCAGAGAAAACAAATAAACAAGCAAAGAAAAACGATAACATTCATTTTCAAGGGATGAGAGTTTGAAGATGAGGCTGTGATGAGGGTTGGACAATGTTACAGAGCAGAATGGAGGATGTGGGATGTTTTCTTGTTTCACTACAAGGCCTGGATGCTGGCTGAGGAGTGGGCGGCCATTTTATTGTAGAATAACAGGGATGCTGATCCTCCTGCCAAATAATGACCCGTCCATTTAAACAGAATGATTTAGGAGCTGTGTGGAGCACAGAGACCGTTTTTGAATAACCTAAGCTTCTTTTATTAAAAAAAGAAGGAGGAAATTAAAGACTTTGCATCCCTTGAAGGAATGCTGCCACATCATTTTATGTTGAGAAATGATGGAGTTGTAGCCGTTTTTGTCAAATTGTAAATGACATGATGCACTCATGCCATTATGTGAGATCTTGAGAAACATGTCAGCTCTCAGAGTGTGTGTTGTGGATGACTCTCAGCTACCACCAGACCAAATTTTAGCTCAGTGTTTGTAAACTTGTTTTCCCTAAAGCTTGATTGAGTAGGTTGACCCCAAATGGTGATGAGTTGTAGATGTACATCCAGTCATTACATCCTGAAAGTTTCATTAAAATCCATCTTGGTGTTCATGAGATATTTTGCTAACAGGCAGGCAGTGATTATAACAATGCCAACGTTTTAAGCAATGTTGCACAGTGTGTAGCGTTCAGAGTATGTGTTGAGGATCACTTTCAGCTACTACACCAAATATTAGCTCAATATCTGTAAAGTTTGAGTTAAAAACACGTATTCATGGGTAATGTTGATTAGCTGTGGCAGCCATTTTGGATTGGGTTGCTTCCAAAAGTTAATCAAATATAAATGGACACCCAATGATTACTTTCTTATAGTTATGATACAATCTATGCAATAATCCATGAGATATTTTGCTAACAGACAAGCACAGTGGGCTCTAATAGTTACTGGCAATGTTTTAAAAACAAATCTCACGAGATCAGTGTTCAGACTGTGTGTTGTGAATGACTCTCAGCTACCAACTGTTAGTTCAAAAGCTGAGTTGTAACCATTTTAGAGATATTTTGCTAACAATACACACAGCCACAAATATCCAACGCGGCGGGTGGTAATAATAAACAAGAGCTGAGCTTCAGGCGTTCACATGTAATTCCTGCTGTCGTCTACCTGTGCAGGAGCCAGGTGTGTGTGTCTGTAGCCACGCGGATCTCCAGCGTTTCTGCTCACTCACCTGCGACATGGCCGGGGCGTCGGTGAAGGTGGCCGTACGGGTCCGACCCTTCAACTCCAGGGAGATCGGGAAGGAGAGCAAGTGCATCATCCAGATGTCTGGAAACACGACGAGTGAGTATGAGCTCAGCTGGGCGCTTCTCGGAGCCCTCACAGGGAAATGACTCATTATGGATTAAGTCAGGTGGACGGTTAATGTTAGCATTAAGTTTAAATTATATAACTGAGGCGTTGCATACGGTGCTGTGCATGGTTTAGTTTAATATATAGATGATATTTTGGGGGGGCAAAATTAAAATTTTCTAGTTTTACTCACAGCACAGTCAAGAAAACATGTCCAGTTTACCCAACTGTTGTTATAAACTAATTGCAGTGGGTGGTTGAGACATAAAACTTTTAAGTGCAAGAACAATTTTTTTTTTTGACTTTTTGGTAAAAGGAGCAACAACCTGTGTCTTGCAGATGGTGAAACTAAAATATTTCCATCCTTAAAATTTTTAATCTTAGTGATGATCCTAATAAGATTTTTTTAAGGTACCTACCGGACACAAATTATATATAATTTCCTTTTAGTTAATTAAAAGCTAATACAAAAGTCTGAAGGTCTAAAAGGTTTGAAAGAACAAATGCATTAGAATTTGAAAAATTAGAAAGAGTTATTCATTTTGTTCTGTTACTTGAAAATTATTATGATTGAAATAATTGTTTGAAAAAAGGGGCAGATATAATAAGATTTTTTTCTTCTTTATGCTGCCTTTCATTTTAAATCTCTTGTATCTTTTTTTATATTGTTATGGAATTGTTTTGTACTTTTTTAAAATGAATAAACTTTATATCATACCAAAGAACAAATGGACTCAAACTGTTTGATTTAACACCATTAGATCAAAAAGATGGAGACAAATGCAGCTCGACACATCAAACGTGTTCATTTGTTTGCGTTTTTGTTTATAAAACCAATAAAATATTGTTGGGGACGAAATCAATATCTAACTGTTACAGTTAATTTCCAAGTGATTATGGGCATTATAAATGAGCCATAATGCAAAATATTTCTCTTGTAAATTCACAACTATTCAGCCTCAGATTATATCAGGCGTTTTATGCCGTTAACATGGTAAATTATTTAAAATCAGCGTCAACAGATATGTTTTCTGTCCACTGTCAGTCAGAACATGTTTAAATGTGAACAGCTAAGACAACATGATACAACGCTCACATAACAGAGTGAAGCATTTATGCTTTAATATCCCATTTGTGCCTTTAGAGCACAAACCCCAGAAAACTGCATGTGCCGTTGCTGCTTTCATTACATTCCTCTGACCTACATTGAGCCAGCTTCGTCGTTTCACCTGAACAATTTGTCTCGACTGCAGCTTTGCCCTGCAGCAACACCAACTGTGGGCAGCGAGGTTTGGAGCCTCTTGGCAGCTCAACAAAAAATGAAACAAAAGCTTCAGTCAGTGTGCGCATGAAGGAGCGACTGCCTCAGCTCTCCTCTGTCATCATATGTGCTGCCGCGGCTCAAAAAGGCCTTGTTGTTCTGGCCCGGTCCACGCTCAGGGTCAGCTGATCCAAATGTGGGTGTGTGTGAAAGAGAACGTGTCGTCCAATTGTAACGTTTGATAAACTTCCAAGATTTGGACGTTCATTTTGACTTTTTGTTTTTGCTGCAAGCGCTTCCAGCTGAAACATTTGTCAGTTTTTTGGAGATGGTTATTTAAAACGTGTCCACAGAGGTTGTTATGGTGGGTCTGGTTTTCAGTGCTTGAGTCACAATGAGCACACAAAACATCTTCAGAAAGTTTTAGTGTGTTTAAAACTCTTCTGTCGATTGTTTCTGAGAGCCCTGAGGCTGCAGCGGTCTCACAGGGTCGGGACTGTTCGAGACCAGTTTTCAACTCAAAACTGTGAGAAAATTTCCCTTTTTTTGTTTCAGTCTCTGTTAATTCTGATTGTTTGCATCATTCAGTCAGTGTGGTGTGCAGCCATGTTTAGAGCATCCAATAATTTTTGAAAGTTGCTGCTTAAATGCCGTGTGTTCGGCTTTCAAAATGTTAATTAGTTGCTCACACTACGGCAGCTGCCCCCACATTTGTAATCTAATCCAGGGGTTCCCAACCCTGGTCCTTGAGGAACACCATCCTGCATGTTTTAGTTGTTTTTCTGCTCTGACACACCTGATTTTAATAACTGGGTGTTTTACAAGCTTCTGCAGAACACGAGGAAGTAATTAAATTACTGAATCAGGTGTGTCGGAGCAAGAAACAACTAAAACATACAGGATGGTGTTCCTCAAGGACCAGGGTTGGGAACCACTGGGCTTGAGAAATAAAAACAGATAATTTGAATCTAACAAATTAAAGTCCGATCCTCTGGACTGTTTCTTTTCTTCTCACATAGTGGGTCAACCAGTTTGATGGTCACCATCAAACTGGTTGGCCCACTATGTGAGTATGCTACTTATAAGACTGAGTTTGTTGTGGCTCCTCAGACTGATGAAGTCTTTTGGATGAAAGACAAATTGTTTCAACAAAAAGAAACCATCCAGAGGGCCTGACTTAACTTGTGTTGGATTTTTTTACCTGGATTATTGAGCATGAACTTTGATAATTGGAATCAGTTTTTCCATAATTATTGATTTCAAGTGTGTTTTTTAGATTCAGATATTTCTGTCAGAGGAGAGCTCCTAGTCCACGGGTGTCCAAAGTGTGGCCCGAGGGCCATTCGTGGCCCTCGGAGTGATTTTTGTGTGGCCCACAACTGTAGTTTAAAGAATGGTATCATTTTGTTCCAGCAGGTTTAAGAGATTAGACTTTCTGCATATTAGTTGGTAATCCTTTTTATATAATGTTTAGATTTAACAGGAAAATGGATGAAAAACTTTCTTCTCAAAATGAACAATATTAAACAAAATACAAACCTTTGGCTATAATCTTTATATTTTTACTTCATGGTACAAATCACCAAAACCCTTTACTGATTTCTACCAGAAAGGAGAATTTTTGGATAAGGATTCATAAAACTTGTCTAAATATTGCAGTTGATAAAATAATCAAGAGGGAAATAAGACATTTTTAAATGAATATAACGTGGTATCATCTGCATACGAGTTGATCAACTTTATCAAACCTTCTATGAATCTGTTGTAGAGACTGACAGCTGGACGATTTTTCAAAATTTCTATCAGTCTTTTGGGCCGTCCATGGTCCAAAAGACTGATCAACATTCTTTTAAATGGACACTTACTCAAACTAGGCTTTTGTTGCTGAGAACAGATTAAAATGAACTTTACAAACACAAGAAAACAACAATCATAAACCCAATCAAATCAAATAAGTTTTAATAAAAACTATAAGCTTAGTGTTTAAGGCTTTTAATGTTAATTTTAACAGCAATTTTAAACTCACAAACAAATAACTCAAACAAATATAGCTCTAGAGACGGGTTAGAGACACCCACTGCAACCCCGTAACTATTTTGGTTTAAAAAATGTAACGCATGGAACAGGTTTGTAATTCAACAACAAGACTATGCATTTCTGTGACTCCAGCAACGGAATTAAGAACCCTCCTGATAATGTTTTAAGACATTTTATAGACTCCCCATTAAAAATCAGTTCACCGGTTAGTCGCTAACGTTCACAATTGAATGAGATGCTCCCTTTACTGATTATGTATCTCAGATTCCATAAAGCAAACTTACAAACAAGCAAAAATAACAATGTTGGCCTTTCAGAAAAGGAATAAAGCATTCAGTCTGGTAGCTCAGATTCATGTTTTTGTCTTTTGTCTCAATGGATCCAAAGTATAAACTAAAGCTGGTGCCATGAAAAGTAGAAAAACATTTTGTTGTTCTGTTTGTTTTATTAGAGCTAAAACTAGAATACTCTCAGGTTGTTAGTGTCTGACCCCAGTTTTTTTTTTTCTGTTTGTGTTTTTTGGTTTTGTGTTGTGCCCTCCTGTGGTTTTGGACTTTGACTTGACCTGCCCACGTGTTGCCAAATGCTTTGACGGCATCCCCGTTTTAAACCTTGACCTGGAATAAATGTTTGTGTTTTGGGACTGTACATATGTTCTCCGTGCGTACATCAGGCTCCTCCTCACTTACAAACTGTTTTGAGGGGGATAGAAGTTGGGAGAGATTATTCTATTTGAGCACATAGAGTCAAAATAAAACCAACATGAGACCTGGGTGTAGAAACACAAAATGGCAACGCTAGTTTTTACGTTTTAAGGAGCTGCAAAAGAGTCTCAAAAAGACAAAAGTTGTGTAAATTTAGATTTTTAATGACTGTTTATTTGCTGGTTATGTAAGATAAAAATACAAATGAAAAAAAAAAAAGAGTTATTTGAGTTAATCAGCTTTATTTGGTTCTCATGAATGTATTCTGGTGTTTTTAGCTATCCTGAACCCAAAACAACCGAAAGAAAACAAGAGCTTCAATTTTGACTACTCATACTGGTCACACACCTCGGTGAGTTGAGCCGCTTTCCGTAAATCCACGGCAGAAAGTTTGAAAAAGAAAACACCTCACATTAATCGATGGCCAATTGATCAACCTGTTTAGACCTCTTCACCCCATTTGTTTTTAATATCTTCATTAATATTTCTTTGTGTCTGTATTTGTCCCCTGCACTTTGTCTGCAGCCTGAGGACATCAACTATGCGTCTCAGATGCAAGTGTACAGAGACATCGGAGAGGAGATGCTGCTTCACGCCTTTGAAGGCTACAACGTGTGCATATTTGCATATGGCCAGACAGGAGCGGGCAAAAGCTACACCATGATGGGCCGACAGGAAAAAGACCAGCAGGGGATTATACCTTTGGTAAAACAACCGCAGCGTACACTTCTGAAATACCTCAAAACAATAAATATTTAATGTAATTTTATTTTATTCTTGTCTCAAACTGAAAAAAAAATACATAACTGTCCATGTTTTGTATCATTTGCCAGCTGTGTGAGGATCTGTTCACCAAGATTAATGACAGCAATAATGACAACAGCATGTCTTACTCTGTGGAGGTGAGTCACACCAAACTAATAACCTTTTTATGTTTAATATTTTTATATGTTTTAAGCTCTCCTTCTGATGTGACTCATAACCTTTCTTAATTTGTAACAAACGCATCAGCTCTAATGTTACTATCATGATCTGTCGTAGTTTGAACCCGAATGCACGCAGGACTCGGAGGGTTCAGTAATTAAATAAAAGGTTTTCATTAAACACAACAAAAATGGCTGACATGGCAGCAAAACTTACATATAGAGAGGATCATGGGAGGAGCAGGAGCAGAGCATGACACCACGAAGGATAATCCTCGGACATGGGAACAACAACCAAACGCAGAATAAAAAGACACACTAATGAGGGAATAAACACCAACACCTAGGACTACAGGTGGCAGACTGTTGCCAGGTATACAGCTATTATTGTATTTAAATTATAGTTTCAAAGTCAACACAATATACATAAGTTTTATTGTATAGTTTAAGCATTTTCGTGCAACAAATCTTTTCTTTTGAGTCACATAGACACCAAGATATTATCAGAAAGGCAAATCACAACACACACCTCATTCTAACCCGCCCACAAATAGTTCAAATACGATCACGTTAAAGTGGTAGTACGATATTTCATTTTGTCTTTCTTTCTAATTATCTGGCAACCCTGGTGGCAGAGAAGGAACTGATTACGTGAGGGAGACACACACAAGGGAACACAATCCTTACAGTTAGTAGCATGTCATCAGCATAAAAACAAATCTTCAGAGGTTTTAAGAAAAATCACTCGTAAGTTTCTGTTCGAATACAACAGAATTAAAATACCTGAGCTCCCTTTATAGCAGCTTTCCTTGCAACAAATTTTAGTGGACACAAGGATTCTTTAGACTCCGCCCCTTTCTTCTGTGGAGTGTGTGTTTTTGGAGACGGTTAAACTGAAACAAATGAAATAAAGATTTAACCTTAGATTATATTTTTCAGTATTTATCTCACATTAGCACACACTGCAAACTGAGCTCAAAGTAACACTCTAGTCATAGTATTGTGTTTATTTTAGCTTTTCTTGGCAGTATATTTTATCAAACACAGAAAAAGCTAGATTTTGAACCGTGTTGTTTTCACATACATTTGATTAAATCAAGACTAAATCTATTTTTCTCCTTTCAAATTGTGAAAACCCAGTCATTTACTTATAAATGTTAATTTTTTCCCTTTATATTCAACTCTTTTTTCCCGTTCTCAGGTGAGTTACATGGAGATCTACTGTGAGCGCGTGCGTGACCTGCTGAACCCCAAAAACAAGGGGAACCTGCGTGTCAGAGAGCACCCGCTGTTGGGACCCTACGTCGAAGACCTGTCCAAACTGGCCGTCACCTCCTACAACGACATCCAGGACCTGATGGATTCTGGAAACAAGGCCAGGTAACATGTCAAGGCTGAAGCAGAGACTCAACCATGCACACGAACAGATCATTTACCTGAGAGCGGGAAAGCTGATGGATGTTGGAAGTAACTGAAAATACATGAACATATTTCAGGACTGTGGCTGCCACCAACATGAACGAGACCAGCAGCCGCTCCCACGCTGTCTTCAACATCATCTTCACACAGAAGAAACACGACATGGAGACAGACAACACATCCGAGAAGGTTCAGCTCTAAGAAAAGTTTAGCAGCAATAATACCGTATTTTTCTGACTATAGGGCGCAATACCAATGAACGGGTCTGTTTTCATACATAAGGCGCACCGGATTATAAGGCTTACTGCCGATTTTTGAGAAAATTTAAGGATTTTAAGTGCGCCTTATAGTCTGAAAAATACGGTAAAATAAACGTCATATTTCAGTAATGATTAAAAAAAAGTACTTAATGCTTTTCTGTCACCCATTGAGTGCTTTCAAATGTTTTCTTTCTTAGCTGAGGTAAAAGTAAAATCTTTAAAAACTGTTTATTATAGTTGAGTTTCTTTTATTTTGACAGGTCAGCAAGATAAGTCTGGTTGACTTGGCTGGGAGTGAGAGGGCCGACTCAACTGGAGCTAAAGGGACGAGGTTGAAGGTGGGAGTTTATTTTAATTTAAAGAGTACCATAAATTCAATCTGTACCTACAAATACTTTGTACATATAACATACTAGATGATTGAAAGGATGACTGATCTTTATTTGTATGTATTTGCAGGAGGGAGCAAACATCAACAAATCTCTTACCACACTGGGGAAAGTTATTTCTGCTTTAGCTGAACTGGTAGGATTTCTAGTGTGTGTGTGTGTGTGTGTGTGTGTGTATATATATATATATATATATATATATATATATATATATATATATATGTATGTACATGCTTATTTCTTCCATCAAATAATGTGCATTTACAATTTTATTTAATTTCTCAGGACTCTGCACCTAATAAGGTTAGTAGTACCTTCTGTATGTATGAATGAATATATTTCCGAATTTACAGGCATAAGCATGACACTGTCATTTACAGAAATTTTAAAAACTAGCTGAATTGTTTTAATTGTTCTTTTATTGTTTGTTTGCATTTTTGTAAACAGAATAAGAAAAAGAAGAAGGTGGAGAGTTTTATTCCCTACAGAGATTCGGTTCTGACCTGGCTTCTGAGGGAAAATTTAGGTTTGCAAGCAGAATGACGTTTAATTTATTTCTTTTTTGCTCATTTTTAATGTATTTCTGTCTAATGCAGTGTTTTAATCTCTGTGTTTTAGGAGGAAACTCTCGCACAGCCATGGTAGCTGCTCTCAGCCCTGCAGATATCAACTACGATGAAACCCTCAGTACTCTTCGGTAGGAAAGTGTCTTAAATTCTAATTTTAGAGATCATTAAATAAGACGAATGGTAATGAACTGTCTCACGCCAAAGGTTAAACTTGATTCTTGAAAGTATTTTTAAGCTTTTCAGTTGTTTCTTGGGTATTATATATATATATACAGATTAAAAGAGAAACTGATTTCTTCTGATGTTTTCTGCATATATCTGCTGACCTTTCTGCACCCAATCACCTGCAGCTGAGCTTGACAGTTTGTCTGTGAGGTAAAGTCAATGGCCTCTGTTACTGCAGGTACGCCGATCGAGCGAAACAGATCCGCTGTAACGCCGTGATCAACGAGGACCCCAACAACCGCCTGGTCCGCGAGCTGAAAGAGGAGGTGGCTCGCCTCAAAGACCTGCTGTACGCTCAGGGACTCGGAGACATCATAGAGAGTGAGTGTCATGTGAAAACACAAATCAGAGAAAACAGTCTGAGCTGAGAGCCTGTGTGCAGTTGTTTTCACGTCTTTTCACTAAATGTTGAGGAATAACTAACAAAGTGTCTGTCTGACACACACGGTCTCCTCTCTCCTCTGTCCTATCAGCGTATCGCTGCACCGATCCGGTCATCACTGGTTTGAAATGTGCGTTTCACTTGAACGAGCCTGCGCTTTGCAACCAAAAAGTATTTTTCTCTACCACACCAGAGACAAACTTCAAGTCCTGAGTAAAGTGATCTGATGGAAACATGAATAAGATACAGTGATTATTAAACTTCCATCTTGTATTTGGAAAAAATAGCCTTTTTTGTTTCCATTTGTCGACACAATTGCAAAAGTTTTAACCCTCTTTGTCAATTTTTTTGTTATTTTAAGCACAGCAGCTAAGGAAGAAAGATGAGCTGATGTCTAAAGGACACAACTTTACAGATTGGACTTAATCTTGTTTTTCAATGTGCAAAGCAGCCGTTTAGAGCAGGGGTCTGCAACCCGCGGCTCTAGGGCCACATGTGGCTCTTTGGTCCCTCATTGGTGGCTCTTTGAAGCTTTCACCAAGACTTAATTAAATTTAATTGTACAGTAGTCCCTCGCTACTTTGCGATTCGTGAATCGCGGACTCGCTCTGTCGCGATTTTTCAAAATAAGATTGAACATGACACACAATTGGCTGATTGATGGATGAGCCGCACGGTCAGCATGCAATTTTTATTTAAAATAAATGATTTAAAATTATTTATCACCTCCTGCACCTTTGTGCAGCCCATACTGCAAACTTCCTGCTACAGCTGATCATCTGTTCACCATGCACAGTGGAGAAGTGGGCGTGGCCAAGAGCACTTGCAGGTGGCCAAGAGCAGAGGAGGCGGGGAACTGAAATCATGACATTCTGTGCTCTTTTAGATCATTTAGAGTTTTGAAACATTGTTTAGAATATTGCAAGAGTGTGCAAATTGTTTAAAACACACACATATATATATATATATATATATATATATAT
>NC_056506.1:32006689-32028507 GCF_014905685.2 Nematolebias whitei
TGCAATAAACGAGGGACTACTGTATTGATTTTATACCCACAACAGAAAAAGCTAGTTTTGGCAGTTTTACTGTCAAATTTTTGTAAATGTTGCTCGATAACTACTAGTAAGATGAGATAAGAACTTTATTGATCCTGCAGTAAATTGTTGAAGTAGTAAGTAAGTTTTTTTCGGCTGCTCCCTTCTTCAGGGGTCACCACTCGCATGAAAGATTTGGCAATTCATTTTACGCTAGATTCCCTTCCTGATGCGACCTGGGCTTGAACCCACAACCTCAGGATTACAAGATTTCTGCACTAACTGTTGGAGCTACCACAGCCCCGCCTGATATTTATTATTCCTCACGTAGGCCTGCAGAGTTCAGTGTCTTCATTTTTATCAAAATTGGTATAAACTATAATTATTTTCCTTCTTTACATGATATACCATACCATATCATACCACTTTATTTATAAAGCACTTAAAACAGCTACAAGGCCAACCAAAGTGCTGTACAGACAAAACAACAGGTAACACAGATATGGTCTTTTTTGTCCTAAAATGTAAAAATATATTTAAAAAAATCAAATTGATGATATGATTTTAGTTTTATAATGTCACCCTCACTGGCCAGAAAAGCCTCCCCTCCAACAAACTCAGTGGCCCATGGGCCATCAGTTGATAATCACAGTTTTAGCAGGTTTTGTGGCTCCAGACACGTTTTATTTAGTGAGCGAAGGGGCAGAAATGGCTCTTTTGATCAAAAAGGCTCTGGTTTAGAGGAAGTGAAAGCATACTACAGTTACAACATTTGAGTGTGCAGTGGGTCTAAAACTTGAGTCACAGTTATCTAACAGCTAATATCACTTGGGATGTCCAAACCTTTCCATAATACGCTCTTCTGTCTCTAAATTGTGCAAAACAAACAAAAATATAAGCCAGTGTTTGTTAGATGCTTAATACTTCATTTTGACGAGCATTCTTTGGATATCAGTTCATTTTTTTATTAAATTAACTGTTTAAAGTAACATATTTTGACAAAGCGTGTTAAAAGTTTAGGTTGAAAACAATCTTTTCAATGATTTATTACAAGATTAGGTACCATTTTACAATACGACTCCCCTTATAGATGGCTAATAAATAGTTTATAGATACATTATTAATTCCTCTATAAACACTCTATGAATCATTAATAATTGTTTATTATGCATTAATTAAGGGTGACAGAGACAAAACTGCAGTTTCTTACCAAATAGTGAGTCAAATCTGTTCACCTATATATTTAATCTAAAGTTGTTATATTAAACGTTTAAGACTAAGTTACTACACAATAAACATTTGTAAACCTATTTTTTTAGGATATAATATTAGTTGTAGATTCTTATAATAGTGATAGTGATAAAGTATATGCTAAAGAAATAGGTTAACAAATGCGTATTGTGCTTACAAGGTAGTAACTTAGTCTGAAATGTTGAATCTAACAACTCTAGATGAAATATATAGGTGAACAGATTGGCTCACTATTTGGCAACAAACTGGTCAGTTTAGTCTCTCTGTCACCATTAATTAATGAAGAATAAGCAGTTATTAATGATTTATAAAGTGTTTATAGAGGAATTAATAACATATCTATGAACTATTTATAGCCAGCTATAAGGGGAGCCTTATTTTAAAGTGGTACCCAAGATTATTTGGGCATGAAAAACAGTTTTGATGAGGAGAACTTTACAGAATGTTGTTTTTTTGCCTCCTGGTTCTCTGTGTGTGGAGATTTTGTAATTGGAGCAGTGGATCGGGTGCTTGGAGGTCTGCCGGGAGCGCTGCTACCAAAGGCTTGTTACTCAGTTTTGAAGGCATCAGTTTGCGCTTCATCAAACTCCCATGTTTGGAATTCATCAGACATTTCTCTTTTTTAATTTGCGTGGCTATAATCATGTTTGAAAGCTTCTTGTTGGAAGTAAAAGCTTGAGCTCTTTTGCTTTCAAACTGTAACATTTTGAGCTTTGTTGTTTGAGTTGCTCTTTTCTCACTGGCGTTGGTAAGCTAAACAGCTGTTCTTCTTGGATCCATTATTTGAGCTTTCTCTTCTTCTTTTTTTTGTACTCCTCCCTGTTTTTATCCTTTTGAATCCATGTCTCCATGTGCTCCTCTCGATCCCCAATGTCTGTGCCTGAAAACCTGGCGTTTGCTCCCACCTCCTGTCCTTTGTTCCGTACCATGCCTCTCTCTCTGACAGACCTGTGCGATTACAAGAACTTTGCCAATAATCGCCAGGCTGTCAATCAAAGGGGTGATCTCTCCACAGTGACCAACGTCATGACGGGAATGAGTCCCTCCCCCTCGCTCTCCGCCCTGTCCAGTCGCGCTGCCTCCATCAGCAACCTCCACGACCGCATCTTCAGCCCGGCCAGCGAGGAGGCCATCGAACGGCTCAAGGTAGGAAGAACAGAGAACGGACGTTGATGGATGTAAACGTCAGGATCACCCATGTGAGAATGGACTATGTTTATTTTTTTATCAACAGGAAACAGAGAAGATCATTGCAGAGCTCAATGAGACGTGGGAGGAGAAGTTGCGTCGTACTGAAGCCATTCGCATGGAGAGGTTCGTCCGACATATTTGTGCTATTTATTTTTAAACTTTTCCCAACTTTGATTATTCTCATTCATTGCCTTTACCCTAAATCCTTCCATTGAAACAGTAAAATTAATCTTTCAGCATCAACCTTTGTTTCCTTTGTTTAGCATGACATAGCAGAACCAACTTTAGATCTGACACAAAGCTTTGAAGGAAACAGAACTGAGGAGCGTTCAGTAATCTGACGGCTGTGAGCTCTGCACTGTGGATTAAAATGATGCTCAGTCTGTTTACTCTGTCAGGCAACTTCAGATGCATGTTTAGTGTTTTAAAAAAGGTTGAACTTAGACTTACAAGGCACTAAACAAGAATCAGACCTACATCAAGGCTGGAAAATACTACACACTTTCATTCACTGTGCTTTATCCTGTATAACTACATAAAAATATTACAGTAAATCATATTTATTCCAGCCAGCAAGCACAAAATCACTTTTTATAGATTTATTGAGTTGTGTATTTGTTTAGATAAAATGTCAAAATATCAGACTTTGCTTGAAATAGTAATAAACAAAACAAAATCTAGAAATCCGGATCAAAATCTGATTACAGTAGTCCCTCGTTTATCGCGGGGGAGCCGTACCCTGTAGCCCCGCGATAAGTGAAAAACTGCAAAGTAGGAATAGTAGTACAAGTAGTAAGTAGTAGCTTATTCCACACTCTTGCAATATTCTAAGCAATGTTTCTAAACTCTAAACGCTCTAAAAAAGCACGGCATGTCATGATTTCAGCTCTCTGCTATTTGCTAGCCCTCTTGGCCACACCCACTTCTCCGCTCTGCACGGAGATCAGCTGATCAGCTAAAGGAGAAAGCTTCCCCGCCTAGCTGTGGGCTGCACACAGGTGCTAAATAATTTTAAATAATTTAGTTTAAATAAAAAATCCAATTCCGATCATGCGGCTCATCCATCAATCAGCCATTGTGTGTCGTGTCCAATCTTACTTTGAAAAACCACGCTAGAGAGAGTCTGTGAAAAATGAACTGTGAAGTAGCGAAGGACTACTGTACTTCTAAACTGTGTTTATTCCTATCTTTTACAAATGTCAATATAAATCTTGAAGTTATCTTGCAAACAAATAAAAAAAAACTTCATTAAGCACAAAAGCTCATTTGGAAAAGATAATTAAATTTTTGATATTGGATACATGGCATTCACACTGACTTGTGCATTAACTTATCACTCAGTTGTTTCTTTGCTCAAATGGTTTTAAAACATTGAGTCGTTTATTTATTCTCATGATGAATTTATTGTATTTTATGTCATTTTCAAACTCGCAGCTGTGTAGCTTAGAAGCTTAAAGTTTAAATTAGTGGAAAGTGCATGTGACAACGAAACTCTTGTAACATCTGTGTTGTCCTTTTTAAATCCTCTGTTTTTGCTCCAACTTTGATTTTCTTTGTAGAGAGGCTCTGCTGGCAGAGATGGGTGTTGCCATGAGAGAGGATGGAGGCACTGTTGGTGTGTTCTCCCCCAAAAAGGTAGAATAATCTTGTGAACGTGGTGACATGTACAGAGAGGTCTTAATGGAGGCTTACAACAGCTTCTTTAACATTTTGCTCATAGACCCCTCACCTGGTGAACCTCAACGAGGACCCTCTGATGTCTGAGTGTCTGCTGTATTACATCAAAGATGGCACCACCAAGTAAATCTTCACGATTTACCATTTTGCATTCAATCGGTCCTGTTTGCTGAAGTTTTAAAATAAGTTTGAAACTCTTTTTTTTATACTTCTTTTCATCAGGGTTGGGCGTGAAAATGCCAAAACTCGTCAGGATATCGTTCTCAGCGGCCACTTCATTAAAGACGAGCACTGCACCTTCAGCAGTACCACCGGCCCCCAGGGAGAAGGTAAAGGCTGGCTGTTCCTGTGTGTGAACGTGCAGTCAAAATATTTCCAACAGACTATTAAAATGTGATGGGAAACGTGAATTGTTTTCGTGATCAGGTTGTGTCATTCTTGAGCCATGTGAGGGAGCGGAGACATATGTCAATGGGAAGAGAGTGACTTCACCTACTGTTCTGCGGTCCGGTAAGAAAAACTCCAGCGTGAAACACTTAAACAGGACCAAGCTTTGAAATGATGAGGCTGACATTATTAACCACTAAACGCTGTCAGTAATTTTGCTAAACCAAAGTTATTTCTTTTAAATTCACGTTTACATGTTTTTAAGGAAACCGCATCATCATGGGTAAGAGCCACGTGTTCCGCTTCAACGACCCGGAGCAGGCCCGTCTGGAGCGAGAGAGGACGCCATGCGCGGAGACACCGGTGGAGCCAGTCGACTGGGCCTTCGCTCAGAGGGAGCTTCTCGAGAAACAAGGAATCGACATGAAGCAGGAGATGGAGCAGAGGTGGGGACGGAGGGGCTTTAACTTAGGCGGTTCAAAAATAACTAGACAAATTACTTTTTCTGCAAACGTGAATTCAGAGTGCTGAATGACTTTGCAGAAATTAGTCAAAAAAGCTAAGAGTAAATTGTTAAAGGTAAAAGAAGAATACTAGCTAAAACATAAAAGAAGCAAAACATTATTTAAATGCCAAAAAGCAGCAAAATGGTAGAAGCTAAAGTAAAACAGGCAAACTAAAGATAAAATTTGCAAAATACTACCCTAAAACTAAAAGTTTCAAAAGTTTAATTAGAAGCTAAAAGTAGCAAAAAGGCTGGCTAAAAGCTAAATATATCAAAAAGTTTGCTAACAGCTAAAAGTTCCAAAGCTCTAGATAGAAGCCAAAATTCACAACATCCATCCATCCATCCATTATCTTTACCCGCTTCTTCCTTTCTGGGTCGCGGGGGTCACTGGTGCCCATGTCCAGCCATCACTGTGCAAGAGGCGAGGGACACCCTGGACAGGTCGCAAGTCCATTTTAGAAAATTTGCAACAGTCTGGCTACAAGCTAAAAGTATCAAAGGCTAGCTAAAAATATCAAAACACTAACTAAAAGTTAAAAAGTTCTTCCCTCACGGCAAGAAGGTCCTGGGTTCAATCCCTGGTTGGACCTGGGGTCTTTTTGTGTGGAGTTTGCATGTTTTTTTCGTGCTTGCGTGGGTTTTCTCTGGGTACTCCGGTTTCCTCCCACAGATCCAAAACATGCATGTTAAGCTGCCTTCAGGCCCAGGCCTCCCTTGAAAAAAAGATCTGTGATCTCAATGGGATTTGCCTGGCTTAATAAAGGTTAATAAAAGTAGCAAATTGTTGGCTAAAAGCAACAGAATTCTAGCTAAAAGTAGCAAAATGGTAGCTGAAAACTCAAAGTAACCTAAAACAGATGTATTGTGTAGAGGCAGATTTCATAGAGAATTGTGTTTTTCAAGAAATCAGAGATTTCCATGAATTTCTATAGAGAAAATATTTACAAAGTTATTTTTTATTATTATTTTTAAGTATAAATTTTACAAAAACCAAAAGTCATAGCTCTCATCTCCTGAAAGAGCTTAATGTTAAACTTCATAAATGGCTAAAGAAGTAAAATTATAAATAAATGGAGAAGTAGTTAGATTACAAAAATCTTATGGAAAAAATAAAAAAGCGTGAATCATCATTCTCTCAACTATCAATCACCTCACTGCTGTTCAGTGCCGGCCTAGCTAATTGTTACCGTCTAATATAGTAGGAGAGGAGGGGTGAGCTAAGCAAAGTATTATTTTTCTTAATAGTAGTAGTATTTAATATGCTTTGCTATGCAGGTAAATTAGTGTGAAGTTTTCATTTTAGGAAATATTAGTTTTAATAAGAATAGTGAAAGCTACTTTCATTTTTTTTGTTTTCCATTTGTGGCGCCCCCTGGATTAAAGCTGCGATTTCTAACCCGGGCCCAGCCCTGCCCGGCCCGATCCAAAATTCGGGCCAGATCAGGCCAAAATAATGTGCTTGATGGGCGGGCCGGGTCGATCTCGTGCTTTTGATACAGTTTTACGAATCATACAGCACAAAGAAAACTAAATAAGAATGCACAATATAAAACTGTGTTAGTCTACTTGTTGAGGAGGAGGTAGGTTCAACCGGCCGATTGAAAGAGGTAAAAAAAAAAGTCCTGTTAAGTTCAGATAGACAACGGGATCATTAGCCGCGCGTGTCTGTTGACCGGCTGATTGAAAGAGGTAAAAAAAGTCTTAAGCTTCAAATGGATCACCTGATCATAAGCTGTGCGCATCTCTGCACCCTGCTGTAGTCGGCAGTGAAGGAAGTTGCATCATCTGAAGCTACAAAAGCCGAAGCGAGCAGCACGTTCAATTAAAATAGCCTTGTTCTATATTTTTCCAAATAATTTTGCTCTAAAAATATTTTGTTCATCTGTATAATAGCCTATTTTTAGAGTTGATTTTTTTATGCTATTCATTTTGTATGTTAACATCCATTTGGCGACTTGTTAATAAACAATAAATCTTATAACTTCCTTTCTTTGAAATATGTTTTTAAAATATCATGTCAAACTGATTTGCTTACAAAAGCAGTAAACGCTTAATTTTAAAAAAAGTCTTTTTTTTCTGGGTTTGGGCCTGTAATTACAGTTAAATGATAAGGTTGGTTCAGGTTTGGTAAAAATGGCTATGGGCTGGGGCCAGGTCGGATTTTTTAGGCCCGAATGCAACTCTACCCTGGATGGACGGCGCCTTTAGCGTTTGCCTTTACTGCCTATGCCCCAGGTCGGCTCTGCTGCTATTAGAACAGATGGGGTTTTTTTTTTGCTTTGATGTAAACCTTACATCTTGTTTTATCAAATTATTACTATAAGTAGAATCTGATCTTTCTTATTGGTTGAAATAAAATGTTTCAGGCTTCAGGAGCTTGAAGATCAGTACCGTAAAGAGAGAGAAGAAGCCAGCAATCTGCTTGAGCAGCAGAGGCTGGTGAGTAAAAAGTGATTTTACACTGAAAACTTCAGTTTTTCTTGTTTCCTGCTTATCAAAAACTGACTAGAAAAAAAAAAAAAACACATCATGTATTCTTCCAGGACTATGAGAGCAAACTGGAAGCCCTTCGGAAACAAGTGGACTCTCGTTATTTGGAGTCCCCTGAGGAAGAGGAGGAGCCTGAGGAAGAAGGTGATACAGTTTTACTTTATATTTTTAGGCCATCTATTCATCTGGCTTCATTTAGTGAGCGTTGACTGACTCCTTGCCTCTATTAATCTGCAGTGCCGTGGACAAAGCGTGAGACCGAGCTGGCTCTGTGGGCGTTCAGAAAGTGGCGTTTCTACCAGTTCACGTCTCTCAGGGATCTGCTCTGGGGCAACGCCATCTTCCTCAAAGAGGCAAATGCCATCAGTGTGGAGCTGAAGAAAAAGGTCAGGAATTATTTATAGAAGAGTTTTCCATACTTTGGAATTGGAAAAATGATCATGCTTGTTGGTTTGGTTTCTAACTAAAGAATGAAATCTAATTTGAGGGTTTTAAACACGTTTAAAACACACACATACTAAATGTTTACAGGTGCAGTTCCAGTTTGTCCTGTTGACAGACACTCTTTACTCCCCACTTCCACCTGACCTGCTGCCGTCCAGTGTGGCCAAAGAGCGAGAGACACGACCCTTCCCCCAAACCATAGTAGCTGTTGAAGTACAGGATCAAAAGAATGGAGCCACACATTACTGGACTCTGGAAAAACTCAGGTACCAAACATCTAGTGATACAAACATTTCAAACCAGTTTATTGGTCAAAATTCCAGGTATTTATCTGTAGTAGTTATTAATCACATTATAAAAATAGTTTAAAAAAATGCAAACACTTGGGTCTTTACCATCTGCTCTTTAAGCTCTTTACCCCCTGTGCTTGGCGCCCCCTGCAGGCAGAGGCTGGACCTGATGAGGGAGATGTATGACCGAGCTGCGGAGCTGCCCAGCTCTGCTGTGGAGGACTGCGACCACGCTCTGACCGGAGGAGACCCTTTCTACGACCGCTTCCCGTGGTTCCGTCTGGTTGGCAGGTGTGCCGCCTAATAAATAAAAGCTGTGCGCAATGAAAGTTTTTTTTTTTTAGAGAAAATAAAAAATCCTCACCATTTTCTCACCTGTCTCATCAGGGCTTTTGTTTACCTGAGTAACCTTCTGTACCCGGTGCCTCTGGTGCACCGCGTGGCCATTGTCAGCGAGAAGGGAGAGGTCAAAGGTTTCCTCAGAGTGGCTGTGCAGGCCATCTCAGGTACATATATGTAAATATATAGTTTTTATGTTTAGTTTGTAAACGTGACTTTCAGACGTAACATCTTCTTTTCTCTGTTAAGCTGATGAGGAGGCCCCCGATTACGGCTCTGGAGTTCGACAGTCAGGAACTGCTAAGATCTCCTTTGAAGACACCCAGTTTGAGAAGGTACTTGAGACGAAAGATCTGAAAGAACGTTTTTCGGATCATATAAAAAACCCCCCCAAAAAAACGTTTCTGCTCGTGAATATTGATGCCCCGGCGTTGTCCTGTTCCATTTCCAGCCTGAGTCGTGTCCTGGAGGTTTGTCGCACTCCAACACCTCCCAGGAGGAGCTGAGGATCGTAGAGGGAGAAGGACAAAATGTTGAGATTGGAATCTCAGCAGATGAAGTTAACAACAACACCTGCGCAGGTAAAAAAAAAAAAAAGTCTGTGCAGAGGTCAGTTAGTACAACAGACTAAATTTTTGTCACATTGACTCTTTTCAGGAATTAAAAAAGAAACTCTTTAGAACACAATATTGTTTATCCAACGTCTTGTAGACATGAATGAAGCTCAGATTTGGTGTGTTTCTTCCTCCGTGTCATGCAGCCACCCTGGAAGCTCCTCACAGCCCAGCAAAGACTTTAGGACTGGGTCTGGACTTTCCTCTGGAGCTGTCTCCAGAAAAGTCTCTGTCCCACCTGAAGATTGGCAGCACCTTCACCTTCAGAGTCACAGTCTTACAGGCCTCCAGCATCTCAGCAGAATATGCCGACATCTTCTGCCAGTTTAAGTGAGTTACTTGGGCTTTACAAGACATTCAACTGAATTTTTATGCAGTTTTTTGTTGTAATGGGAATTTCTACACAGATTTAGCAAATATGACTTCCTGCTGTTAGTTTATTATTATTGTAATTTATTCCTCCTGATTTAACTGGCTATTTTCCAAAGTGAGACGTTTTGAATACTTTTCTCCAGCTTCATCCACCGTCACGATGAAGCTTTTTCCACTGAGCCACTAAAGAACACTGGCAGAGGACCACCACTGGGCTTCTACCACGTCCAAAATGTAAGTAACAGATGGTGAAACAATATCAGTGATAAATATGCTTTTTTTTTCTTGTCATCCATTCTTTTTAATCTCTCTCCTGAATATTAATGTGTTACTGAGCTGATCTAATGATCCACGTGAATAACATTTTCTCTCTGATAGATCACGGTGGAGGTGACCAAGACCTTTGTGGAGTACATCAAGACCCAGCCCATCGTCTTCGAGGTGTTCGGGCACTATCAGAAAGAGCCCTTCCCTCCACTGTGCAAAGATTTGATCAGGTTTGGAAGAGATCTGACTTTTGCTTTCAAATGATCATTTTACATATCTGATCAAAGAGAACGTTTTTCCTCTTTATAGATAACGGTTTTGATTTCTTTCAGTCCTCTGAGACCCTCCAGGAGGCAGTTTCCCCGGGTCATGCCCCTATCAAAACCAGGTAGACAATAATGATATTTGAAAGACTATTTAACACTGTTTATACTATTCCTTTGGGATCAAAAAAGTTCGATCATCTTATCGTATTGCATCGTATCGCATCGGATCGCATCGGATCGCATCGTATCGTATTGCATCGTATCGTATCGCATCGTATCATATTGCATCGCATCGCATCGCATCGTATCCATCGCATCGTATCGCATCGCATCGCATCGTATCGCATCGCATCGCATCGCATCGCATCGCATCGCATCGTATCGTATCTTATCTTATCTTATCTTATCTTATCTATCTTAACTTATAGGTCTCGACGTATCAAAGACACTTTACAGACCGAAACCTCTTTCAATTTCTCAGCTTTTGAACAAATCTTAGTAAATCTTATTTAATCGCCTCTCTTGGGGTATTATTTTGAGAAAAAATGATCTGCTTTGATTACGAAATGATATTCACTATATACAGTATATTTATAAAAAAGCAAGTGATAAATGTTTTACCAGACCGCACACGGACTGCATTAAATAGGTTTTGTCAGACGGTCAGACTGCTTCATTAGTTTGCTGTAGTGTGTGCTTATGGTTTGTGACCATAATAAAACACTTTAATAACTATTTAGGGGTTTGTAACAATCAGACTTATTGTTATGACAGAATTGTTTTATTTTGGTTGTCTTTAAACTCCACAGTTATCTTCTATCTTCTCCCAGCCTGTTTAAATCTTCATGCTGAACACTTTATATTATAGTTTGGAATCTGAACATCAGCAAAACGGGCCGAGTTTTTGAACGCATGGCAGAGAGAAGTTTCTTGCTGAAAATGATTTTTCAGATAATCAGATAGAAAATGATCCGGATATGAGAGTTAAATATTGCTATAATGCTTTACATTTTGCAGAAAAATACATTAAATCCAGTTGTTTAATTACTTTTTAGGTGCTTTTAGCCAAATTGTTAAGCTTTTAAATAAATTAGTCTTGTGTCATGGCTGTAAATTGTTTAAATAAAACTTCTGAATTAATATCCACATAGAGTTATGATTTTATGTTCGGGCTGGCATCAATTACTAACCATAAATATAAATTAGTATGTGGTTTGATCTATTGGTCTGTAACGATTTATGAGAATAAACAAGGTTTAAAAGAAAAACGATCATTCTTCCTGAACCACCAGGAATATTACCATCCAATAATCTGTGGGTTTGTTTGATTTTTCTCATTGAACTGTTTAGTCTTAATAAAACTAACTGCAAATCATCACAATTAACCAAATGAGGATAAAGAGCAGCAGCCTAAAAATCCAGATGCAGAGACTTTCAGATGGAGGCAGCAGAGAAATTAGATGCTCATTTAATTTCCATCCGTTCTGTTAAATATAGATGTGTTTTCTCTTTCAGTGCCGGCCACCAAGCTCAGCACGCTGACCCGCTCCACTGCAGGACCTTGTCATGCCAAATACGACCTCATGGTCTTCTTTGAGATCTGTGAGCTAGAAGCTAACGGAGAGTGAGTCCTGTTTTATTTGTGCCGCCACTTCAAGACCGACAGCAATGAATACCATGAAAAATACAGCTTTAAGTGCCGTGAGTGTTCAGTTGAGGCATGTTGGCCGTGTTTCTGTTTCCAGCTACATTCCAGCTGTAGTCGACCACAGAGGGGGGATGCCCTGCCACGGGACATTCCTCTTACACCAGGTCTGACCTACAGGAAGCCATCATAGTTCCAAAGATAAATTTGTGACCATGTTCTCACCGTTCCTGACCTTCCTGTTCTCTCCTCACCTGCACAGGGCATTCAGAGAAGGATCAGAGTTACCATCGCTCATGAAGCCGGAAATGATATCGAGTGGAAGGAGGTGAAGGAGCTCGTTATTGGTAAGAAGCATTTCTGGTCACATTAATTAAACATCAAATCTAAAAAATAAAAAAAAAAGTTAAAACTAGAAAGGATGGATTTCATCCTAAATCCTCCACAGGTCGTATCCGAAACACTCCGGAGGCTGACGAGACCATCATAGACCCCAACATCCTGTCCCTCAACATCCTGTCCTCTGGATACCTTTGGCCAAAACACGATGACAAGTATGAATCTTGAGCTGATCTTGAATTATAGCGTTTAATTTTTTTAAATGTATTTCTTATTATTTCAACAGCACTTTTCTGTTTTACCTAACCTTTTTCACATTACACACTTTGTAATGTATTTTTTGTTTTTTCAACCCAGCCAGATGTTTCTTGCATTTCTCATGTTGTTCTGCTTTATTTGCTGGATTTGGTAACACTTTACAATAAGGTACACAAAATTTGATTAACCACTAGAGAACACCTCAGAACGAATCAGGAACAAATCAGGAGTTAATATGTAGTTAAGCAGTACTTACTGGGAAACACACAGCACAGCCTTATTAGGGGACTACTGGTTAGTTACATGTGAAATGAAGAGGAACTAATCAGGAACTAATGGGTAGTTAACATGCAAACCAAAGAGAAACAAATCAGGAGCTAATAAGTAGATAACCAGTACTTACTGGGGAACACACAGCCAAGCCTTATTAAGGGACTGCTCGTTAGTTACCTAGTAAATTAAGAGGAACTAATTACGAACTAATGGGTAGTTATCAAGTAAACTAAACAGGAACAAATCAGTAGCTAATGGGTAATAAAATTAGTAATCACTAGGAAACAGGTTTTTGACAATTATGAGCTGTGACCTCACTGGTGCAGGGTTTATTCAGAACCCACCTGGATAATTTCTCCTCTGTTTCTGTGGTAACTAACCAGTAGTCCCCTAATTAGGCTTGGCTGTGTGTTCCTCAGTAAATACTGGTTAACTACCCATTAGCTTTTGATTCATTCCTCTTTGGTTTCCTTAGTAACTACCCATTAGTTCATTAGTTTCTCTTTATTTACAAGGTAATTAACCAGTAGTCCCACAATAAGGCTTGGCTGGGTGTTCCCCAGTAAGTACTGGTTAACTACCCATTAAGTCCTGATTTGTTCCTTAGGCGTTCCCTAGTAGTTAATCAAATTTTGTGTGCCTTATTGTAAAGTGTTACCCTGGATTTGAACCTATAACAGCTGCAGTTAAATTGTTTTTAATTTGTTGCTTGTTTCTCTTTATGGCAGCGTCTCTTTGGGAGTCGATCATAGGTATGATAGTTACATTTTTAGAAGTATTGTTATTTTTAAAAAAAGATTTTTTACAAGCTTCCCTCATGAAACATGTTGTTTTTGCTCATTGTAGAACTTTCTACCGATTCGAGGCAGCTTGGGACAGCTCTATGCACAACTCTCTGCTTCTGAACAGGGTCACCCCGTATGGAGAGAAGATCTACATCACCCTCTCTACTTATCTGGAGGTACAAAAAAAAAAAAAAAGAACGAGTCAAAACACATAATTTACACGTAATTGTCTGAAAACTCTGCAAGGCAAGTGGAGGGAAAAAAGTAGAATTTGACGAGCCATTTTGAAAGTCTGACCAAAGTTACTTTTTTCTTATATATATGTTTTTTTTAATGGTGGTTTTGGACAGACAATTTATTTTTTCTTAAAATCTTTTTTTTTTTTTTTTTTTTTCTATTTGTTTTTGAAAGAAGCAAACCAGATTTATTTTGTTGAGCCCCAAACGACAAATGAAAAACAGGATGCGCAGCTGATCCATTTTCTCAGCCTATCCTAAAGTTTTTTTAAACTGGACTTCATGACATGTACACCCATTAAAAAAGGAATAATGTGAATATAATTTTTCAGTGGTGTAAAACCAGGAAAACCCCTTTTTTTTTAGCATTTAAACGTATCAATTATTAATAGATAGCATCATGAAAGAAAGTAGATTTGGTTTGATGTGAAAAATGTGTCCAAAAAAGAATTCTGGTCTTTAGTGTCATTTTGTACTAAATTTAAAAAAGTTAAATCTGGTCCTCTGGACATTCAAAAAAAAAAAAAACAAAGCAAAACAACAAAAAATGTAGAAACGTTTCGTCTCTCGGACGAGAGACGAAACGTTTCTACATTTTTTGTTGTTTTGCTTTGTTTTGGTTTTTTTGAATGTCCAGAGGACCAGATTTAACTTTTTTAGATTTTTCTACCTGGATTATTGAGCATGCATCAGGATATTTTGTACTAAAGTTAGTGTTAGCTAACCTAGCTGAGATAAACAGCTTAGAGCTGCAACCATTGCTTCAGATTTTGTAGCATTTTCTCATGAAGTGAAGTTTTATTTTAAGCAGTGGTGAATATGTATGAATGGTGTTTTATTAATGGATTTATATTTCAACCAGATGGAAAACTGCACCCAGCCGACGGTTATCACCAAGGATTTCTGCATGGTGTTCTATTCTCGTGACATGAAGCTTCCAGCCTCTCGCTCCATCAGAAACTTCTTCAGCACTGGCTGCCTCAGGCCGTCAGAGAGGTACACTTCTATGATCAATGATCAGAATTGAGCGTTGCTTTTTAGGTAATCTGGTTTTTACACCTTTCATAAATTTACTAATGAAGTTACCTCTTTTTCTTTTGCAGTAACCGTGTCACTGGAGTTTATGAAATCACTCTCTGCCACGTTGCAGACAACGGAAGTCCAGGTGATTTAAAGCTAAAGCAAGGAAACTGTTCATGAAACAACCAAAATATTTATATATATATATGGACTCAAAGCATGTCCTGCTTCTTTTTATTTTACCAGGCATGCAGCGTCGTCGTCGACGCGTGCTCGACACCTCGGTGGCGTACGTGCGAGGAGAGGAGAACCTGGCAGGATGGAGGCCTCGCAGCGACAGCCTCATCCTCGACCACCAGTGGGAGCTGGAGAAGCTCAGCTTACTGCAGGAGGTCCGTGGAGGAGGCTGTCAGGAGAAATACACGAAACAAAAAAACCTCAAGAAAGCTAAACTGAAAAAAGAGACAACACGATGTTCTGCGAAAAATAAAATATTAACATTATTTTCATTTTGTTTGAGTTAGATTTTGTTCTTATGCACGCTCAGAAATACGAGCTCAGCAGAAAGCAATTTCTTCTTTTTATGCTTCTCAGTTTTTACACAGAAACTCAACTTATTTCAGAAAGTTGCACAAAAACCTGCAAACTTTAGTCTCTGTAAAAAGATCTACTTCAAACATGCCAATATGTAGTTCAATCTAAAAGAGCAAAGTAACATCCTGAAAAGTCAGGATTCAAATGCTTTTAATGCGATATCTTGAGGCTTATTTTGTAATTCCTAGAATAAAAATCAATATTCATCTTTTAGTTTAAACTTAAATAAGGTCTCAAACTGTCATTTATTTTTATGAGATAATATAGTTTTCTTTACTTAGTATAAAATGACACTTGATTTTAGGTAAAGTTCTTGCAAAATATCAATATTTTAATTTAAAATGTTAAAAGCAAGCAGAGATCTGTCTTGTTAGTGAATGTTTTGAAAGAAGGCATGTTGCCAGTTCCTGCAGCCCTGACTTTACATCAGATTTCTGTTGTCTGTGAGCATTTCCTTTAAAATGAGCTTTTTTTAAAGGTGGAGAAGACCAGACACTACCTGCTGCTGAGGGAAAAGCTTGAAGCAACTCTGCAGGCAGGACAGGAGGCCCTTTACAAGAGCGGCGACATCAGCGACTTTGCAAAGAGCCCCGTCCTCAGCTACAGTCCTGGCACCAGCCCCCCCACCCCCGACAGCCCCAACCAGAGACAGAAGGAGCTGGCTGCTAAGGTGACTGCTGGGGTGCTCGCTTAATACTTGCATTCTACTTTAAATAACATCTAATTTCATTGAGCATATTAAAAATAATCATACTAATAAAGTGTTCTGCTCCCCTCTGTGTTTGTTCCAGTGTCTGCGTCTGCTGATGCACACCTTCAACAGAGAGTACAGCCAGGTGAGCAGCAGTGCCAGTGAAAGCAAGGTGAGCCCCAGCTTAGGCCCCTTCAGCCTGACCTGTCAAACTCTTCATCACCTAACAGCCACAGCTTTAACAGGGCCTTGTAGTCCTCCTCTACTACTAATATCTACTTATTACTCTTTCATCTGTCATTTTGTAAACCCTTTATCTTAAACCCATTTAATTTACAGTTCTACTTGTTTTATAAGTTACTTTAAAACTGTCCTAAAAAGCATTCAAGTATCCAAAAAAGTAATTTATCTATGAGTTACGGTGGTGCTTTAATGTTTGTGAAGCCTTTAGAATTTTCTATATTTCTGCATAAATATGACCTAAAACATCATCAGATTTTCACACAATCCTAAAAGTAGATAAAGAGAACCCATTGAAACAAATGAGACAAAAAAATTATATTTGGCCATTTATTTATTGAGGAAAATGATCCAGTATTGCTTCAATATGCTGCTCGCTTCAGGTCCTTCCACAACATTTGGACTGGATTAAGATCAGGACTTGGACTTGGCCATTCCAAAACATGAACTTTATTTGAACCATTCTTTGGTAGAACAACTTGTGTGTTTAGGGTCATTGTGTTGCTGCGTGACCCACCTTCTCTTTAGATTCAGTTCATGGACAGATGTCCTGACATTTTCCTCTATAATTCTCTGATGTAACTCAGAATTCATTGTTCCATCAATGATGGCAAGCCGTCCTGGCCCAAATGCAGCAAAACTGGCCCAAACCATGACACTACCACCACCATGTTTCACAGATGGGAGAAGGTTCTTATGCAGGAATGCATTGCTGTCCTTTCTCCAAACAGAACACTTTTCATTTAAACCAAAAATTATATTTTGATCTCATCTGTCCGCAAAACATTCTTCCAACAGTCTTCTGGCGTGTCCACGTGATCTTTAACAAACTGCAGATGAGCAGCAATGTTCTTTTTGGAGAGCAGTGGCTTCTCCTTCAACCCTGCCATGAACCATTGTTGTTCAGAGTTCTCCTGATGGTGGACTCCTGAACATTAACATCAGTCAATGTGAGAGAGACCTTCAGTTGTTAGAAGTTACTCTGGAGTCCTTTATGACTTCACTGACTATTCCACTCCTTGTTCTTGGAGTGATCTTTGTTGGTCCACCACTCCTGAGGAGGGTAACCTCCATTTGTTCACAATCTGTCAGACTGTGGATTGGTGGAGTCCAAACTCTTTACAGATGTTTTTTAACCTTTTCCAGCCTGATGAGCATCAACAACTCTTTTTCTGAGCTCCTCAGAAATCTCATTTGTTCGTGCCATGATCCACTTCCATAAACATGTTGTGAAGATCAGACTTTGATAGATCCTGTTCTTTAAATCAAACAGGGTGTCCACTCACACCTGATCATCATCCCATTGATTGAAAACACCTGACTCTTTAATTTCACCTTCAAATTAACTGATAATCCTAGAGGGTCACATAATTTTACCACTCACAAATATGTAATATTGGATCATTTTCTTCAATAAATAAATGACCAAGTATAATATTTTTGTCTCATTTGTTTAACTGGGTTCTCTTTATACTTTTAGGACTTGTGTGAAGATCTGATGTTTCAGGTCATATTAATGCAGAAATATAGAAAATTCTAAAGGCATCATAAACTTTCAAGCACCACTGTATAATTCTTTATTCTCTCACTGCTCTCCCCTAACATATTAACACTACCTGTCTTTATGAAATATGAATTAGCGAGGGGCTCTTAGACACACTGAGGATTTTCATACATTACATTTGATCAAAATTACACAAATCCAATCGACTTGTTTTCTGAACGCATGTCTGTGGCGACCACATTTAACTGTTGATGTTTTGTCTTTGTATTTGTCCCTCATGTGTTGGGTTCATTGTTTTGTTATTGGTGTGTGTGTGTGTGTGTGTGTGTGTTTTAGCTCTCCGAAATGTCAGCATCATTCATGAGGGAATCGTCCTTATCTGAACTGAGTACTCTCACTCCCTCCTCCACCTGCCCCTCGTTGGTCGACGGACATTATGACTTTCGGTGAGGGGACAAAAAAAAAACATTTTTATGCTAATTTTCATCAGGCGGATGCGTTTTTTTTAATGTTTTGCTGCAGTTTGGAAAACAAAATATCACTTTGGGTCTATTTGAAATTTAGGCTTATTTCAATCCAAACATGATTTATTAAAATAATCGGTTGATATTGTAAATGATAAAATATTTTTTTAAGAACAAAGATAATATGTGTAGAAGTGGACCTACTGTATATTTTAAAGTCCTGTTGGCTTAAAAATTTTAAACATGTTTGTTTTTTGTTAGATCATATATAATTTTACTTACAAAAAAAAGATTGAAAGAGAAAATTTAATTACAGTAATGCATGGAAATATAACATAAATTTTGTTTTAAATATGAATCGATACCGACACAGTTGTACTAGATTGTCAGGATTTTGTTACAAATTAAAATAAAAATGAGGAAAAAACTGGTTAAACAACATTTGAGTATGATTTTATTTTTCAGCTTGTTTTGTCTTTTGTTGCGTAGACTTACTGATCCCAGTTCAGGAGCTTCCACACCGGACCTGGACCCGTTCAGCCCAGTGGACCGAAAGAAAATTCTCCGAGGATTCACTTTTGTTCCCGACATCCAGGAGATCCGTGTCAGGTCAGACCACACACTCATTTGAGTCTCTGAAACGTGCTGATGGTTTGGTAATTTAAGACTTGAATACATTTCAGTGTGGAGAAGAAATGTGAATTTCAACCAACTTGTGGAGGATTTTTACTCAATTTGTGCAAACACAATAATTATTCTTATCCTGCTTATAGTTTCTTCAGTAGATCCTTTTGTAAATTCAAACTGCTTCTGCACACGTGCTGTTTTAACCATTTATATATCTAAATGTTTGGCTTGATTGGGATTAGTGTGCAGTGACTTTTAGTAGTAACTTTTATACTGTTTGGAATGTAATTTTATTTACAAAAAGTTTCCTCATAAAAATTATGTTAAGATCTTCAATTCTTTCAAAAAGCTTTAAAATTGATTTTAGCATACGTGCTCTGTTTTGGTCTGCTCATGCTCCTTTTAGCTTTTAGTTATTATTTAGCTAATTTTAGCTTTTAGCAATGGTTTTGCTAACTTTAGCATTTAGCTACACTTTCTACTGTGCAGCTTCACTTGCTACTTTAGTTTTGTTTTAGCTTTATTGGCTTTATCCTCTTCAGCAAACTACCAAAGTCAATCAGCACTACTGGATACATTGCTTTATCTTATTTATGCAAAGGAGCCACACTCATGGGCAGGGTTAACATTCTCAGCCATGGTCATTAAAAACATCCATAAACTATGACCAAAAATTCCCTATCAAGCACTCAACTTTCACTGCCAAAAGGCTGCTTCTCTAGTTTTAAACTGATTAAAAAAAAACACGTATTTTGGACAAAATTCAGATAATTTTCTATATGAAACCTGCCAAATCTGATCAAATCTGACCACAAGGTGAATTATCGCAAAGATTCTAATATTTATTTTCTTCATGCGATTATTTATTTTGTTTCATTTTAAATTCAGCCCCATTGTGTCAAGGAAGGGCTACCTGCACTTCCTGGAGCCCCACACCAGTGGCTGGGTGAGGCGCTTCGTCGTGGTCCGCAGGCCTTACGTTTACCTGTACCGCAGCGAGAGGGACAACGTGGAGCGAGCCATCATCAACCTGTCGTCCGCTAAGGTGGAATACAGCGAAGACAAGCAGACATTACTGCGAGTACGTGAGGGGAAACACACAGGTTCAGTAAATGTTTGCCCACGGCATGTGTCTGAACGCCTGCGTGTTTCGTGTTCTCAGACTCCCAACACGTTTGCTGTTTGCACTGAGCACCGTGGGATCCTGCTGCAGGCCACCAACGACAAGGAGATGCACGACTGGCTGTACGCTTTCAACCCTCTGTTAGCTGGGACCATCCGGTAGGTGGGAGAGAAACACAACTGAAACAATCGCAAAGATAAAAAAAACAACAAATGTCTCAATCATAACTGTAGAAAATTTGAAATTTTTCTGAAAGGACAACGATTTCCAAAGATTTTTGCTTTGTAGTTTGAACTCATGTTCCTATGGCCATCACGTCATCTCTAATTATTGTCTCAGTGGTGACAATTTGAAAAGTTCATAAGATTTTTTTTGGTCAAAATACAACACTTGCATAGTGTTCCCTCATTACTTCGCGGTTTGACTTTTGCGGACTCGCTCTTTTGTGGTTTTTCAAAATAAAATTGGACATGACACTCAATTGGATGGTTGATGGCATGATCGGCATGGATTGTTTATGTAAAATAAATTATTTCAAATTATTTAGCACCTGCTGTACCTGTGTGCAGCCCACATGTGCAAGAAGAAGCTCCCTCCTGCTGCTGCATGTCATGATCTCCGCTCTGCAGCAGAGAAGTGGGCGTAGCCTAGAGTGCTGGCACGTGGCATATAGAGGAAGATCATGACATGCTGTACTCTTTTAGAGCGTTTAGAGTTCAGAAACATTATTTAGAATATTGCAAGAGTATGGAAAGGGTTTCAAACACCTTTAAAAATAGAAGAAAAAATATATAAAGGCATTTTAAACAATTCCCACACTCTTGCAATATTGTAAACAATGTTTCTAAACTCTCTAAAAGAACACAGAATGTCAGGATTTCAGCTCCCTGCCTCCTCTGCTCTTTGCCACCTGCAAGTGCTCTTGGCCACGCCCACTTTGACACTCTGCACGGAGAACAGCTGATCAGCTGCAGCAGGAAGTTTATCCTGCAGCATGGCCTGCACAAAGTTGTAGCAGTTGCTAAATTCTGTTCTCTGTTCTAGAATTGCGCCGCTCAAGTTGGCTGCATGTTGGAGCAGCTCTGTTACACTCATTCTGAGTTATTGCTTTTGGAAACTTTAATTCCTCTTTTTCTGGATGCAAATCACTTTTTTCGGATGATTATTTCCTCTGGTATCGGATGCTGTGCAGCTGGAAGGATTTTATCTGAAACTTTTTTTACTTTGGGGCATTTGTTATGATGCGTAACCATGACAACAAGGCGTTTTTTAACAACCAGGAACAGCTGATTAACATCTCAAAAGCTGAAATACCTCAACTACAGCATCAAATCCCAAATGAGTTGAAAAAGAGGCTCCGTGGACAAATTCCTGTCAACCTGACGGCGGTGCTCGAGTACCTGACTGCAGAGATTCTGAAGCTGGTGGGAAACTCAACTTGTGACATCAGGAGGACCGGGATCTTCCTCTGGCACCTTCAGCTGTCTGTCTGTGGCAATGAGGAGCTCTGCAGACTGCTGGGAAGAGTGATCATCGCTCAGGGAGGAATTCTGTCCAGCACTCGGGCAGTCCTGCTGCCCAGGAGGACCAAGAGGCCTGCGGGATCTGACAGCAAGCTGGATCTGGGTGCACGGATCAGTATCTGTAGCCAGATCCTTCAGATTCACTGCAGGAGATCCTTCCTTCCCACAGCTATGAGCATCTAACAACTCTTGAATGAAACCAGGATGATGAGCTACGACAACACTTAATTTCTCTCTGGGATTAATAAAGTATTTTTGAATTGAATTGACTTGAATTGAATAATTAAAAATTATGCATTTTAAATATAAATGCCATGCCGATCGTGTGACTCATCCATCAATCAGTCAGTTGTGTGTCATGTCCAATCTTATTTTGAAAAAC
>NC_056506.1:32028607-32035854 GCF_014905685.2 Nematolebias whitei
TATATATATATATATCCTCAGGTTCAGTGGGACTAATTTCTATAAATAAAGATTGAATGAATGATTAAATGAGGGACTGCTGTAATACCATTTGATTAATCAAAACAACAAAGAAAGTATTTAGTGATCATCTAAATTGGCTTTGTAGCCCTGGAGAACTGTTGGGTCTCTGGTTTGAAACCTCCATCTTAGGGGAACTCTTTTTTCTTTTTGTCCGTCCATACGCAGAACAGACTACCAGTAAAATATCTAAAAATGTGAAATAATATTGTTTATCGACTGTGTTTATTGTGCTTTAATACTGCATGGTAAAATAAATAATAATCAGAAAATCAACAGGTGCTTTCATAATCTGCACTAACTCAACTCCAGCACGTTTTCTCACAAAATTTGAGTGAAATTACTAACTTTTTATTAGATGAGCAACAAAAAAACAAAGTGAGAAAACTTAATTTTGTTTAATTTGTACATACAAACATTTAAAACATTTAAACAAAACTCTTTTTTTTTTTTTCCTGCTCTCAGGTCAAAGCTCTCCAGGAGAAAGTCGGTCCAGTCGGCCCCGTCTGCTCAGAGGATGTGAGAGGTGACTCTGGCTTACGGGAGAACATACAATCTACAAGCTCAACTTAGCATCTTGCTACAATAAAAAACAAAATGTATAGCTAACATATCCTCTGATATGGTGACTGATTCTCGTCACAAAGATAACTTATCGCTCATTTCAAACCCGTCCTGTGTCACTTTCTGCAGCCACTTCTTCAGACCTTGCATGGTGTGCTCCCTTTTGACCTTTAGATGAACTTTTAAGGAAAACCAACTACACAAACCGGCTCATTAACTTCCTTCTGCTGGACGTTGGGACGTGTTCTGATTAGTTTAAATGTTCACCTAGGGTTATGTTATCTGTGAGGTTTCCAGCTCCTTGTAAAAAGATAGTATGAGACCTCTTTTATCTATTATAATAAAAAGTCCCGGTAGAAAAACAAACATTAACCATGTTGCATCAGTAAGGTGAAGGAAAAACATTCAACTTTTTCTATGTAGACACGTGTCAGGCAGAGGGATGCTAGATCCTTAGAGATACACCATACATACACTGTAAAATACCTCAGTTTGGATTGGTTCGATGCTGTTTCATGGCAGGCGTTTCAGACAGCACAGAGGAAAAAAAAAGAAGCTTTTGCTGATCTTTTTAACTTTAAAGTAGCACGAGAAGAGATTTGCTCAGATGGTGTTGTTCCCATGTTGTTTCTTTAAGTGGTTTCAAGAAAACTGGATTCATTGGCTCGACTAAGGCAAACTAATTCACTATAAGGAGAGACAGCGTTTGCCCTTGCCTTGCTTGTTTTATTTTTTGACATGTTTAATATAATCTTAATAAAACAGAAGATCGCTGTGGCTATAGTCAGTGTACTGCACTTTTATTTATTGTGACAAGACCTCTGACAGTTTTGTTGCATGGCACTTTATTGTCTTTTTTTTACATTAATGTACTATATTTGTTTTATTTTAACCAAAGCAATGTTTTATTGTCATAGTCACATTTTATTGTGTATTTGTGTCAGAATGTAGCTTTTTTTTTTTGACGATGCAAAATATCTGGATTATCATATTTTCTCTTAAGTCAGAAGGTTCAAGACGTTTAAGTTAAAGTTAACTGATGGTAATGTGGTTGAAAGCTGAAGTCAGGACAGGATGGTTTTTATTTGGAAGTACATCATGGTCCCAGTAACAGTTTTAAGTTTGCAGTGATTGTTTGCAGGGGGAGTGGGCGGAGTTTAAGTCCCCATGCCCCAAAAATCCAAAATGGCAGCTCCTGTAAACCGTTCCTGCTGGCTTGAACTCCCCAAAACAAGGGAAGATGTTGTCATTTGGTCTATTTCTGTACATGTCAATGACTCAAACACAAAGATGAAAAACAAAGATTAGTTCATACTAAATGGACCTTCCATCACACGTGTAGCTCAGCAGCAAACTTCTTGTTTTGTTATTTTAAATAATGCATAACAAGCTTGCTGCTAAGCTAATAATCTCATTCCTGCAGCCTAAATTTATTGAACTGAACAAAGATAAATACCCACCACAGCTTCTAACCAAAAAAGTTAAAAGAATAATAAAATTCCTGCATTAAACATCTGAACCCACTAACATTAACTGCTTAATTTATTACCAAACAGCACTTTTTTTGTCACCTTCTTTGTTTACAAGCGCTCCACTGAACAAGAACATTTTAAACTCTTGTATTAGTCAAGAAAGGACAAATCTTTCATTAAACTCATTAACGGGCACTTGCTTTGAGCACACAATAGTCTTGTCCTTTCACCAGATCGTGCCTCTCTTTCTTCTTTTATCCCCTCTTTTTAAGTAATAAAATTAAAGTTATACACATCCCGCATTAGGCTTTTATGTATATGAATATCAGATACAAATAATAAACAATATTTGTTATGTTTATGTCTAATCTTTAAAGAGCGCATCTTATCAGTAGTGTCGATGCTGCTTTTTTTCTGCAGTTTCCAGCTTAGCTTTTGTTTCAGAGCTGCTTATCTTAGATCAGGGGTCTGCAACCTTTATGATCAAAAGAGGCATTTTTACACCGTCAGTCACTAAATTAAATGTGTCCAGAGCTGCAATAACCTGTGATTATCAACTGGTGGCCCATGGGCCACTTTAGGTTTGTTGGAGGAGACTTTTGTGGCCAGTAGGGCTGGCATTATAAAGCTAAAAATATCTAATGATTTTTAACATTTATTGATTTTTTTTTTTTTTTTACAATTTAAGACAAATGAAAAGACCAGATTCTTGTAAGGGGGGGGGGGGGGGGGGTTTTTTTTTTTAATTAAATAATTAAATAAACTATGAACTGTGCAGGCCTATGTGATTTTCTTTTTAATTGTAGAAAAATGGACAGTGAGCCTTATAATCCGGTGCTTCTTATGCATTAATTCTGGTTGTGCTTACTGACCTCGAACCGATTTTATGTGGTGCATGGCGCTCAAAATTTTGTCAAAATTAACTTGTTTTGCTTAATGCGCCTTATAATAAGCTGCGCCTTATAGGCCGAAAAATACGGTATGTATAGAAATAAAGCAAAATGTTGAAGAGTATTTGCAAAAGAACTGACAGGAAAACAGCTAAAACTAGTATTTTTTTGTTGTTTGTATAACAACCAATAAAATTCAGTTTTATGCTAATTTTGTTCAAAGCTTGAAAGAGCCACTGCGGAGGGACAAAAAGAGCCACATGTGGCTCCAGAGCCGCAGGTTGCAGACCCCTGTATTAGATCAACACAAGCCAGTTTGATCAGCTTGTGTTAGCATGAATTTCATGATATTAATGCTTTTATTTATCTGTTTTGTTACCAAAATGGCCCCAAATATTTATTTCCGTAAAGGTTGAATTAGGTGAAGAAGTAAGAAATGTTAGCAAAGCAGGTCCTCCCTTTTCGTTGACGTGGGAATAAAGGTCTGGTTAGCCAGCCAGTCTGCCTTCTTACAGTATGTTTTATTTGTTTACTTCTTTACTTTGTTAATTTTCATGATCAGATTGAAGGAAAGCCTGCAAATAAAAAGCTGTTGTGACTGTTTGCCACAGGCCAGCCAACCTGGTGCGCAAATCAGTCTGATAAAGGTTTCAAGGCAAAGTTGTGTTTTCCTGTTCAAGCAAATTACTGGAACTTTTTTTTCTGAATGTTTTTGGGTCATCTTGTTGAAACTACATTTATTTTGTACGTTATACTGTAAACTTGGAGAAAAGATCATAGATAGTTGTATTTTTTATTGGTATTAGAAGAGTAAATCATGTTTTACGACTATACAGTATTGCACTTTTGCAAAAACACTTTTGTTTGTATGATTTTGTCACGTTTTTGAAATATTTGTATAAAAAATAGTTTATTTAAAGACTAATATGATCTTGCTTTTAAGGAGAAGAGGATTAACATTGTTTTATGTATTTATTTCATGTCTGCTGTCAACGCGGCTCTATTGCACCAAACTTCATTGTCCTTTATTTTGCAAATGACAAGTCAAGTCAAGTCATCTTTATTTGTAGAGCACAATTTAAAACAGATAAACTGTTATCAAAGTGACAGATGTATAACGCTCCAAACAGTCAAACGGTTTCATGTGAAAAAGTCTGGGACAGTTTTGAATCAGCTTTAATGTGCTGGCAGTGATTGCTAAATGGTCCAAGAGTTGATTATTTAATATTTGGCTTGCTTTAACGGTCATAGCTGTGGACCAGAGCATGCAGGTCCACCATTTTTCTGCTGAACCTTGTCCTTCTCTCCTGCCTTATAGCTCGCTAATGACAACAGCTTTCCACTCCTTAAGAGCTGCTTGTAAAGTACTGTACTGTCATTCATGATCCTTGTAATGATTACCTGAACACCTTCCTCTTGGCTCTGTCTTGTATATAAATGAAGATTTCTGTGTCGGGCCTCCGCACAGACGATATAAGTCTCTTCCTCTGTGTACCAAGATTACAACTGACCTGCTGCTTCGTCAAGTGTCACTGAAGAGTAAAGAATGCTGATTTTTATGCACGTTTGCTCGTTTTTAGATCAGGTGCTTGTGTTAAATCTGGGGAAAGGTCTGCGCTCTTGCTCGGAGTTGCTTGACAGAAGCAGACACAGGTCTCAGCCTGTGACAAAGTCCTAATCTCAGTGGTCACGTTTATCTTTTTTTGAGTGTTCTGGGGTTCTTTCTCATGTCTGTGGACACATAACAAGAGTTGTCAAGAAAAAAAAATTATAAATCCAACAAAAGGCAAATAAATAAATGAGTGTTGAAACTTATGCAACAACTAGATGTGGTATGTTTGTCATTTCCAACATGTTTTCACTTCTAATAACTGTAGAATCAGGCTGATAAACCAGGCACTCAGTTTCTTTTATAGAGGGGTAGGACATCTTTCCTGCAGAAGGGTTTGTGCAGACAGAGCAGCTTTGTTAATGGATAATAGCTCTTTTCATGCCTGTTGCATAACAGTTTTGTACATTTGCTCCAGGTGAACACATTTGCCACAGAGGCTGCATTTGTGCAGCTTTCTATTATTGATTATCTTCTCAGCATGTTCTCTGCAGCAGCAAAGCCTAATGCCCCGTTAACAGAGGCAGGAGCACTGGTTCCGATCCAAAGGTCATGGATTGAGTCAGGGTTCGTTGCCCATCATGATATTAAGTCTGCTCTGAAAATATTCCATCGTAAATAAAGAGTCCATTCATGTTTTTATTGTATTTATTTTTTTGTGCAGGGTATTGTGCTCCAGCAGTCACTGAGTGAGAGGCGGCGCACAGAGACAACTGTTCTTGTGACAATTTAGAGTTATCAGTTAATAAACGGTAAATGGAATGTACTTATATAGCACCTTTCTATCTTATCAAGATAGTCAAAGTGCTTTACACTATAATCTGTGCCCTCATTTACCCACAGCACTCTAAGAATAATCACTACCTGTATAAATAAAGGGTAAATGGAAAAAAAAAAAAAAATCAGTTTATCTTTATCACATTCATTCACTGATGGGACACACATTGGAGTTCAGTGTCTTGCCCAGGGACACTTCAGCATGTGATTGCTCGTGGAATCGAACCCCCAGCTCTTGCAGTGGAGGACGACTGCTCTAACTACTCGGCCACAGCCGTCCCCAGCCTAACATGGATGTTATTGGTTGAGGAAGCCCATGCATAAGGAGAACGTGCAAACTCCACACAGAAAGGCATTAGCCAGGTGTTGAACCTGCAACCTTATTGCTGTGAGATGATGGCTCTAACCACAGTTTAGGTTTATTTATTTATTTACCCTTTGTTTATACAGGTAGTCTCATTGAGTCATGAGAACTCATTTTCAAGAGAGACCTGTTTTTTGGGAGCAGATGGTGGGGGTTAAGGGTCTTGCTCAAGGGCCCAGAATGGGGCAAATGAGGGTGGAGGCAGATGTGGGTGTTTCACCTTTTCCACACACGTTTTGATGTTGTCATTCCGGGGAGTTGAACCTGCAACTTTTCAATCACAGGCCCATCTTCTTTAACCTCTGCGCCACCACTCCCCAAGGTTAAGTTAAGAAATTATTGTCCTTAATATTGAGGAAAATAAACCGTTAGTTCAACAGATTGTTCAGTTCTGATTTGTAAAGTTGGAAGTTGCTCACAAGCTTTGGCTTTAAAACTCAACATGACCGCTTCATGAATTAAAAGTGATGATAACTGCAATAATAATCCTTTTTATTTGTACTTTTATCAATGTATATGTAATTAAATCAGACACATTGTATTGTTTGTTGTATTTTAGTGAACACATTGCATAAAATATACACAGTTACAAGCTTGTAATGCTAACAGCTACCCTGACCACTGAGCAGAGCAAACAACAAATCCTGCTGGAAACTGGAAAACTGAGCTGAGATAAGACTTCTAACTTCTGAAATAAATGCAATGAAAAGAAAAGCCCCTGACTTTACAAGTTAGAAATGCTGTAGCTGAACAAAACAAAATCAAATACAGCTGAAACTAAACAACTGTCTGCTGACACGAGTCCTACATGATGAAACAGCAATAATTTGTCTTTATCTTCTCAGTGTTTCTGTATTTTCTGCCAGTAGAGGTTGCTGTGGTGACTGAAACCAGCTTTGTGAAAGGCAAATTATCAAACCTAGAGGCACACCCCAGGAAGCAGTGGTTCAGTGGTGTGTGCATAGGGTGACTGCCATTTTGTTCCTATAACACACACACATACACTTGAGCAGGCGTGTTCAGAGCTCGACAGTATTTTGTCTCCCACATACATTCAAAGAGCGACCCGTTCTATACCTCCAGGTCCAAGTCATCCAATTCCACCTCTTTAATTATGCACACAAAGAAGGGCCCCCATCTGAGGTTTGGGTCCAGTTTGTGTTGCTCACAGGTTTTAATGTTTACTGGCTTCCACCAGGTGAGGACCAGAACATAATGCTTTAATGCTGCTTTGTTTCTTATAGATTTTCTTTTTTTTGTTTGTTAGTTGGGTTTTTGTCCGCATTTTTTTTCCGCCATCATTGAATATCTGTCATTACTGGACTGCCAGTACTTACAATGTAAGTATAATAAAAACTTTAATCATCATTATTGAAAGTGTTATTCTAGTGTTAGAAAATTAGGATAAAAATGTGATTATTAGTAACAGATTTATCAGAATAGTGACAAAAAACAAAAATATATTAGATAGATAGATAGATGATAGATAGATAGATAGATAGATAGATAGA
>NC_056506.1:32035864-32072058 GCF_014905685.2 Nematolebias whitei
GATAGATAGATAGATAGATAGATAGATAGATAGATAGATAGATAGATGTCATAGCATACAGTTATAGGTTTGTATAAAAAGAGTTGTCCACCATCAATAGATGAAAAATGAATGTGATTTTTGTTGTAAGCACAGTGGGTAAAATGCAGAATGCAACAGGAGTGTCCAAAACAGGATATCATGTCTCTGCACACTCTAGCATGCTTTCTCCTGCACTCTGTGGGTGTGCGCCACATTCACTGTCCAGGATCCAGTTTCACCACTTCCTGTTTTAGTTTCAAGAACTACAAACTGATGTCTCTGACTTTACATTAACACTTTGTGTGTGTTCAATATGTAGTCTCATAGCAGACCGCTGTACAGCCAATAAATGTTGTCATATCTGCATCACATTTCAGCACCACTGGGGGGGGGGTGTCTTCTTCAGCTTGTTTTATCGCTGTTTATTGTTTCTGCTTGTGTTTTAGAAAGAGAAGCTGCTGTATCTCTATAGAGTGGGAAAAGGCAGCTGCATCAACATGGAGACCAACAAGGTGACCAACGAGTCTCTTTAGACCAGAAACTGAAATAAAACGTCAACTCACAGCCGTGTTTCACAAATACATAGAGGGAATGAGATAAGATAGAGATAACAAATGATATAAACTGTTTTAGAAGCAGAGCTTTGTAGGTTGTAACACATCTCTTTAAGAAAGATGTATAAAAATGACTTAAAATAATCAAATGTATGCTTCTTTAAAATGCAAACGACAACAAGGCAGACAAAATAGACATGAGCTTAATTTTTAGTGAAGGAAAGCCTCATTTTTGATTTGCTGGACTTCTCCTTTAAAGCCTCCCTGCTGTGTGTTTGTGTCCAGCAGCCAGTGAAGGAGGTGCTCCCTTTGCCTCGACAGCCTACCCCACTTCCTGTCACCTCCTCTTCCTTTGCAACCCCTGCTGCCACCTCTGAAAAACACACCACGGGCTCTATCCAGCATGTTCAGTTGGCCTCCTCAGGTGATCCATGCAGAGATGACCTATTTATGTGTCACTATTAAAAATACACCAAATCTATTCATCATGCTGATGACACTGGTTTGCATTTTATATGTGCCATGTGCCAAATATAAATTTTATTAAATTAAATCAACTGCAGCAGCACTAATTATAAATGCATGCACACACACAATTTTAGATTATTAAATCTCAGAGTTTGACCTTTGGCCTTTGTCATATTTGTTTACAGTAGTGACATCGCTCAATCATCTGAGGCCTCCAGAGAGGGACCTCTCGCCGCTGTCCCAGATGAAGGCTATTAAATCACTGAAGCATGCCGGCTTAACTGCAGTCTTCACTGGGCAAACGGTGAGTTACACACGCCACAACCTTCAAAACAAACTTTACTCCCGGATAAAATTCAAAGGAGTTACAATAAAAATGACTGATACGTTGTTTGAGGTCAGTTCAGAGCAAAGAAAAAAAATCTTGTATTTGATTTAAGAAGCGTAATCTTGTAAATGTTTAGATTAATGCTCGCCTCTAGAAGTTTGCATTCATGTGGCATACGAATGATGAAAGCTGCTTCTTGTTTCAAAGCCATGCAGCCCACCCTCCCCAGAAAAAAAAAAAAAAAAAAACTTTGTGTGGCAAATCGTCAGGTCCAAAGGTCAGCAGAGTCACTGTCTTACATTATTAAACTCTGACAGCATCTTGACAAAGAGGAGCTGCTGGAGGAGTTACCAGCTGCCGATGTAATCTTGGCTGACATCGACTCCCTGGTGCCAACTCTCGACGAAGCCGGCCGCCCCATTCCAGAGTGGAAACGACAGGTGATGGTGCGGCAGCTGCAGGTCAGGCTGAGAGATGATGAGGAGCAGAGGAGACAGGTACTCTTCACCTGGGCTGTTGTATTGCGACACTGAAACAATTAACCTTACCCTTTCCTTGAAGACTCATCAAAATATATTTGTGTCTCCAATAGGACATGGAAAATGGCTATGTACCAGCAGATACCTGGAAGTTCTCACAGGCCCACAATGCCATCCTGGGGCCCTTTGGTGAGCTTCTAACAGAGGAAGACTTGGTTTACTTGCAGCAGCAGATTGAGGCTGTTTCTCTCCAGAAATGCTGCCAGGCCTATGAGCTGGAGCTGACCAGGCTAACTGAAAAGCTACGGGAAATTTTCCCCGATCCCATCGTCAATATTTCCCTCAACAAAGACCTCCTGCAACAGATGGACTCTGACGGGAAAATGCACCTGACTTTACCCGCCTGGTGCAGCCGGGTCTTAGAGATTGTTAGGAGTATGTCGCTGCTGGTGTCGAATCTGACCCAAACAACGGACAAAGAAAGTGACTGGAGGATGGTGGAAGGCATGGTGGAGGGGATGAAAGGTTTACAAGAAGTTAAAGACATTTCAGCAACTGATTTGGACCATGAATTGGTGCAGCAAAGACAAGAAGAGATGAGACCAATGCCTGGATGCAGGGTCCCTCCTATTGCGATGGCGTCTGCCTTTAGCCACCGTTTGGAGAACCAGAGCGAGAGCAGAGCACACAGGGAGAAGGTGGAGAGAGAGATTCAACAGTCTGGGGTGTCGGTGAGGAACCTTAGATCCAACTTTGAGGGTCAGACTGGTGGAATATACTCTTTTGCTGGAGATGCAGAAGGAAAACAGGAGATTAAAAAACAGAATAAGGTTGGAGCTTCTGGAAAAAACAGTCATGAAGTCGACTCAAGCCTCAACCAGGATCCCTCCAACAAGCAAACTGTTTGTGACACTAAAGGCTTAAGGAAAGAGCGAATAGTGGTGCTGTTCCTGAGCCACTGGAAGAAGTCAGCATATGCTATCTCAATGAGAGCAGCGAGGCAGAGGGCATCAGAGAGGGTGACAGTTGAAGACAACAACACATCCCTTCTTCAGTTCTGCCAGCAGCGAGGGGCTGTGGACAAAATGCTGAACTCCTGGAGGACTAAGCTCGACCTTGACGACGCTTCCTCCGATGTCTTACAGAACCCACCCCCACAAGTGACTTTTTCTCCCGAGCAGTTCCTGCCCAATGTGAACGGTGTTGCAATGGGCCATGACAGTTTGACCCTTGACCTCTTTATGTTGGGTTACTTCCACATCTTAGAGCAAGAGTTGACCGCCGAGGAGAGGAAGATGAGGCATCTTCTCTGCTTTGAAGTTTTTGACCATGTTGGCAGATTTCCCTGGGAGAAGGTGAGGGATTTTCATAAGGCCGTTCTGCAGGAAATCCAGTCCGGCAGGCGACGGTGGAGCCACGGCTTTGAAGACCTCAAGTTTCATTTCTTTGGTGAATCCAAACCAAGCAGCTGCCCGCTATCACCGGCATCATCTCTACTGCCGGAGTCCAATGCTGTGCCCAAAGTTGTAATACAAAGTGAAACCACAGATGAGAACAACAGCAGCAACTCAGACTTTTCTTGCTCCAATAACGAAGATATATGCAAATACATCGATCGCAGTTTTGCTTTCTGGAAAGAGAAGGAGGCAGAACTGTTTGACTTTGAACAATAAGCTTAAATGGGACGTTTTCATACAAAACTGTTAATGGGTTTATTCTGGGAAACTGATTGGCGCTGAATAAAATTATTGAAAACGTATTAATCATGTTTAATTAATGCAAACCAAAATTCTAAACGGACAATTTAGCACAAGCCTGCTGAAAAGTGTAAGTATGTATATGTAAGTATGTGTATGTATGTATGTATGTGCAGTTTTGGTTGATTTTCATAGCTCTTTGGTACCTATCTATTTCCTCTTGTGTACACACCCTGGTTTGCTGCAGTACCAGGATTATTGCTTTTTATTAATATTAGCAGCTGTGGTCAAAGGAACATGAAGTTGCTTGGAGATGGTCCTATAGCCTTCATCGTTCACATGAATATCTATAATCTTCATTCTGCGCCCCTCAGACAGCTATCACTTTAGTTTTGTGTTCAGTGTGGTGCACACAACAATACCAAACTACCCAGTGGCCCGTTCCCTTTAAACTGGGTAAATGGTTGTATAAAAGCTTGAAGGCACCTGCAATACTAACTCAAGTCAAATACTTTGTTTAAAACATGACAATAATTCAAAGATTAACAGTCTTTGAGGGTATCTGTCCATAATATGTTAGAATTTGTTTATAAAATAACCATGTTTTTGTTTAATATATTACATATTAAATAAAGGCTGCAGATATGCTTTAGATAAATGATTTTATGTGAAGCACTTTTCATAAGAAATTAGGCATGGTTTCAATGTGCTGTAAGGAGTACTAATTATTTATTTGTTTATGCTGATCTTATGTGTTTGTTTACATAAATAACACAGGGTCATAATGATGACTGTACTCAGTCAGAAATGCATTTTTTATTCGTTAATAAAACACTAATGAAAGTTTCAAAATGTATATGAAATGGTTTGATCAGGAGCTTGACAGGCTGAGGAGCAGAAAAGGTGAGGAATCGAAATAGGTGAGGTCGCGCATGCGCACAAGCGCTCCGAGATGACAGGAGGATGCTGAGCTGCATTCCCACCATTCTGTGAGGAGAGGAGGATCCCCCCCACCTCCCCTGCGCATCCAGGAGAAGAAGGAAAAAAGAAGAGCGATTAATAATAATAAGAATAATAATATTAATAATAACACCAAACTCGTGTAGAACCCGTCCAGGTTCGGCTGTTATCCGCCACCATGTCCGCAGGAGGAGATTTGGGGAACCCCCTGAGGAAATTTAAACTGGTGTTTCTGGGCGAGCAGAGCGGTGAGTCGGTGCGGTGGCGGGGAAGCGTGTGCGTGTGAAAGGCATGTGGTCCGGTTCGGTTCCGTTAGGCTCAAGTGCATGTCGGATGATAAACCGGGGGGGTTTTGGCCTTGGTGAATGCGACGCCTCACCGAGGAGGTGGAGGTGGAGGTGGGGGGGAACAGACCCGCACTTATCTCCATTTAACTCCTGAATGAAAACTGATCGAGTCCAAACTGTGATTGGAAAAAAAAAAAAACCTTTAATGTCTGATTTGTCGCAGATTGTCATGTCGAGCATCATATTTGGACTCTGCACCGTCACTCATCTCCACCCGTCTCCTCCTGTTTATTTCATTTCCATCCATTGTTCCCCTTATATCTCTCCTTTACTCTGTTGTGTAACCGTGTTAAGGTTTTTATTTTATTTCATTATTATTCCCTTCATTTTAGAGAGCAAACCAAAGTGCCTCCCATGTGTCAGCTCGGGACACACCCTAGACTGCTGATGTCTGTAGCATCTCCAAAGCGCGCAGTCTCCTGCACGCTCCCACCAACACGCGCATTAAAACAGGCCTGACAACATTAGAGGCTCACTGATGGGGCTGGGACACTTCAGAAAGGAGATGCTCCATAAAGCTCTGAAAATCATCCAAAAGCAGCAAATTAACTCATGAGCTATTTGTAATAATTTCAAGAAACATAAATTGCAAAAAGGACAAATATATATTGTATGGCAGCAGCTGGACTGGTGCGTCCTTTACAGGAGTGTGTGTGTGTGTGTGTGTTAGAGTGTGTGTTTGTGTGGCCTGTGCTGCAATGATGCTGTCCACTGGACTGTACCAAGGCCCAGTGTGGCCAGTGCCAAGTCACACATCTGATGGTGGAAATGCTGCTGAAGATGGCGTTCGTCGTGCACATGTAAATAAACACCGAGTTCATTTTAAGAGAACGCTCCGGCCACGTCCCTGTTTTTTCAGGACCAGTTTGTTGTGTGTCTAAACTCGACACAATCCCAGTTTTCATCTCAGTGCTCCAGCAAATGCTTTTAAGGGCAGGAGGCAGTGGAGGGGAAACAATTACTCGATCAATCGATAACAGAAACACCATTAGTTCTCGGCTCAAAGAGGAACAATATCGTGAACTTTTCAGCTGCTACACCATATTTTAGCTTCTCTGTAAAACTGGCTGAGTTACAGCTATTGTTGCATACTGTTAGATCAGCTGACTGTAGCAGCCATCTTAATTTGGGTCGACTACAAACGTTAATCAGTTGCAGATGTACATGTAAGGATTATATCCTGAGAGTTTTATTACAATCAGTCCAGTAGTTCATGAGATATTTTGCTAACAGACAAACACAGTTGACTCCAGTAGTTAATGGCAAAGTTTTAAAACAGATCTTGTGCACTTAGTGCTTAGAGTGTGTGCTGGAAACGACTCTCAGCTACCACCACACCAGATCTCAGCTCAATAGATGTAACATTAATTTATAGCTATTTTTGTGTTTAATAAGATTTATTGAATGCAGCAGCCACCTTAAATGGAAATGACTCCAAAATATAAACAGTTGTAAACGCTCATTCACTGATTATTTTCCGAGCGTTCATTAAAATCAGTCCTGTGGATCATAAGATATTTTGCTAACAGACGCTGTGAACAAGGTTCCATTTTACTGACGGTGTATATTCCTGTAATCATCAAACATATTTAGAATCCCCTTTATTTCTTTCCATGTGATCTCAGTAGTTTTTTGAAGAACAGGGTTTATTTGTAAATGTGGTAAATACTGAGAAGCTTAACTAAACAAAAAATTTAAAAATCAACTTGTGCGTGTTTTGTTTCAGTGGGGAAAACCTCTCTCATCACTAGGTTCATGTACGACAGCTTCGACAACACGTATCAGGTGAGGCTCAGAATGTCTGAATATATTACTGAACTACTGATCGCAGATCTGCTCAACAAACATAATTCGGTTTGGTTAAATAATAATCTAGTAGGATCATAATATTAATTTATACAATGTAGATAATCTATGAAATGCCCTTGAACATATTCTCATTTTACCGTTTTTTTATCCCAAGATGACCAAAGTATCCCTAACAGAGTCCTCTTTCTCTGAGGTCTGAGAGACATTTATTCTTGTGACAAAACTTATTTTAACGAATACCACTTTACAATAAGGCGCCCCCTAAAAAGTTTATAGATATGTTATTAATTCCTCTATAAACACTTTATAAATCATTAATAAACTGCTTATTACGCATTAAGTAAGGGTGACAGAGAGACAAATCTGAGCAGTTTCTTGCAAAATAGTGAGACAAATCTGTCCACTTAATCTAGAGTTTTTATATTCAACATTTCAGACTCAGTTACGACCTTGTAAGCACAATAAGCATTTGTAAACCTATTTCTTTAGCATATAATATTGTATTTTATCACTGCATTATAAGTCTCTAATTTTATTTGCTAAAAAATAGGTTTACAAATGCTTATTGTGCTTACAAGGTAGTAACTTAGTCTGAAATGTTGAATATAACAACCCCAGATGAAATATATAGGTGAACAGATTTGGCTCACTAGTTGACAAGAAAATGGTCAGTTTTGTGTCTGTCACCCTTAATTAATACATAATAAACAATTATTAATGATTTATAAAGTGCTTATAGAGGAGTTAATAGCATATCTATAAACTATTTATTAGCCATCTATAAGGGGAGCCTTATTGTAAAGTGGTACCTTTAAATGTTTAGATTTACTTATAAGCTGTTCCCTTGTTGTTCTTCTGCTCACTCAGGCGACCATTGGAATTGACTTCCTATCGAAGACCATGTACCTGGAAGACCGGACAGTAGGCCATCTTGATTGTGGTTTAAACGTTGCATGTGATAAATACTACTAATACTACTAATACTACTAAAAATCAGGCAAATTTCCAGTTTAAATTGAGCCGCCATCTTTCGGCTCTGGTTTGACTAATCCTTGATTTGATTTGCCTTATAACTGCTTCCTTCACACTTTAACGTGATTATCTGTAGGGTAATTCTGGCAGAAATAGCTTTTCGTGTGCTCACTTTTTTCATCTTTAATAAGCCTTACTCGTGGATGATCTGCTTTAGCCACAGGAAATGCTATTTATTCTGCGGGATCTGATCCTCTTCCAGCTGATACTGGCTTATCCCTCGCTCAAAGCTCTTTACATCTAGTCGTGTGCGTTGCAGTTAATGTGAAAACAGCTGCCAAAGGTGTGTGTGTTCACTTGTAGGTAAGGCTGCAGTTGTGGGACACAGCTGGACAGGAGCGCTTCAGGAGCCTCATTCCGAGCTACATCCGGGACTCTACGGTGGCTGTGGTTGTCTATGACATCACAAGTGAGCAAAAAGTCATCGGCTAATGACTTCCTGTGTGCACATTGATTGGCACGGGTTTGTAAAGTCCCTGATATTCTACTAGAGTGGTGCTCTGGTCTCCACAGATGTGAATTCATTCCAGCAGACCTGCAAATGGATTGACGACGTCAGGACAGAGAGAGGAAGCGACGTCATCATCATGCTCGTAGGCAACAAGACAGATCTGGAGGAGAAGAGGTAAAAAGGAAAGAAAGGGAAAGCTGATCCATAATTAACTCTGACGTTTAGCTGCAGTTGGGAGGATTTAGGACAATAAACACGCAGCCGTCGAAAGCAACACGTCAGCTTTGAATGATTCAGCGTGAGATGTTGAGTCTGGCTGAATTTCCTGCAGGCAAATCATGATTGAAGAAGGAGAGCAGAGAGCCAAAGAGCTGAACGTCATGTTCATCGAGACCAGTGCCAAGACGGGCTCCAATGTCAAGCAGGTGACCCCCGCAGCTTCTCCATCTTTCACAGCGTTTTGGGCAACACTTTTCAGCACATTCTGGCTTTTTTTTTATTTATTTTTTTTTACTTTGTGCGGTGATTAGGAGAGATGGATTGATAAATAACATATTTAAATGTAAAAATGCTCAGCGGCATAAAGAATATTTGGTGTATTTTCAATCGTTTTAGATACCCTTGAAGAAGGAAAGGGCAAGCTCTTAAAATCCACTTGGGCAATACAATTTTGAAAATATTTTAGATAATTGTGCTCATTACCTCACTTTTATGTCAAATTGTATATTATAAATGGAACAATGGTATGGATAATATACGGCTTTTACTTCATACAATTAGTCAATAGTTTATAGAGATGATCAGTGGTAAATTGTGGTTCACAAACTGGCAAACAAACTGAAATAATGAAGAATAACTTTATTAACACAAAGTTTGGATACAACAACAACAACAGCAAACAGTCTAGTATTAAAATACAAGATTCAGATCTTATATATCTGACATACCATAATTTCCCGACTATTGAGCGCACCTGAATATACAGTAAGCCACGCCCATTAACTTAAGAAGAAATTATAGACCACTCTTGTCTATAAGTTGCAGGTGTCCACGTTGTACCATGAACAGAAAGAGTTTTTAAACTTTTAATTAAATATGTATCGTAACATACACAAATACATACAGTGAATGTTTTTTTCTGAATAGTGCCTGTGACCCGGCTAGTTAAAAAAAGATAAAAAAAATACAGTAGCCTACCAGGAAAAGTTACTGATCACAATCTTCATCTTCCTTCCTCACACTTATGTCAAGTGGCTGCAAATACTTTGTTGTGTCTCCAGGAAGGGAGGAAACAAAGTTTCATTGGTCCACTGTGACCTGTTCGGTAATTTCATTGGTCAGATTTTTTTACAACCATCATTTATAAAAGTAGTCTCACTGAGACACGAGGACCCACCCCACAAGGAAGATGTGTAAAGGGTATAGCTATGTGAGCGTTCGGGTGTGACGAGGCAAAAATATTTTGGTGGCATGAAGCTCATAGCCCATAAAAATCCATAAATTAGCTGCAGCATTGTATAAGTCACGGTGTTCAAAGCGTGTAAAAAAAAAGTAGCGGCTTATAGTCTGGAAATTATGGTACATCTTTTTAAAATGTCCAATGTACTTTTACCTGAACAGTATCGCTATTGATACAAGACATCCTTATATTGGTTTTGCTAATTTTACTCAATATATTTTATTTGTTACTGTTCAAAAATATAATGGTGCTAAATTTTAGCTTTCAACTCCAGGAATCAATCAACAAAACATCATTATGTCACACAAAGCGGCTGCCATCTTCCAGGACAGTTGAATTTTTGATTTATTCACATTTTAACCTTCTTTATTCACTTCTTGTGTCGTTCGTCTTTCCTCCTCCTCCTCGTTTCTCCTCCTTTCAGCTGTTTCGCCGAGTCGCCGCAGCCCTACCTGGCATGGAAAGCCTGGACGATGCAAATCCCGAAGGCAGTATCCTTTACAGCCGCTCTGATTCACTGCACGCGCCGAGCTCCTGAGAAATGGGCGGCTTATTTTTAATCTCTTAGTGGCTGCTGGCACTAACGCCAACAGACAGAGCGGCCTTCTGTCTGCAGCAGCATCAGTCATTAAAGTGTTTATGTCGAAGAGGGAAGGAATGCACAGAGTGAGGGTTTTTATAGGAGCCAAGGTGCAGCACCACACAGTGGCTGTCAGGGATGTGACAAGAGGAGAGGACGTGAGATGGAGGATTGATTTTAGCAAAGAATTAAATGGAAATTTAGGTATTTAGTTAGTTGATTAAAACTTGCGCTGGCACAAATGAAGATAAAATGACAAATTTAATCAAATTAAGAGAAAAAAACATAAGCTCTTCATCCATCATTTTTCAGTCAGGTCATCTGGACAGTTTTTCTTTTTTTGTGCTGAAACGTTTCGCCTTCAATCCGGAAGGCTTCATCAGTCAAGGAAACACACAACAAAACTGATTCTTCCTCCAACAGCTTACTCCAAAGTGGAACAAACCAGTTCTGCTTGTGATTAGATGGTCTCTTTGGTACGCCCCTCCTCCATTGTCGGCCCTCTTCCTTATTGACAGTCTTGTCAAACTGGTTGAAAACAACAAAGTCCATGCTCAATAATCCAGGTATAAAATCCAACATTTTTCAGTCACGTCATCTGGATTGTTTCTGGTTTGTTCCACTTTGGAGTAAGCTGTTGGGGGAAGAATCAGTTTTGTTGTGTGTTTCCTTGACTGATGAAGCCTTCCGGACTGAAGGCGAAATGTTTTAGCACAAAAAAAAGAAACTGTCCAGATGACCTGACTGAAAAATGTTGGATTTTATACCTGGATTATTGAGCATGGACTTTGTTATGAGCTCCTCATCTTGTTGTAGTGTGAGATGATGAATTAGAAACTTTGTTAATTTAATACATCCAGATCAGAGTTTTTTGACTCTATATATTTTATTTTTAAATGTTGCCACTTGGAGTGCTACGTGAAATGCTGCACAATAGTCTTGAATCTTTCCACATTCCTTCACAGTTTCATAGTTCATAGAGAGCTTTTAAAGAGGTTTAGGTCCATCTTGTCTTTTAAAGTTTTTCCTCAAGTCTTGGCAGTGTTTAAACTCACTTTTTGTTCATTTCTTATATTTGGCACTGGTAGCACATTCAATTCAATTTAGTTTATTCATATAGTGCCGTCACAACAGAAGTCATGTCAGGGCACTGAACAGAAACATTCATAAATATATAAAAAGTTAATAACATTATTTATCTGAGGAGCAGACTGCTTTGAGTTTAACTTGATCGCAGACTCATCTTGAGCAAGCATGAACATCTTATAAAACCTGAGCATGTTATTCCTAAGATGCTAAGGTCCAAAAACCAAAACTTCAGTCTTGTCTGAGTTTAAAAGCAGAAAATTAAGGTTCATCAAGGTTTTTATGTCTTCAAGATAAGCTTTTAGTCTAAGTAACTCATTGGATTAATGGGTTTTTGTGGACAAATATAACTGTGTATCATCAGCATAACAATGGCAATTTATTCCATGCTGTTTAATAACTTTATGGAAGCATATATAAGGTAAAGAGTATTGGGCCAAGCACTGAACCCTGAGGAACTCCATGACTAACTTTCGTGTATGAAGAAGATTCATTATTTACATTGGAATCTATCAGATAAATGCTATTTAAACCATTTTAGAGCTGTTCCTGTAATTCCAACATCATATTCAAGCCTCTGTAGTAGAATATTGTGATTAACTGTGGCACTGAGGTCTAACAGGACCAGTGTAGACATACAGGGTTGTGAAGTGTTTAAAATATGAGGAAAGTGAGCAAGAGGAGGACAACTAAAAAATGCCTAAAATCTATCTGCAGCAGATAAACAAACAAAAATTAAGTCATATCTTTAATAATTAGAGAAAAAGATCCATTAAAGACTTGAGAGATGCTTCATCTATCACCATCTGTAAGACAAGTTTCAAGCTAATCACTTATTAGGAATCACCTTGTTGCTAAAATACTCCTTTATGTATCAAATTGTGACAATTTTAATTGTGTTTCTGACCACTGGTTCATCCCTTGAGTTTTCCTTAATGGAACCATTCCCAGTGATTGACATCAAGCTGGACAAACCAGCAGAGCCGACTGTCCCTGAAGGCGGCTGCTCGTGTTAATGCAGAGCTGCGATTGGCCGACTCCCTTCACACCATAGGCTTGTTGTGTTTCTTAATGCTGGTTAGCTCCCAGTTGACTTCTCTAATTGGACATAGGATCGAAGCCTTGTATCTGATTGGACAAATCAAACGTTACATCTTTCAGTCTTGTTCAGTTGTAAGATATTGTAAACTTTGTCAATACGTAAGGGACTGAAGGAGTAAAAGAATGAAGGGAAACAATGTTACCATAAAAAAAACAACAATTAAAAAAAAAAAACCAAAGAAAGAGAGAAGAAGAGGACAACCAACAGAGTTTTTTTTCACCGTTATGTTTTGTATTTTTTTATATCTAATAAAAAAGAGAAAGCACCAAAACTAATGCCTAAACACAGATGGAGGAAGAAGTTGAGGGGGTCAGCCATTTTTCCACATGGCTGAACACGTCTGAATGTCTGCAGCACGCATGCACGCTGTTCTGATTTTTGACCTTTGACCTTTGGCCCCACCCTCCAGGGCCTGTGCGCTCTGGGAGGAGGCCGAGCATCTTAGAATGTTTTCTAGCATCTCTCTATAGCATCTCATAACAAAAGTCATACATTTGATATTCCCACTGGAGTTCAGTAGGTTCACCTAACAGTAGCTGTGAAAACGTGATACTCTTATCTCTCTATGGGTTTAACTTTTATAGAACAAACTATACCGTGGTTATAAACCGAAAAGAAAAGTCAGCTTACGATCACAACTCCCGCATCCCGTCAAACGACCCTAGACTTCTCCTCTCCTCCCTCTGTCTCTCCCTCCAGCCTTCCCATCCCTCCATCCCGGTGATACACTTATATCAACCCACTGTAATGGACTGCACTGTATATAATAATGTAATATGTATGTTGTGAACGTCCCTCTGTAGAAGTGGTCCTTGTTCACCAGTATGAATAATGTAATAATGTTTAATGATTAATAAACTGCAGATTAAAGGGTTTCACTCTCCTAACTCTTTACATTCACCTGGCTGCATAAAGATTTGTTCCGCTGTGGTGATCGCCGGTCGCTGGACGGCGAAGGCAGGCCATGATTGCCTGTGTTTGCGCGTGCATGAGCTTGTGCACCTGTCTGTAAGCAAATATCTCCTAACTGAGTAGGTTTTGAACTGTTTAAGATGGCCGCCACAGGCAAATAGCTTTAGAAAACACAAAAATGGTTAATAGCCAATTTTAGAGACATTCATCTGAGCACTGAACGTGCAAGATCTTTGTTTAAGTTCAAGTTCAAGTCAACTCTATTGTTGTTTCCACCACATGTGGTACATGAGGTGGAACAGAATTATGTACACAGGGTCCCAGTAACACCCAAAAATAACAATATAAAGTATAAAAAGAAACAGTAAAATAAGGATCTAAGATATAAACTAAACAAACGCCAAACGGTACGCTAAAAGATCTAAGATATACGCTAAACGCTAATAATGTAAAACAATCCGGCATAATGACAGCAGCCTGAACATGAGTTCTGTGAGCAGATGGGTATGAATGAATACATCAGCATGAGATAATCAGCAGCATGAGATCAGCAGCATGGATAATCAGCAGCACATGTAAGTCACATATCACCAATTAAAGTGGCATTACAGTGATTTTTCTTTTTTCTTACAATGATTATCCTGGTTAGGGTTTTATTAGACTAACAGCTTCAGGGTAGAAGCTGTTCCTCAGTCTAGTGGTTCTACACTTAACGCTCCACAACCTCCTGCCTGAGGAGAGCGGGGCAAAAAGTGTGTGTGCTGGGTAAGTGGAGTCCTTCATGATGCAGGTGGCTCTCTTCCTGTATCTAGAGGTGTAGATGTCTGTGATGGTGGGGAGGCTGGCTCCAGCAGTCTTCTGTGCAGCCTTCACCACTCTCTGCAAAGCTTTTCTTTCTGTAGCTGTGCAGCCTCCATGCCACATGTTGATGCTGGAGCACAGGATGCTCTCCACTACACACCTGTAGAAGGAGGTGAGGACTGAGCTTCAGCTCGCCTCAGCCGCCTGAGGAAGTAGTCTCTGATGTGCTTTCTTGATCAGGCTGGTGGTGTTGTTGCCTCAACTAAAAGTTTGCCCTTACCTATTTAAAGTAATTTTTGTCTGTTAGCAAAAGATTTCATAAACCAATGGAGGGATTTTACTGAAACTTCTTGGAAACAATCTTTAGATGTGCCACTGCAGCTCATTAATGTTTTGAGTCAGTCCAATTTAAGATGGATGCCACAGCCATCTGAATGTACGTAACACAAAAGTGGTTATGATTCAGTCTGTTACAAATGTGCTCAAATTTGGTGTGACAGCAGATCACACAACACACTTGAAGAAAGACATCCCACTATAAAATTGACTTCACAAATATCAGTTTAAACCAAAATGACTTTAAGGCCATCATTTCTCAACATTTAGATGATTCTAATCTAAAAATAATATACGCAAGCCTTCTAGGAATGCTAGGCCTTTACTTTATTATTATTAATTTTTGTGGTTTTCTTTTTACTGAATACAAATAATATTTACAATATATGGTTTACAGAGTGAGGCAGAAGAGTTTTGCTCTGGCAAGTTGATTCCAGCACAGCTGCAATGTTTTATGAGGCCTTAAGAATAAACTATGTTTTTTATTTTTTTTTATTTTAGTTGAAAATACACAATTTATTGGTCTTGTTCCACAAGTGTGCAAAGTTAACTTGAGTTTTCCAATGATGTTTGCCAAATAAGCTTAAGAAGTCACTTGTACTCAGTTTTGATATTGCTAAAAATGTGACATAAAAGATATTAAAGGTCACCTTTTTTGATTATTCAAAATAGGCCTAAAAGAAAGAAACAAACAAAAAGCTAAATAAAACGTTAAAAACTGCAGAATTTTTCATTGCAAAACGTGATGTTTTCTAATCAGCTGTTCTTTATTTAGCCTTTTTAAAATGTATTTATTTATTTATATTTATGAGAAAAACATCATGATTGTAGGGTTATTAAATGAGGAAGAACAGTGCAGCAGCCAACCGGTCATCCAGTCTGTTACCTCTCACATTTTCTCCCATCCGTGTCGAAGCGGTGATGATTATCGCTCCGAGGCTCTCGGCGGTGAGTCAGAGTCTGAAAACCTGATAGGTGAGGGGAAGTTGAGGTGGAAAGAACCTTTTAGAAGAAACGTCGTCACTGTGGCCCGTCAGGTCCCTTCACTGAGCTCGTCTGGTGTTAGAGGACAGGAATCCCCCTGGGTGAAGGCGGTTGGTGCCGTTAGTGGACAAATGAACTCCGTGGAGCACTGAGGGATGGACTTCCTCCGCTGCATCAGGCGCAGTGGTCTTTCCCAAAATAATACATTTGGACGAGTTTAAAACAAGCCCAGACATCCACAGTGATAAATATGACAAAAATAAGAATGCAGCAATGTGCACATTAAATGAATCTAGTTTAATAATCTCGTCTGCATCAACAACTCCTTGGTCTTGAACACAAGGTTTCCTCCTGAGAAGGACACACCTCCCGCACCATGAGGACTTGATGTATGATCTCAGCGGGTCACTCGGGAGCTCATTTTTGCGCAAAGCAGATCATGTCTCGAGTGGAGGTGATCGTGGACAACAACCTTCGCTCTCTGCTGAGGGAGCTTCGTACTGACATCGCGATGGCTGTGGACGATCCTTTCCCCGTTGTGTACGGCTTGGCGGACAAAAACATCATCACTGAGCAACTGCTGAAGGTAAGACAGCAAATTATATAAACCTTTAGATTTTAGACTAAAGGCATTACATTCAACCGTCTTGCTTTATTAGGACACGCTGGAGAAGGAGGGAAGTGAGGGCATTCACAAAGCCATGTACTCCCTCCTGTCCTGGGTGTTGGAGCAGAGCAGATCCACCATCCAGGCTTTCTGGAACAACTTGTCCAAAGACTACAACATGGACAGCTATCCCAGACTGCGGACGCTCCTCGCCAACATTCAGGCCAGTATGTGACATTTGTGACAATTGAATTTCACTTCACAGTTACAAGGGCAGATTTATTCAGGTCCACGTTAATGATTCTGTCAGGACGAGAGGCTCCAAGTTCCAAAGCAGAAACTGGATCTTCAGGAGGTCTGAAAGCTGCTCAAAGTAAGAAGAGGAACCACGAGGACCGGGGAGCAAACTCCAAGCATTCAGAATATCACGCCAAGACAACAGATGGAGCAGGTCTTCTTCCTTTGATGTCTTTTCTCCAACGCTCAGATTAGGAGCACAAAGAGAAATGATCACTGGCTTTCCAGAAGAGATTCAGAAACTTTGCAACATTTACAACCCTGATGTTGAACAGGTTGGAGCGTTGAGTAAAATGTAAATAAAACAGAATGCATGGAAAGAAAATAGATCATTTGGAAATTTGTGATACCGACACATCTCAGAAATGTTGGAACAGGTCAGTAAGAGGATTGGGTATGAAGGAGTCATTTAGAAGTAAACATGGGCAGAGGTTCACCAGTCTATAAAGAACTATTTCCAACTGTAAAGAGAGGCCTGCTTAGGCTCTCATAATCTAGAAATATATGTGATATATCTTTGAAATGTTATCTACCATTGAAAATGTTAATAAAAATTAAAGTGAGAAAAAAAAATTCTAAAAATATAACAATTTCAGAATACTGTTCCTCGATGGGAAAATTAGGAAAACTTTGAGTATCCTATCATCTAAAGTTCATAACTTCATTAAAATATTTTAAAAAAATCTGCGCTCAAAGGACCGTGAAAGTCAACATTAGATGTCTGTGATCTTCAGGCCTTCAGGCGCCACTGCAACAAAAACAGGTCTGATGCTGCTCTGGACATCCCAGCATGGAGTCAGGAACATTTCCACAAATCACTGAAATACTGGTTAAAGCTCCAACATGCAAAAAGGAAATGTGAACATGCAGAAATGATGTCGTCTTCTCTGGACCAAAGTTAAACTGTTCTGTGATCAGACAAAGTGGAATTTGAATTTCCTTTTAATAACAACAAAAGCTATTCCCTCCATTTTAAAAAAGAGGAGAGGGACCCGCTGGCTTATTATCAGAACAGTTTAAAAGCACGCCTCTCTGATGGTATAGTGGTGCATTGGTGACAATGGCATTACACATCTGGAAAGACGCCATTAATGCAGAAAATTATATGGAAGTTTTAAAACAACATCTGTTCCAATACAGCAAAGAAGACCCAGGACTGTTGAGCAGCTACATCAGGCAGCAAGGGGACAAAACTTCCTCAGTTCCTTGATGTTTACGGACTGTTGTTAAAAAAAAAAAAACAGAGGGGAAGTTTCACAGTAGTAAACATGGCCCTGTCACAGTAGTTTTGAGATGTGTTGCTGCCTTAAAAATCGAAATTGTTTCAGTTTTTCCCCAAGAAAATTGTATATTTTCTTAGATTAAACATTTAGTATGCACTTACTGTGTTCAGTGGTGAAATACTCTGTTTTTATTTACATTTTACACAAAGTCCTAACTTTCTGGAATTAGTAACAGTTATTGCATCGCATGCTTTTCTTCAGGGAGTAAAGTTAAGCTGTACAGAGTGAAGAGTCAACCACACACGCTGCAGCTCCCGGATGGAAATGGTAACAGTATATTAGTCTGTTAAAAAAAAAAAAAAGAAATTAAAACAATCTACATAAACAATTACTTCATGCTTCAAAGCTTCTAAAATCCTTCACAGGTTTGCAGGTTGTGTCTTCGTCAGCACAGAGAGGAGTACCATTTGCCTCTTCGTCCTCGGGCTTCTCAAAACCTCCACCAGTCAGAAGCGAAAACAAAGAGAAGATACTAATTAAAAAAGAGTACACTTTGGATGGTAAATCGTGAAACTATTTATGTAACGCAGATGAAACTGTAATATGACAAGTGCATCCAATACAGGAGCAGCAGAATGTATTTAAAAACAGGACATAGCTGTTTTTAGGTCAGATTATTAGTAATTTTGTCTATCTACAAATAAGACTATTTGAAATAAACATGTTTTGTCATTCAACAGGGATGAGCAAAAAATGTGTCAAAGTTGCTGAAGGGTTTTGCTCTCAGGGTGTAGCAGAAACAAAAGGAGAGAAGTCCAAGTTTGCAAAGACCACATTTTACCACCAGGGGGAGACAAACACAGTCATGGTAGCATCACTTGCAGCCACACACACAACTTTTGAAGCCCAAATGAAAAAGTTTGTGTGTGTGTGTGTTTATCATTTTAATAAAAGTGCATACATATACATGTTTGTGTGTGTCTTTATAGGCTCACTGTAATGATGACGAGTGTGCGGTGTGTAAAGATGGAGGAGAGCTGATCTGTTGTGACGGATGTCCTCGAGCCTTTCATCTGGCCTGCCACAGCCCTCCACTCACCTCCATACCCAGGTGATCCAACATGTGCTTCATTTTATGCTGTGGCATGTGTTTATGCGCTAACAGGGGGGCTTTGTAACCAAAGAGGCTTCAATACTGCATCACACACCCTCTTTTCTTTCAATCTGCAGTGGCTCTTGGCAGTGTGCGTGGTGCTGTGGGCACAGGGTGAAAAGAGAGGACATCCGACTTCCTTTACTGGTAAACCCCTGAATCATTTCCTTATATACAATTTGAGCACAATAAGCTAAAGGATGCACTGATCAGAGATGCTAATAAATCACCTCATGAAAAAAGAACAGTATTCAATGAAAACCATCACATTTTTAGTATTTATGTGGAGAGGCTATCAATTCAATTTAATTCAGTTTATTTATATAGTACCACATCACAACAGAAGTCATCTCAGGGCACTGAACAGAAACATGCAAATATAAAAATCTAAATTTATCATTATTTATCTGAGGAGCAGACTGCTTGGAGTTTAACTCTATCACAGAATTCTCATTTTGAGCAAGCATGAAGGCGACAGTGGAAAGGAAAAACTCCCTCATGAGGAAGAAACCTTTAGCAAAACCAGGCTCAGGACAAGCTGCCGTCTGCTTCGACCGGCTGGGTTTGGTAGGAGCAGGAAGGAGGAACAGATACACAATGGCAGGTCAAGAATCTCATAGTGAGATAGAAATAGTATCAAATGAAAACTATTCAATTGGAACAATTCATTTTAAGAAATTAAGTCAGTTTGTCCTCTAGTGGTCTAAACCTATAGCAGCATAACAAGCCAAAGGTTTATCAAAAAAGAAAAGTCTTAAGCCCAGTCTTAAAACTGGACATGTGTCAGTCTCATGGACAGAAACTGGAAGTTAGTTCCACGACAGAGGAGCCTGATAACTGAAAGATCTTCCTCCCATTCTGCATTTGGAAACTCTAGGAAACACACGTAAGCCTGCAGTCTGACAGTGAAGTGCTCTGTTAAAATATGGGACAATAAGATATGTAATATAAGATGGAGCGAGGTCGTTGAGCGCTTTGTAGTTCAAATTCAAGTTCAAGTAGGTTTTATTATCATTCACATGTGGTATGAGGTCAAACGGAATTGTGTACACAGGGTCCCAGTTACATCCAACATTAGGAAAAATATAAATTGTAGAAAGAAACAGTAATTTTCAGGTCTCTTGTAAATGAGTCCCTGAGGCTCAATGGGATTAACCTGTATAAATAAAGGTTGAATGAAAAATAGGTTAGGTTAATAGTTGTATGTTAGAAGTAAGATTTTGAATTCAATTCTGAATTTGACAGGGAGCCATTGGAGAGAAGCTAAAACTGGAGAGATATGATCTCTCCTATAACTCCAGTTAAGACTCTGGCAGCAGCATTTTGGATGAACTGAAGACTTTTTAAAGAAGTATTAGGACACCCAGATAATAAACCATTGCAATAGTCCAGTCTAGACGTGACAAATGCATGAACCAGTTTTTCTGCATCATTTTTATAAGATGTTTCTAATTTTAGTGATATTACACAGGTGGAAGAAGGCAGTTCTGGTAACGTTTTCAATAACATTCATTAACGCTATCAATCAAACGTATGATCAATCATCACAAATCATAGCATCATTTCAGCACTTCCTTGAAAAATTAAGCTTCTTTTCTTCAATGTGTCTGTTTTGATATGAAACACTTATTGTGTGCAGGCTCCCGCATCTCAGACTCAGCAAACAAACACAAACTCCTGTATCTCAGTGACGGACAGCTCCTTTTACTCCCCTCTACCATCATCCATCACAAGTGATACGGCCTCTGTCAACGCGCCAAGTGGCAGCAATCAGGTGAAGACTTTATGTTTTTCTTTCTTGGTCCCTTTTTCAACTCCTTTCCCTTCGTAATTTCTTTCACCACTTTTTGCAAAAGTAGTCTTGTTTGCTACGAACTGTGATCACAGTGTCCAGGAGGAGAGTCCGGCGTGAGGGACGTCTGTGGCATTTGTCACCTTGGCGGAGGAGACCTGATTCTCTGTCACCAGTGCTTAAAGTGTTTCCACGGGCACTGTCACTTCTCCAAGTAAGAAACGCACCTTTTTCCCGTTAATGCATTATTACAGCTCCCTAGACTTGAGAAGATGAAAAGGAATAAAGTATTTAAGTGACATCAGCGTCTAAGATCTTAAAGTAAAGTGTGTTTCTCAAGGCTTCCACCTTTTGTTGTTGGCATCGATCATCCATGTGCATTAAGATTTGCTAGATTATTATTATCTGGCAAATGTTGACTAATGGATTGTAAATGGGCCTCTGCAGCTTCATGCGCTAACTGAGGATCAATATCGCTAAATTAGTTCAAAGATCCAAATGACAAATGGAAATTTTAATTCACTTGATAAGCTTTTCTGCAATATGTATATATTTTAGGAATGGCTGTCTTTTTTTTAAATCAATGTTACTTTTGCTTTAAATGTATTTGAACCATCATGGTGCTTTTTATCATTTATATTAGGGTTTGTTTTTTTTTTTTTGTTTTTTTTTTGTCAATGTCTGTGCTTTCATGTGTCTGTTAGCAAAATAGCTTAAGAACTACTGGACAGATTTCAATGAAACTTCCAGAAAATAATCACTGGAGGAACTTCTACAATTTTTTTAACTTTTCGAGCCAATCCAATTCAAGATGGCTGCCATAGTCAGCTGACTTCAGAAACCACAAAATAAGCTATAATTCAGTCACTTTTACAGATATTTAGCTCAAATCTGGTATAGAGGTAGGTGAGAGTTGTGTGCAAAATGTGCTTCAGTTGTTTCTGTTTGTGCAAATGTTTTGCTTCAAACAAGCAACAAATGTTGGAGTCAACCCTGTTTGTCTGTTAGCAAAATATCTCATGACTAATTGAACTAATTTTAATGAAACTTTTATAAAATAATTTTTGCATGTACATCCAGAACTGGTTAACTTTAATTGTCGATCCAATTCAAAATGTCTCCCACGATATACAATCCTTCAAAGCATGCTAGGTCTTTAATGTAATATAATAGAGTTCATATCCTTTTTTCATGAAGAGCCCAAATCAAGTATAATTTGCCAGCTGAAAGGGTTTGAAGCTCTCTCTCTGTAACCCTCACATTGCATATTGATTGATGGAAACGTGATCCACCGCAGCGCTGACTCACTCACAGCGTCCGTGTGCTCCCCAGGGGCAGATCTATCTGCTCGTCGTGCTGTCGTTTGTGGGGCAGCTCTGCAGAGAAAGAGTCCAGAGGCCTGCAGGTGTGTCTGCTCACATCTCCAACAAGCACTCTGAAAGAGAAAATCCTGAATATTCTGCATTATAATCCTGTTTGTTTTCATGTGTTCAGCTTGCACCGGCGGTCCAGAACACACTCAGTCAAGATCAGAGCGCCCCCAACGCTGAGCCACTGGTCAATAAAGATGAACTTGACTCCATCCTGGGAGACGTGAGTGAGGACACTGATGTAAATGTGTTTCAGATGTGCCTAATGCATGCGAGACACATGAAAGCTCATCTTATTGCACAGAGGAGGGGTTGTGATATAGCCTTTCCTGCAAATCAATAAGTGATGAAGAGCAATGTGTCATTCTGGATTAGAGCAACATTTGTCTGCACTGACTGGGATTACGTGTCTCTGCTGTGCTTTGAGTGCAATTTAACTTTAAGTGGCACAGCAGCTACAATCACTGTTGAAGTTAGAAAACCTGGAAATTATTTATATAACACATTACTTTCTGCAAGTACTGTACCAGAGTAAAAAATAAAATGAGAAAAAGACATTATTGTTGCTCGAGCAATATGTATGCAAAGATGCCTGGTTGAAAAAAAAACAGCAAAAATTTAAAAATGATCTAGTTTTATGTCTTTTAACTTGTTAAATCCACTTTAAGAACATGTTTTCACTTTACAAATGTAAGGCGTCAACATTGATAAGATATATTTTTCCAGCACTGAAGCTGTTGCTGCTGATTGTGAAAATCAAGAAATTGGCAGGAAATTTCAAAATAAAAGACCAAACTGGTCTCAGAAGGTTTGAAAATGGACAAATCTGTTGTGTACCTGTGTTTTTTTATACTTACTAGGAACATTTTAAGGACAAATGAAAATTAGTGCAAACAGTATTTGTATTTTAATGTCCAAAATTTTAACAGCTTTGTAGTAACTCTTTAACATTTTATGCTCAAACCTTCTGGTGAGACAAACAAAACAGTTTTGTTTTTTCATTAAACACTTCAAGTTTCAACATTTCAACTTTGAGCCGTCTGTGTTTGAATAAAAATACAATAACTCCTCAGCTCAATTCAAGTCAGTTCAGTTTATATATTTAGCACCAATTCACAATAAACGTAAACTCGGAGCCCCGCACTTAAAAGATTAATATCATAAATCCATTTCAGATCCAGATTCTACTCAAATTACAGTCAATTCATTTCCTCTTGCACTGCAACACATTTACGTACGTCCTATTATGAAATGCCAGTTAGGTGTCTAAAGAAGGCAGCCAATATCACAATTCTCCAAAAATAATGAAGCACATTGGCGACAGTGGAAAGAAACAACTCCTTTTTAACAGGAAGAAACCTCTAGCAGAACTGGGCCCGTGATGAGCGACCATCTGTCTCAACCTGCTGGAGTTTGAGGCAGGAAAGAGACTTGAAAGGACTGGTCCAGGTGTAGTTTCTAGGGGGAGGGAGGGGTGTTAAAACATGTTAATGATACAAATAATTACAAAACAAACATGGAGAATAGAGAGTAAAGACAGCAGCAGAGTGAGGAAATGTAGTCAGTTTGTCTCTAGCAGCAGCATCATAACTATGGGATAGGTCAAGAAACCCCAAATTATAAGGTTAATCAAAAAGGAAAGTTTTAAGCCTAGTCCTAAAACTAAACAGGATTTGTCAACCTGTTGGACAAAAGAAAAAAAACCAAGTTGAGGACCCTGATAATTGAAAGTGCTACTTACCATTCTTATTTTAGAAACTCTAGGAACCACAAGTAAACCTGCAGCTTGAAAAATGTATTCCCTTAGAAAAACATAGAAAAAAGTATAAGAGTCTTATGTAAGTTCTGCAAAGTTTAGCAGTGTGATAACTGGTTGTGAGTCTGTGTGAAACTTCTCATTTTTAAAAATTATTATTATTATTTTTTCTTTCCTCAGCAGAGCTCCGTTGATGGCCTGTTGCAGTGGGCTTTCCACAACGTCTCTCAGCCTCTTCCAGACTCACAGGGATGCTACCAGTAAATGAAATAACCAGACATTCAAACTTATTTAGTAACACTGCTAACATAAGGCTTAGATATTTAAAACTGCAGAACCACTTGATGTTTACAGTCACTTTCATGCTGCAGGTGAAATAAACAGGCATTGGCTGACTTCTGATTTTTACTGTAATTAATGATTATTTTTCACCATCTCTTTTCTTTGCCTTATTTATGGGCTCTAATGTTTTTTTAGTTTTAATTGTATCCAACCTAAACTGTAATTACTGTATATGCTGGAATAATACCAGAAAATGTACAAGTAAAATACATGCACATACCAGATACAGTGCTTTGCCTTTGTTTAGGGACTTTATTTTACCAATGTATCCAGTTTTTCCAGGATTCTTGTGCAGTTTCACGGAATCTGTAAACAGGACTGGTGTCAGCGCAGTCGTGGGAGAGCTGGGAGAGGGTCATTGACTTATCTGCTCAGGCATGACTGAATTTCAGAGTTACATAAACTTTTAACCTTCTTCTTGCTCAGGAAACCTTCACGTGTCTTTCTACAGCAGAGGAAATTAGAGAAGTTCCACATACATTTTACAGAAAGCTCATAAAAGATGCACTCAAATGCATATACAGTAAAGTGTGCACATGCATTAGTTAAAAAAAATAGCCATGCAAACTTCCATTTTTTTCCTGTTTGGATTCAGAGCTGTTTGCGTCCCCATGTTAGACCAGATGGTTCCAATACAGTTTGGTATGCACCCTGAGAAATGTCTCTGTTTGACATGAATTCCTTGAGAGCTAAATCACGCAGATGGGGAACTTTGTTTTTCTCATGAGTTTTAGCATGGCTGCCAAGAAGATGCTTGGCCAGGCAGCGCAAAGATTTTTCTCCTCTCAGTGTTTGGTTGCCATGACGCCCAGCTCCTTCGGGCATACAGCAGAGGATGACAAACGTGATCTTTGCGGTGTGTTTGTGCATGAGCATATTTGTTTTGTCCGTCAGCACATTTTAGGTTGTGAAACATCTTGTAAACCTGAGGCCACTGGAGGGAGAACAGCCTCAATGACACACAGCAAGAAAAGCTGATTAAAACAACCAAGGGTGTAACATTCCTTAAAAGGATGCCTGCCTACTTTTATGGCAGCGTTTTAGACGAAGAGCTTCTTATGATGAGAAGGGTCAGTGGTAGCTCTGGTTTGGTCAAACCTTGTAAAATCTCATAAGCCACGTCAGTGCTTGCCTTGAAGTAGCTACTACAGTCCCTTGATTATCACGGAGGTTACGTTCCACACACCCCTGCGATAGGTGAAAAACCGTGAAGTAGCAAGGTTATATTTATTTTAGTATTTATATGTATTTATATCTATTTTAAGGCTTTTTAAACCCCTTCTACACTCTTGCAATGTTCTAAACTCTTAAGCCTACGTAATGTCAACAACATATGCGCAGTACTGCAAAATTTTACTCACCAGCTCTGCAGACCAGCAGCTCGGTTCCAGTCCAACTTGGTTCCGGTTCAGCAGACCTACCCTGCAGTGACAAAGCCCACGGCCCCGTTGATGTGTGCATGGATAATTGAGCTTCAGGAAGCTTCAGGATTATTTGTGACTTTCCTGCCAGTTCTGTGAGCTTCATAGATAGCATAGGTTTGTGTTGCAAAACTTCCATTTGGCAGAAAGAAGCAGCTTGAAGCACTGTTGGCTTCTGGGTAGTGGTTGTCTTATGAATAGTGTTGGCTTCTGGGTAGTGTAGTTCTTTTGACTGGCGACGCAGTGTAGGATTATTGAATGGAAGCTACAAGAAAGCAGTGGCTGGAGCACTGTTGTCTTATGAGTAGTGTTGGCTTCTGGGTAGTGTAGTTCTTTTGACTGGCTTTACAGTGTAGGCTTATTGAAAGAAAACTACAAAATGGCGGGGCCTGTCCAAAATATTTTTTTCTCTGTAACTTTTTATCTCGCACCATCCCAATCACGTGAGTAATATTAAAGTTGACAATCGTTTATAAAACACAAAAGAGTGTGTCTGAGAAAGTCGAACCACAAAGTAGCAAGGGACTACTGTAATAAACGTTAGTTCAGTTTCTTTAAATTTGGGTAATTTATAGCCAATTCTGTGTTTCTTGAAGATGAATGGCTGTGGTGGCCATGTTTAATTGGGTTGACTCTAATTATAGAAGCATTTCTACTGATTACTTTCTGATAGTTTCATTAAAATATGTGTATTGGTTCATAAGATATTCTGCTAACATGATTAAATATGCACAGACTGTGCGTTGGTGTAGTAGGGTGATAATGAAAGTAAGAAATCAAACAAAATTTTGCTTAAAACTGTGTGTTCTTAGGAGTCTTTTTGTACAGATGTAATCCTAATAACCTTAAAATCACATTTGAAAGTATTTTGCATTAAAGCGCATCCTGTAGAACAGAGCTCTTTAAAGTGTTTTTTTTCCATGAACAAAACAATTATTAAAATATTAAAAACAACTTTTTTGATTGAGGGGAAAATACTGAAAGAGCTAATACTTTTGTACTGAAGGCTCTAAGTGACAGATGCAGTTTAACACTTTCTGCAGGATTTGACTGCATGCCAACACTCTTAAGCAACAAATGGAATAAAAGAGGAACAATTTTTCCAACGGTCAACATTTGTGCTGACAAGGAAGTGGGAAATACCCAGATGTCAGAAGAAAGGCAACAGCTCTGCATGCAAATATGTAAAATAAATGATAAGGGTTTTTTATGATAGCATAACAGTACTGGTGACTCTCTGGAGTTTGGTTAAAAAAAACTACTACATTTATAACAGTTTATGAAAAACGATGAGTTATTACCGATCTGCAAATGTATGATGAATCTACCAGAGTCTAAAAAGATGTAAAAATGTGTAGAACATGAATGAAAACTTGTTAAAAAGATATAATTTTATTTTAATAAAAAGGCTTTTTTCATAACTTGATGACAAAATTACAATCAAACAAGTTGAAAGAAGAACAACAAGAGCAACGAGAGGCTGTAAATATACATTTGTTTTGAAAAATAAAAGCAAAAATCAGACTGTTAATAAAAACTAAACTAACTAACAACTAATTGGTCTGAGTGTGTATTAAAAAAGTAGCAGCAAAACTAGAAAACGTTTAGAAGGGTTAACCACGCTGTAAAATACTGCATGTATCATCAGTTTAACAATAATCCTCAGTAAAGAATTATATTCATGCATGTGTATGAAGAATAGTGGTGGTGCAGAGGTTCGAAAAGGTGAGCCAGTGATCTGGAGGTCACAGGTTTGAATCCCCACACTGTTACAACAAAATTTGGGTGGGAAAGTTAAAGCTCCCACATCTGCCTCCACCATCATTTGCCTACTGTGGGCCCTTGAGCAAGGCCCTTAACCCCTCCAGCATCTCGTAACTCTGTGGTTGCTTCAGGAAAGGCATCTGGAGTAAAAAATAACTGTTTTCTCACTGTGGTGGTTCCCCTTTTCCCAAAAGTGGGACCGGAGGGTGTGTCCCAACGACTGGGGCATCACTGTCCCTAAGGCTGCACACTGGATGCCTTCTTAGCCTGCCAGGGCTGTTTTTGTCACGATTCTGTTTATAACTTTTATGAACAGAATTTCACGATGCAGCCAGAGACTGAGGGCGTCTGGCTCGGTGGCCACAGGACTCCGTCTCTGCTATTCGTAAATGATGTGGTCAAGTATCTTGGGGTTTTGTTCATGGGTGAGGGAAGAATGAAGCATGAGCTGGACAGACGGGTTAGTGCAGCTTCAGCTGTACCTGTTGTGGTGAAGAGGGAGCTGATCTGCAGCGGTGAAGCTTTCCCTTTAATGGTTCCTACCCTCACCTATGGTCATGAACTCCAATTAGTGACATAAAGAAAGAGATTGTGGATACACGTGGTGAGACTCAGAGTAGAGCCACTGCTCCTCCACATCAAGAGGAGCCAGTTGAGATGGTTCAGGCATCTGGTAAGGATGCCCCCTGAGCGCCTTCCTAAGGAACTTTTCCAGGCATGACTGACTGGGAGGAGACACTGGGGAAGACCCAGGACACACCAGAAATACTTTGCCACAGTCTCAACTCTCATCAGTTCCACACCAAACCAGTTAAGGGTCTGCCCACTGTTGGTATCCACCCCCACTCAGCCCAGTTTATGGGACCACCTTGTTGGTGGTTCCAAACGAACTGCTCCAATTTGACATACTGTAAGCAGACAGCAGTCATTGATTGGTCAGAGGACCTACATCACTGGATGACCCACCCAGCAAAACTGCAAACTACATCTGAACCTCCATTTCTTCTCTGATCGTGTTGAGTGTATGTTGTTTTTGCTGGATTCTGGTATGGAAGCTCCAAAAATAGTGCCATGGATGGACCAACGATGAGGTGCAGACCTTCCTGACTTGACTGGCTGATGTTAGGATTTAGTGTGAGCTGGACGGCGCCACAAGAAATGAGCACATTTACCAAAAGATATCGGAGATGATGGCACAGCATGGCTGCACATGGGCAGTGCCGAGATAAGCTAAATAAATTTAAGTCAGATTATAGGGCGATTAAGGATCACATCAAGTGGAATGGCTCAAACACAATGTCCTGTTACAATACTGCCCATTTTGCATTAATGATCCCACCTACAGAGCTGGGAAACAAGTCACAGCGGTAAATTACCAACACCTGAGAAGAACCGATAAGACAAGAGCTGAGTGGAGTCGCACTTATCAAAGGCAAAAATGCTTAATAAGTCTCTCAGCTGGCCTGGGGACACCTTGGAGACCTCGCAGAAGAGCTATAAGTTATTAAGTGATGGCTGGGGGAAAAGGATGTCTGGGCCTCTCTGCTCAAGCTGCTGCCCCTGCAACTCAACTCTGGGACAAGCAGAAGATAATTAACTGAGTAATCGATTACAGTTTGTATAAATTTATATCTAGTGCAGACAAGAATGTTATGTGCCAAACTCCTATACTGTCTCATAATCCAGGCTCTTGTTTATCTCTGTTGCATCATATATCTTGTCTAGACTAAAAAAAGACTTCACTGCGTTCTTTCATGGCATGTAACGAGTTAGCAAGGGGAAGAGTGCTGTTTAAGGCTTGAATTATGACCCCCCCCCCCCCTTTTTTTTGTTTTGTTTATAATGTTCTTTGGTTGTAACCACTCCTGACCTCCCTGATTCAACAGGTGAAAAAGTAAATCCTTCAAAATCTGTTTGGCAAGGTTTTCTCTCAGGAACATATCATTTCTCCCAGTTTTCTGTTTGTTAGTCAGTGTGAAGTCACATGGTGAAGTTCCTTTTAGAACTGTGATGGTCATAAGACCATGGGTAAAAAAAAAAAAGAGAGATTTTCCACATTTCAGACATCTTTGACTTTTTATTATAAAGAATGTTGGCAGTTTCCTGGTATCTGGGCAAAGGGTCTGAAGTGATGAAACTTTCATGGTTTCCTGGCAAGACCCTTCATTCTTTGTGCGTACTGTTGTTGCAGAGAGGAAACACTTTGTATGAGTTTCTGCACGGTCTTGGCACGAAGCTACTTGACAGATTGTTTTAATTCTGCAGAGTGGCTATGTGACAGGAAAATCACATTCAAACGTTTTTTTGCTAACCATGTTTAGCATACTAGGAAGATGTAAGGTTTTCAGCAGCAATACAAAAAGACAAACAAAGACTCCCTGGTGCGATAAATAAAACATTAATGCACAAGTGAAGGGCAAAAGCAAAAGCTAGAGCACTCAAATTGTTGGAGCTAAAAGTAAAAATATCAGTCGTCTTAATATTGGAAACATATGATTTACAGAACCAAACTCCAAAATTGGTTAGAAGTTTTAAAGCACAAAAAAAAGGTAATAAAACAAAAGTTGACGTAAACTTTTGTAGCCTTCAGTGTGATTGGGATAAGTATATTTTTCCATCAGTAACCTTTGCTTGATTTAGTGAGATGGTCTCATGCCAACATTCCTGAGTTATATAACTGTGGACCCAAGTCAGAAAGGTCCAAGTTCTTATTTGTGTTTCTGATCTAATCTAAGTAGATCAGAACAAACTGTTTGCTAGGGGTGAACACAGTGTCAAAGTGCGCACACACACACTCACACACACACACACACATAGTCTTGTCACATGTCTTTCCTTCTGTGCCAAAATATATTTGATTTCTTCTTCCCGACACAGAGCTTTCACTTTTATGTTTACCGCTTCTTTTTTTGCTGGTTTGAGAGAGGCTTATGCTTTAACCTGATAATGACATAAAATCAAATTATGTTTTTTTTAATAAATCAAAACCTTTTGTGTTTTCTCTCCGCAGTCAGAACACGTTGACTGATTGCAATTGACAAGAGAGTGAATCTTCTGCACATAGCTTTTTGCACAGAGATCTTCAAATTAAAAGTGCTTTATCACAATTTTGCATCTTGTCTTTTTTTTTCTCTCTCTCTCTCTGCCTAAAATACCACGGGGAACTCTAAAACCATCTGAATGTGTGGTTATGGAGCAGAAATCTCCTAACGGTTTCTGTCCCTTGAGAAGTCCAGATAATGAAACGCTGCCTGTAGAGATTGCAGGGTTGCCATCGGTATGGAATTGTAAACACAGCAGGGAAGGCTTGTAAGGACATTCCAGAAAAGTCCTCAACTGGAGATTCTTGGAAGAGCTACTCTGGTGTTTGCATTCTTGTGCTGGGACAGCAGTTTCCTGTGGTTGCTGCCCTCTCCTGAGTGAGAAAAATATGAGTGAAAAGAGGCAAACGCAGCAGTGCGACCTGCCTAACATGCAAAAACATGGAAGAATGTCAGAAATATTTTGTTTTCAGCATAAAATTTAATCAACTATAAATTTCAATGCAATAAATTGAACACACTTTTGTTTTTTTGTTTTTTTGTTTTAAAAACACTTATGGTGAGCTTAGCGAATGGATTATTTATTCACAAACAGGACAGATAACAGAATTGGTCTGGAACATGACTCAAAGAGCAGATTTTGTTCCAAGCTTATCAGCTAATTTACAATAGAAATGACATTAAAATACAAAAATAAGACTGGGTCTAGCATTTGTGCACAAGGGTGTCCTACAGTTGAATCCCATTTGTAATCTTACCTATAATTTTAAAAATTGAGCCCTTTGATTGTAGTGATTATGACTTTTTTCATACTTTGTAGCTCAACCTTTATGTTTTTCACATTCCAGCTGACTAAACCTAACTAAGGAAATTTTAGGATGTGAAAATTTATAGTTTCCAACCATCTCTCCTGTATATATACAGCCAATTTGTTCTAGAGTTGCACCACTCAGGGTAGCTGCATGTTGGGGTAGCTCTGTTACATTCATTCTGAGATATTGCTTTTGGAAACTTTAATCCCTGTTTTTCTGGATGTAAATCACTTTTTTTGGATGATTATTTCCTCTGGTATTGGATGCTGTGCAGCTCAAAGGATTTTTACTGAAACTTTTTTACTTTTGGACATTTGTTATGATGAGTAACCATAACAATAAGGTGTTTTTTTTAACAACCTGGAGCAGTTGATTAACATCTCAAAAACTCAAATAATATCTCAACTACAGCCCCAAATCTCAAATTAGTTGAAAAGGAGCTCCGTGGATGCATTCCCGTCTACCTGCCGGCTGTGCACGAGTGCCAGACCAAATCCTAAGATCTCCTAAGGAGATCCTGGAACTGGCAAGAAACATGTCTCGTGACAGCAGCAGGACCGGGATTGTCCCCCGGTACCTGCAGCTGGCTGTCCGCAGCGATGAGGAGTTCAACAGGCTGCTGGGAGGAGTGGCCAATGCTCTGGGGGGAGTTCTGCCCGGCATTTGGGCGGTCCTGCAGCCCGGGGGAACTGAGAGGCCAGCTGAGTCTAGGTGGATGGCATCTGCAGCCAGTTTGTTCAAATCCGCTGTGGAATCAGATCTGTACAAGAGATCCTTCCTGCCTACAGACATCAGTATAACATATCTTAATGAAATGAGAATAAGGAGTTACAACAACATTTAATTTCCCTTTGGGATTAATAAAGTATTATTGAATTGAATTTAAATAAACAAAACACTGTACCTTTACTAGACATACGGTGAGCACCTCACCTGTGGTCAAATCCATGAAATAATTGCTGCCATACTTGGTTGTGCGTCCTGGTGAGCAACAGCAAGCATCTCCACCCAGCCTCAGGGTGTCCGGTTTCTCTCCATAATCTTGGTCTGTTGCTTGTTAACCCAAAGTCTCTGGATGGCAGGAATGAGAAAGCAGCGCTGCAGATTGAAGTACAAAGTAGGTCTATATGCTGTAGATCCCAATGGTCAGGTGTTTGTTTGTCAGCGATGAAGTCAAACTTCTCAATTTCTAAAGTGACCCGAGTAATTTAAAAATAAATCTCTTGATCATTTAAAATCTGAATATTTTGAAACTTTGGACTTTGTTTCAAGCGTCAGTCTGCGCCTCAAACAAGTCACTGATTTGGCCTGTTTTCCTATAAAACTCCACGATGCAGACGCAGCAGAACTACTGACAGCTTTATCTTGTGAGCACAATGGGATTTTTTTATTAGCTTTAAGAGATTCAACAGGCTATTTTCCTTCCATTTTATATTATTGGAGGTCTAAAATAACTGCAGATTGGATTTCCCCCACCTCTGGTTTCTCCCCCCAGCTCTAAAAATAAACCACGAGTGTAAAATAAGACAATGACCCCCCTTTTTTTTTTTTTTTTTTTTTTTTACACAATACAGACTTTGTGTGTCAGTCGTTGAGCTGAAACCATTAACATATCTCCCAGTTGAATCACAGTCAGTTACTGGTAATAACAACAAAGCTAAAAGCAATATGGGCTTTTCCCAGCTAATACTTATGAGATTGTTTAAGCTAAACAGAAGCTTACATGATAAGCTGCCATGGAGAGATAACCTCTGAGAGAATCTGAGGGAAAGCTAGAAGAGCTATCTAAGGACAATAACTGCTCCTGGATCTAAAAAAAAATAAAAAATAAAATAAATTTTAAAACATTTTCAGAAAAGACAAAATGCAGAATATTCTACTATGGAACAAATATTTAGCATGCTGCTTTTATAATATTTATGTATAGGTGGTAAAATTAAAGCTTTTATCAAAACTTGCTAGGTTTTATTAAAAAAACAACAACAACAATATGGTATTAAGATAATGTTAAAACTAAAAAAATACTAACAACAATGTAAAAATTGTAGGATATTGGGCAATAACTGTAACACCCACATCTGAAATAATAAAAAAAAAAATCCATAAGAGTTGAAATGAAGCTTTAAACAAACTGTTTCCATCACCACCACCCCCCACCCCCCCGCCTCTTCATGCTGCTGTTGCTGGCAGATCACATGCTATGTGCAGCCTCAGCAGCAGAGGAGTATTTACTGGCGTGGGGGGCACATGCTGGGACCCGAAAGAATGAGTGGCATGTTGGTGACCTCCCAGGAAGGCAGTAGCCTGCTGGTGTGGAGGACTGTTTAGGACTGGGTGTCACAACTTGTTTCTGTGTCAGTCAACTGCAGCTGGCATGTTGTCTCAGAAAACAGCAAGATGTAGACAAGAGTAGGCACGGTGGCTCAGTTGGTAGAGCTGTTGCCTCTCAGCGAGAAGGTCGCCTGATCAAATACCTGCCAGGGACCTTTCTGGGTGGAGTTCTCTCCGTGCATGCCTGAGTTTTCTCTTTTGGCAGACTCATTTACAAGTCGGGTGGCTGTGGCTGAGTGGTTAGCGCAGTCGTCCTCCAATGCGAGAGTTGGGGGTTTGAATCCACCAGCAGTCACATGCTGAAGTGTCTGTGGGCAAGACACTGAACCCCTCATAGCCTCTGATGTGTGTCCCATCAGTGTATGAATGTGATAAAGCTCTGATTAGTTTCATTAGAATGATTTGTTCAATTAGCTTTGTAGTGGAGTGCTGAATGAATGAGTAAATGAGGCACAAATTTTAGTGTAAAACGCTTTGAGTATCTTGAAATAAGATAGAAAGGTGCTATATAAGTACAGTCCATTTACCATTTATACCTAAGATGTGAAACTTGGCCCTCTAAGATGGGCTTTTTTTACTTTGAGAAAACTATGCATCATAAAAAATTAAGTTTTTGCATCTAATAATGAGCCAAAATGTCAGCCTGTCTATAAATCAGCTAAATTTCTGAATAGAAGCCAGTGGAAAATACTTTTCTGACAGCAACTTTACATTATCTTAAACTTTACTCAGTGTATTTCCTTTTTTACTTGAGATGTGCAACACGCAGCTTTCAGTAAAGCCAAAGAAAGGGTGATTAAAAGAAGCAGAATGCATGAAGGAGAATTAAAAAAAAAGAAATTTAATTACAGTGACACTCAACTATTTGCCTTAGAGCTCTGTGAGTAATACATCTGGGAGCAGAGGCCAAATATTCAAAGCGGTTTCACAAAAGGAAAGTCAAGTTGCTATGGTTTTGTAAACATTTAAATATTATCTGCCAAAGGTGCTGCAAAAATATGTTTTATTTCCCAGTGGATGAAAAACAAATTAAAATGAAGGCCTAGCTTTACTTGATGTGCATGTCATATGGTTTGTGTCAAAGCTTTAAAGTAAAATGATCTTTGGAACAGAGGTTTTGGTCCAACCTTGTAAATGATGTTAAACACAATCCCATGAGATGCTCAGAGAATATTTTGTTAATGACTCTCTGGTACTACCACGCCAAATCTTTGCTTAATATCTCTAAAAATTGACTGAAATATTGAAATTTCTGTGGTTTGTTTAGCTGTGGCAAACATCCTGAACTGAGTTTACTCCAAAAATTAATTAGTTGTACGTCGAGTTATTAATATCCGAGACTTTTGTTGAAATCTGTCCAGTGGCTCATGAAATATTTTGCTAACAGACAGACAGGGCTGACACCAAAACGGTTAACACCAAAGTTCTGAGTGAAAATATGTGCAGTGCTTAAAGTATGGATTGAGGATCATGCTCAGCAACTACCACAGCAAATTTTAGCTTGTAAAGTTGGCCGAGTTAAAGCCATGTGTAGGTTTCTTTATTTTAATTAGTTGTGGCGGCCATCTTGAATTTGATTGACTCAAACAGTTAATCAGTTGTTAATGTTTATTCAATTATTACAGTTTAAAGACAAACACACAAACAACAAACAATTAACTATTAATAAATCCCATTAAATCTGGGCTTGTATTGAATGATTTAATGTTTTGTTTGCTACTAGTTGTTCCCCACTTTTTTCTTTTTTGACTTACTGTTTACCCAAATACAGCACCGCTGATCAGAAAAACGCCTTACTTTTGCGAGATGTACATAAGTAAAAACCAGACATATTTCAAAATATAAAGCTCATTGTGTTTATTGTCCTTAAACTTTTGATTTCTGGCTACACAAACTTCAATAGAATATGACACAATACAGAAGACTTCTCAGATATCACTGTTGAGAAAAAAATGTGGATTTTCCAGTTCTCCAGACAAAGCTTGATTTTTTTTTTTTTTTTTTTTTTTTTAACCTTGGAAACAGACCTGAATATCCCATCCAGGAATCAGGTGCAGCAACAAAAACATACTAAGTCAAGTAAATCAAACCTAGTGTTGGAAAATTTAACTAATTAACCATTTTTCTGAGACTAAAATACATGTTCTTATGATTGTAGTCAATCTATAAATTGCACAGTGTGCAGCAGTCAGACTGAGCCACAATGTCTGAAAAATGAAGCCAATGAGAGAATATTTTGAAAAGCAGTACCAAAGATAGCATAAGTGATGACTGTAAAAAAATATACATATATTTGAAAACTACTATTCTGAAATATTTAGCTGTTCCCATGTACTAGAGGATACTGTAAACAGTTTACAAAGGGATGTCCAAACAGGAGTCACTGATAATCTTGGGGTGATAACTAAAACCAAAATCCCTAAAATAATTTCAGAAGTTTTATTATATTGTTGTTATACTAAATGTATAATTGTGCTTGCTCAGGATGGGAGACTGCAACGAAGTGAAGATTCAACACAATCTGCTGGCTTACTTAGATAACTTTTAATAAATGGCTTTCATAATGTATGTGAATGTTTTTGTACAGTGCCCTGAGACGACTTCTGTTGTGACTTGGTGCAATAATAATAAACTGAAATGAACTAAATAAAGCAATACGAGAGATAAGGTGTGTAAGAGTCTTTTTTAAAAAAATTACAGTTGCTAATATTAATTAAGATCAGCAAAGTCTCTAGTCAGCTTGTCCTCTTTTCATTTTACATTTACAAAATATATAATGCATATGAGACTGCATCATGTTATAAGGGACATTGGCTTTTTTTGGAAACCAAAGCTTGGGAGACAGGAGGATGAGACTGTCAGACCAAGGAGGGACAGTG
>NC_056506.1:32072458-32156367 GCF_014905685.2 Nematolebias whitei
CCAAAAATGGCATTATTTGTGTTAGGATATTTATAGGCATGGCCATTTACTTTATTCTATTTATTGTCATAAAAGTAATTTAATGTAAAAATCATGCCCCCATGCATTTTTTTGACAATATTACAGGTAATTTATAAAAATTTTGAACTATTCACGTGTTGCAACTTGCACTCAGAATCCAACAAATGCCATTTTTGGGAAGTGAAACATGCCCCAGATATATAACTGCACATCTGTTTTAGCATTTGAACAGATTTATTTCTAATGAGTCATGCCTGAAATCTGGTTGCCATGAAAGTCTGAGAATTTCCCCAGCCCCGGCCCGGCATGCAGCAACATGCAGGCCGCCTTGAGGAACCAAACGCCATTGTGTGTCTTTTGAATACATTTGTTCCGGTGAGAATGAGAAAGTATGCTTCCTTTGACATAACTTCACAGGAAAACCAACTCCGACGTTAGGAGCCGGTATGAAATGCAAATACATGGGAAGCTCATCGTCAGCGATTTCCTGAGAACCGGATATGGCTCGGGATCAGCACACCTCGTCTTTGTCTATTGTGTTTGGGTGAAAGAGGAAGCCATGCAGGGATGTGAGATCCAAGGAGAGGAATCCATCCCACTCCTTCCAGCACTATCAGTTACATTCCTCACTATTTCTGCCCTATCAGATGACCTCGTCCGCTATTATGGCTCGCACTTTCCCACCAGTTCAAGAGTGCAGCGTGCTTGCTGTCCTGTACTGGCTTTTTTTGTTTGTTTGGTTTTTTTTAACCGTCTGTCTCAAGACAGACACACTGATCTAAGATTCCTCCCATGTCTGAGACCAAAGACTTTAACAAAAGACAGAAAGTGAGACAGTCAGACAATGAGTCAAAAAGGGTTAATGCTAACATCAACACACATTCCTCTTCAGTCAGTCACTTTTTAAAACTTGAGCAATCAAACTGAAATTCCCCAGTTTAGGATATGCTATGATTAAAGAAACTAGTTAGAGTAACAGGTGAAAAAATTACGAAAAGTTGCCCCTGTTTTTATTTTATTTTTTAATCTACAACATAAAACCTAGGTTTGTTTAATTTCTGTAGTGAAGACATTTTTATGCTAATTTAATAATAATCAGTTCGGGGATAAGCAAAAAAACTAGACACAATAAAAACTGTTGGCCTTTTTTGACACAACCAGCTACAAAGAAGAAAGAAGTAAAGGCATATTGCTCATTGCCTTTCGCGCCAGAGTTGAAGAGGTTTTGGTCAAACCTTGAAAATAACATTATGCAATTACACAATCTCATGCGATATTGCAAAATCTCATGCTAAGCGTGTGTTGTGAATGACTCTACTATCACACCCAGTTTTATTCTGATATGTGTAAAACTGACAGAGTTACATGCATTTGTTTGTTGTGGTGGCCATCTTGACTCGAACTGACCCCAAAAGATAACTAGTAGTAAATGTACAGGGTGGCACAGTTAGTTTTGTCACTTTATAGCAAGAAGATCACAGGTTCACCTCCCAGCCTCAGAGGGGAGTTTGCATGTTCCCTTCGTGCATGCGTGGGTTTTCTCCAGGTACTCCAGTTTCCTCCCACAGACCAAAAACATGCATGTTAGGCTAATTGGTAACTCTAAATTGTCCTTGTGTGAATGGTTGTTTGTCTCATTTGTCTCTACGTGGCCCTGTGATGGTGTACCTCGCCTCCCACACAGTGACCTCTGAAGATGAGCACCAGCTTCTCCAGCGACCTGGAAAGGAAATCCAGGTAGAGAAAATTGATGGATACTGGATAGATATACATCCAGTGATTACTTTCTGTGAGTTTCAATCAAAATCATCTGGTGGTTCTTGAGATATTTTAATAACAGATACACAAATGAAAACACACACACACTCAGGCACACACAGACATGGCAACAACATTATCGCTCTGCCTTTGCTTTGGGTGGGAAAAAAAATCATCTTTGTGAAGACACGACCTACAAATCAGGTTATTTGCGTTTTGCAAAAACATAATCTGAACAAAAAATAAACTTCCTGAACTATCGGTATGTGAATTGGAAAAATCAAACCATAGTGGAGCTCTTTTCCCAAAATGCACCAGCACTTTGTTTGACAAAAATCAAAGTCAGCGTATCTGTTTTCAAGCACGGAAGCAGAGAGTTGATAATTTGGGCTTGTTTTTCAGCCACAGGACCTGAGCATCTTCTCGCAGTGACAGACAACCATGAAACCATCAGTACTGTTGAGTCAAATGTGAGGCCAAAAGTCTGACAGCTGAGTCCTGGCTCAAACAAGTTCATGAAGCAGAGCGGTGACCCCCAATCATGTCAAAGGTTTACAAGACGATGGCAGAAGAAAAAAATCTGATTTCAGTGACCTTGGCAAGATCAGCACCAACCTGAGTGACAAGACATTTAGAGTTGTGTAAACTAATGCTTTAATTTGTGGTCATCAATTAAACAAGTTAAATCTATTACAAATAATGTATTACTAATTGTAGTAATGTAGTACTAATGTATTAATTCTTAAGAAGAAAAACAGTATCTGTGAGTTTTGAAGTGTTTCAGCATGGAATGAAAGAAAACAAAAAGTAGAGAGATCTAAAACCAGAAATGGGTTCATTCAGGAACATCATTCACCCATTTGTCTTCCTACTCCTTGGTTTATTTAAAAACACAAGTTAGTTGAATAAATTTAGAATCAGACTGTTTCCAGTTTTACCGTCTAACTGGTAATTTAACTTCTCTCACTGTTGTGTTTGTGCTCACATTCCCACTAAAACCTCAAGAGACACAAGTTTACTTTTCATAGCAACAACACCGTTATGTTTAGGATCTTTTTTTCTCCAGATATTCCTTGATGACACGTTTTTAAGCTCATAAAATAGAAGTTTTGTTTAGCCCGAAGCATTGGTATCCAGACAAACACTGCGACTTTTATTTGTTATAGGATTTTCAAGGTTGATTTCCTGTAATGACTTTTTGAAAACATCCATAACTCTCAAAGCCTCAAATTCCTCTGCAAGTTCACAGGAAGTGTGCTACAATGGGGGACAAAATGACCCGAGGTGTTGTCCCTCACCACCCACCCACACACACACACACACACACACACACAGTGCAGAGGAAGTAAAGCTATGGAGCGATATAAAGCAGTGGTGTTAAATGGCATGTTGGAGCTTTTAAAAACAGTGCTGCTTCACAGGGTGGCTCTAAAGGCAAACATGTTTTACTTTACTTACCTCTCACCTCCATGAGCTCCACATAAACGCCGCGTCTGCTTTGCATTAATTGAACGAATCGAGACTGAAAATCGTTTGAAACATGACGAGAACGTGTGCCTAATTAAGAATAATTGAAGAGCAAGACACATGACTGCATCAGCAGCTCAATGCTATCTCATGGCTTATGGATTTTTTACATCTGATAAGCCTGAGGTCAGTTGCCACACACACAGCGATCCATCGGACAGCTGCGCTTCGATTGAACTCGTTTTCTTCACCAAGTCAGCTGAAGTTTACAATTACTTTGGATTGAGTAAATATGAATTAAGTAGAGACATATCTGCATTTAAAACCCACCCACCTCCTAGTTTTCCCACCTCTCTGTCTTCTTCTTAAAGATATAATTAGAAGCTGTGACAGACACCCCTGCTATTTGCAGCACCTGCAATAAAGGTCAGATTCATGTTTTAGGTTCTTAAAATAGTAGTAATTTGCTCCTACCAGGTAATAAATAGCCCTTTTTCCTCTGGCTGAAATAAGACCAGTCATAAAGATTTGATTTCTTCTCTCGAGGTGAGAGATTCATCTCCTTAAGGACACAAAAACTGAGGTTTCTATAACACACGTATGTCAGAATGAGTTGTGGTCTGGCCATGTCATGACTCATTGCGTGCACCCTTCTCTTGCTTCAGTGTGGAACCTGATCAGAGCACCGAGGTATCAGCCACATGCAGGTTTGAGGTTTGGACACTTAAATCAGAAAGACAAGAGTCAAAGTGGGGCATCCATCCTCCTGGCTTCTGCTCCATGTTGGGTACAAAGAGGCTTTATGTTCATAGTAACAGGGTTACAAAGGCCTCAGATTCCAGAGGACAGCTGGGCACACACTCCCTCAGACATGCATATTTAAGGCATGTGTAGCAGCCAGTTGAAACGGCAGAGGTGAAAGCCAAAAGCCTGGATTCCTTCAGGTTGGTGACAAAATGTCAACTTGTGTTTCACCCCCCACCCCCCTCTGCTCCATCATATATTGAACAGATGTAGCTGCTTTTAATATATCCATTATATCTGTTTGAGCCAACAGCACTGTGTACAGAATAAACTCTCCTTGATACGAGAGTTTCAAGACACATTTTTTTTTCATAAGAATGTTTTTTTTTGGTTGTTTTTTTTCAGATAGATTTCCAGGAATCTTCCGGGAAGGAATTCAGTGGGCGCGCATTCAAAGGTGCAGCAGTCAAAAGGCGAATCGCCAAGCGATTAATTCAAATAATGTGGTTCAAAAAATATTTAAATAATTTAGCAACTCGGGTAAACGCACAAAAACGAGCGAACTATGCCGTAAGACTCGTGTACAGTGTGACTGCTTTAAAGCACAAGGTATTAACAAAACATCCTGTGGTTCTAAAGAAACCGCAGAAGAATGTGAAATCTTATTAGGAAGGGCTTAAGAGAATAGTTCAGATGTTTTGAGATGGATTTCTGAGGAAGTTACAAATATTTAAAATATTTTTGTAGATAGCACTTTGATTGACCTCGGTTTGAGAAACAGAGTTTAATTTCGCTGATGAGCTGAAGCCAAAGAGTGGGACCAAAATTAATTTAATAAACTTTGACACTCTCCTTAATATTACATTACACATTTTACAAAATATGATGATATTACAGCTGAAAGTACCCCAGGATGCAACAGAATTGATACAAGCTGCTGCTGTCACTTGGATTGGTAAATAACAGGAGAAATGAATATGTGACCAAATAAAATAAATAAAAATAATTATTGGAATTGTAAAAGTTTATAAATCAGCATTTGTTTGCACCGCTATAGAAATTTTGATACTGGAGTTGGTTTAAGATGATAGCAGTTCACTTTAGTCTCTGCACCATTAGGACTAGTTAGTCCATCCGTGGAACACCTGGGGAGCTGGTGCAGGAAGAACAACCTTCACATCAGTGTGAAGAAGACGAAGGAGATGGTCGTGGATTTCAGACAGAACAAACACACCTACCCACCCCTTAACGTAGGAGGATCTGTGGTGGAAATGGTCTCCAGCTACAAGTACTTGGGTGTAGACCTGAATGACAACCTCAGCTGGGGCAACAACACCACCAGCCTGATCAAAAATTTAATTGTCTCCAACTCCCACAACCCCCGAGTTCTTTTCTCCACCCTGAACTCAGTTCTACACCTCAGTGAGCCTTCACCTCTGGAAGCCTCAACTGAGCTGTGTGAAAACTTCCTCCATTTCTTTTTAGAAAAAGTGGCAAACACCCAGGCACTCATTTCTCCACCAGCTCATGATCTGTCCATCCCATCTCAGTGTGTGGCTGTGTTTGACCACTTTGAGCCCATCTCTCTGTCCTCTCTGGAGCAGGTAATGTGCAGCATGAAGCCATCTGGTTCCCCCTTTGATGTGGTCCCCCCTCGACTACTAAAGGAAGTTTTTCCTACCCTGGGTCCTTTTATTCTCGCTATTCTGAATAGCAGTTTATCCTCAGGTGTGGTGCCAAAGACTTTTAAACATGCTGCTGTCCAGCCCCTCCTGAAAAAACCTAACCTTGACCCCTCAGTCATGTCCAACTTCCGGCCTGTCTCCAGACTCCCATTCACCTCTAAACTACTGGAAAAAATTGTGGAGTCTCAGTTGAAACAGTTTTTGGGGGATCACGCTATCCTAGAGTTATTCCAATCTGGCTTCAAATCTCTCCATAGCACTGAAACTGCTCTACTGAAGGTTTTTAACGACATTTTCATATCCACAGACGCAGGTGATTCTGTGCTGCTTGTCCTATTGGACCTTACATCTGCTTTTGACACCATCGACCACAAGATCCTCATTTCTAGACTGGAGCAGTGGGTGGGCATCACAGGGTCAGCCCTTAAATGGTTTGGGTCCTACCTCTCTGACAGAACCTTCTGTGTCAATATCAAAGATTTTAGTTCGGCATCGACAGCGCTCCAGTGGGGGGTACCACAGGGGTCCATCCTCGGTCCCCTTCTCTTTTCTTTATACCTGCTGCCACTAGGTGCTATCTTCCGCAAACACAACATACCCTTTCATTTCTACACCGATGATTGCCAAATTTACTTCCCCCTGAGGCACAGAGGCACACGCTCTATTCAGCCTCTTCTTGACTGCCTGGCTGACATCCGGGACTGGATGGCTTTAAACTTCTTAAGATTCAATGAGAAGAAGTCTGAAGTCATGCTGTTCCATCCCAGTGGCTCACTCATGAACCATGACATTGACCTTTTCTCTCTAGCCCCGCTAGAGAAACAAAAGGTCACTAATCTGGGGGTGATAATGGACCCGTCCTTAAAACTCAACAGTCACGCAAACATGATGGTCAAATCCTGTTTTTTCAGCTGAGACGGCTGTCTAAGCTGAAGCCTATACTCTCCAAAAAGAATCTTGAGACAGTGATCCACGCCTTCATAACATCTAGGCTTGATTACTGCAATTCACTTCTGTTTGGAATCAGTCAGTCCTCCATTGCTCGTCTACAACTGGTCCAAAAAGCTGCAGCCCGATTTTTAACTGGTACAGGTTATAGAGAGCACATCACGCCAGTTTTGGCCTCCCTGCACTGGCTACCCATTCACCTTGGGATCCAATTCAAAATTCTCATGTATGTTTTTAAATCACTGAACAGTTCCGACCCATCCTATCTCACTGATCTTCTGCAGCCATATGTCCCACCGCGCTCTCTGAGGTCAGCAGACCAGATGCTTCTCTCAGTCCCAGAAACCCGTCGTAAGCTCAGAGGTGACAGGGCTTTCTCTGTTGCAGGTCCACGACTGTGGAATGAGTTGCCACTGAGTGTCCGGCAGGCTCCCACACTCTCAGTCTTTAAGTCTCGCTTGAAGACCCACTTCTATTCGCTTGCCTTTAACACGGTGTGATTTGTTTTGGTCCGGTCTGTTCTCTACTCTGTTGGCCATTTTAGTTAGCTTCTGCTGCTATTTGTATCTGTATTTCTATTTTATGTTTTCCTGTCCACTGTGCATGTTTGTTTTCTTTTGTACAGCACTTTGGTTGGCCTTGTTGCTGTTTTAAGTGCTCTATAAATAAATTGGTATGGTATGGTATGGTATGGTATGGTATGGTATGGTATGGTATGGTATGGTATGGTATGGTATAGTATGGTATGGTATGGTATGGTAAAAAAGCTCATCAGAGACTCCACTTCCTCAGGCGGCTGAGGCAAGCTGGACTGGGAAGCTCCACAGTGTTGCCAGATCTCGCGATAGAAACAAGCAACCAGTTCTATGAAAACAAGCCCAAAACAAGCCCAACTGGCAACCCACCACATTTTGTAAAACAGAGGCCGTTTTGAAACAGTATAAACATACATTTATTATGGCATTACACATAAACAACAGCAAAATTATGCAAAACACTTTGAATAACATACATTTAAGCTCTGATAAATAAAAAAAAAAACATTTTGTTTATGTAATTTATTCTACATATTTTTAAAAACAAAACATCCTGACATTTGCATTAGTGGAGGCCCCTAATGGTCGGCCATAGTATGAGTTTTTAGGGTGTGCGCCCACAGACATGTTTGTTTATGTCTAAGTGTTGCCTTGCCAACTTGGACGAAAGTGATAAACAGGAAACCGGGGCTTGGAAGGGACAAACTACCTATTACCACTCGTCTTTTGCTTTATTGTGCGGAGCTGGGACATAGTCAACTAGTTGCACTCAGAAAGAAATTCAAGCCCAAATAAGCAACTTCACGTTATAAACAAGCCCAAAAAACCGCAACCCGTGACTCACAAGATTTGCAAGCGACTTGAAAAAAAACCCAAGCCCAAAGTCACTAATAATAAGCGGACTTGGCAACTATGAAGCTCAGTCCTCACCTCCTTCTACACATGTGCAGTGAAGAGCATCCTGAAACATATGCAGATCGCCATATCACTCCTCACAATAGAGGTTCGTTAGGGTCTTTGTTAGTCTGACTCACAGATGGGCCACTCTGGTCACATGGATGAAATTCCCGATAGGTGTGACACTGGCTGGGTATCATGCCTAAAGCAGCATTAAAAGTTTTTGAAAGTTGAAATGTGAGACCTCCTCCTCTGTTTAAGGATGGTTTCTCTCATTGTACATAAATGGCTTCCTTCATCCCCCTCTCAAACCATCTGTCTTCTCGGTCCAAAATGTGAAAATGTTATGAAAAGGTGCTGTTTAAAAAAACTGAGTTCGCTGCAGTGTTTCAGACTGAAGACATCTTTTGGATAAAAGACGAAATGTTTCAACAAAGAAGAATCTATCCAGAGGACGTGACTTAACCTTGTTGCGTTTTTCTATTGAGCATGCATCAGGTCAACAGCATATTAATTTTAACACCTCAATGAGCAGAAAACTTAACCCAGTTTGCTTGGTCAAACTCAAACCCTGCTGATGTAAAACAATCCAGGGTTGGCTCAGTCCAAATTTGACCCAGTGCTGGTTGGGTTTGAACCTAGATGTGTTTGGTGTGTATTCCTAGGAACAACACATATGAACCTTTTTACAGTTACTATTGTGCACATGTAAAATCGGACACCGACCAAGTGGTCATATGTAGCTGTTTTCAGATGACATTCAACTCTACTGTTTTGGTCCTTTACACCTGCTTTTAAATGGCTTTTATACACAAATGTAGAGTACTCCCTCAATTATCGCAGGGGTTACGTTCCAAACACCCCCGTGATAGGTGAAAAACCACAAAGTAGGAATGTTATATTTATTTTAGTATTTATATGTATTTATATATATTAAGGCTTTATAAACCCTTCCAACACTCTTACAATGTTCTAAACTCTTTAACCTATGTAATTTTTACTTTATTGAGCTTCAGGAAGCTCCAGGATTATTTGAGACTTTCCTGCCAGTTCTGTGAGATTAATAGATAGCGTAGATTTGTGTTGCAAAACTTTCCCTCCATTTCAGCAGAAAGCAGCGGTCGGAAGTACTGTTGGCTTCTGGGTAGTGCACTGTTGGTTTCTGGGTCATGCAGTTCTTTTGACAGAAGGCTTACTGAAAGAAAACTACAAAATGGCGGTGCCTGTCCAAAGTATTTTTTTCATTAACTTTTTTTAATCTTGTACGTCCCAATCACATGAGCAATATTAAAGTTGACAATCATTGAAAAACCCACAAGAGAGCGAGTCCGCGAAAGCCGAAACATGAAGTAGAGAGGGACAGCTGTATTTATATTTACATTTTAATGGTAGTTTGCACAGGGATTGTCTGGTGGCAGAATGACTGCAGAGCAGCTGAAACATAGATATAAACATTTTATTTCAACAAACCGGTTCAGGCAAGATCACAGTGCATCGTGATAGAGTATGTGAATTAGCAAAGGTCAGTTTAAACATTGATACCCTCAAGTGAGTATTTTTATATTATTTAGAGCAAGAATTTTAATCAAAATAAAATACAGACACTTTTTTATTTATTTCATTTACTTTATTTATACAGGTAGTCTCGTTAGCTGTGTTTACATAGACATAAGTAACCGGATCAAATGGCCGTTTGGAATAAAAACGCGTCATGTAAACACCCAGTTCGGGTTATTTTTTGTTTATTCAGCGTGATCCGAAATAATTTGTGATCAGAATGAAACGGGTGGTTTACACCGATTCATAACCCGAACGGTGCGCATGTAAACGCTTGATCTGTTCGTTTTTATCTGATCGTGAAAAACTGACCTGACTGCGCATGTGCGACTTTGTCATTTTCCGCCTGGGTAATGCTAATACTATTAGCATGTCAGGGAAGCAAAACTGGTCGGTGAGCGACACAATATTTCTACCAGAAACTTTGAAAGAGCTCAAAATGATCTGTATTACCTGTAGCTCAGTCAGGGAGTGCAGCAACGTCTCCAGCGTCATTAAAACCTGTCGCGGGTCCATTTTAGGTGCTCAGGTTTGTTTACGCTCATCCTGGAAGTAAACCGGAAGTAGAACATCTTCTGTGTATTTTTTTTAAGGAAAGATTGCCACTTTGTGCATGTCAGTACTTCTGTTCAGAACAAAGCCCGCTGCATGTAAACGCTCATCATGAACAGATTGTGCCCATGTAAACAATACATTTGAATTATTTAATCTGAAAACATTTCAATCCGATCAAAGAATTTTGCGCATGTAAACATAGCTATTGAGTCACGAGAACTAAGTTTCAAGAGAAACCTGTTTTTTGAGAGCAAATGGTGGGGGTTAAGGGCCTTGCTCAGGGGTACACAGTGGGGCAAATGAGGGTGGAGTCAAGTGTGGGTGTTTCACCTTTTCCACCCACATTTTGATGTTGACGGTACCGGGAGTTGAACCTGCGATTTTCCGGTCACAGGTCCATCTGGGGGCCGAGATGGCAGCCGGCCCGGGACTCAAAAGTCCCAGTTTCAATCCCTGGTCACTGCACACCTCGTGGTGTCTCTGGGCAGCACACCTCATCCCCAAAATGCCCAATGGATGTGTTAAATGCAGAGACTAATTTGCAAAATTAGTCTCATTGTATGGAAACACACAGTGATGACATTGTTATGACATATTATTATTATTATCTCCTCTAACCTCTGTGCCACCACTCCACTAATAATGTCATTAGAGGTTATCTTTGATCACACTGCATATCAAGGTCTTTAACAGTTTATGTTTGGAACTTATTCATATTTCTGTATTTGAATTTTGAATGTGTGTCTTTTTCAAAAGCAACATTTTTATTCACATGCTGTTTCGCTTCAATCTTCCAAGCACAATACTGTATATAGAAAACTGATTGTCTGATTTAAGGGAAGGGGGGCGGGGGGGGGGGGTTTGCTTTATAATAATCAAAAAGTCTATTTCCCTTTGATAAATTTCTTAAAGCTATGTGAAACTTTTTTCCCCCCTCTTTGCTGTGCTGCGTTTTCATTCCTCCTCCTGCGTGTTTTTTACGCTCCTGATCCCCGAGGGGACCTCGCGCTTCACATTCCTGACATTCCGACCTCAGTCCCTCCTCAGTTACTTATTACCGCCGCCTGCTCTGCCTCCACAATCATTTCACAGCGACAAGAGGAGCGAGGCAGCCCGTCCTGGGGGACAGAGACAGCATGAGACACGTTTGACTCCACAAAACTCAAGGGGAATACTGGAAATACGGAATTTCACGTCCACACTGAGGCGACATGAAGAGCGCGTGAGCTGGTAAGAGGCGCTCGTGCGATCTTTACCGCTTCAGATAAAACCTGGATAAGTCTCTTGTAACATGAAGGTAAAACTTCTGAGACTGGAGTGTGTTGGGGCGCTATTTAAACTATTTTTAGTGTCGAGTTATGAAAGTAAAGTTTTTTTTTTTGCGCTTTTGCTTCACCGTGAGCGACTTTTTTCAGTTTTGCCTGCGTTGTTAAAAGTGTCCACATCGCATCGTTGTCGCTGTTGAGTAAACTCACTTCTGCATTGTTTCTACACATTTCTCATTGTTCCTGTGTAAAATGGTCTTTTCTTTTCTTTTAATATCAAATGAAGCACAGTAAAATAGGCGGCTTCATTATTAACATGAATCTGTTGCCTTCTTCTGATTTGTCTGTACTTTTATGTTCCAGGTTCACATTAGATAAACATTTTTCCACATTGAAAAGAAGAAGCAACTTAGTTGATACTCGGAGAGAGAACTTTGTTCACGCTGTATAATAATGTCGTCCACTGAGGAGCCGTCCGGCACGGTCCTGCACCGGCTCATCCAGGAGCAGCTCCGCTATGGAAACCCCACAGACACCCGCACCTTGTTGGCCATCCAGCAGCAGGCCCTGCGTGGAGGCAGCAGCGGAAGCAACAGTGGACCCAGTGAAATGAGCAGGAGCCCACAGTCCTCACTGGAAAGCCTGACCCAGGAGGACCCAGCGCTCCCTCAGCTCTCCGCGAGGCAGGAGCCTCAAGGCCAAGAGCACCAGGGAGACTACCATCACTCGGAAAGCAGCTACCAGCTGCACGGAGAGATGCTGCCGACCTATGAGCAGGCCAAGGTGCACTCTCAGTACCTGTCCTCCAACTGGGCTCAGGGACAGCTTCTGCTCCACGATGGGACCTTCCATCAGGGAGCAGATCTGCTGCAGCAGAAGTGCGGCCACGTGCGCTCACTCAGTGAGCACCTCATGCAGATTTCTCTGGAGAGGAGGGATGCTGCGGCTAAAGCCGAGGCCATCAAGGCCAACTACCACAGCTACCCGGAGCTTCCCTACTACACACCACAGTACATTCAGAGCACAGGGCAAAGCATGGACAAACGCAACCCGCCGCCGGAGTACACCGCCCCCATCCAGGGTCCGGCATTTATCCAGGAGCCAGTGCAGCCTCAGCAGCACAGGTAAAGACTTGGTTTGCATCACCCTACCTGTGTTTAAGCTTTCGTGTTTTTCTACACCGCTTTAGCATGACATCATATTCTTTGGTATTATTTTTTGAGCCCGCCCAATCCTCGCCTTTGTATTTCTCATGCGTAAACACATACTTATGGTTGTGAGTCACGCTGCAGCAACATCATATTTCAAAATACTTACAGAGGAACATGTCCAGCCCTGTAAATGTTTGTAATATTTGGCATTCAGCATCAGAATATTCATAGTATGAGGCACATCATTGGCTTTTATATTGTCAACAACTGCTGGAGTTTATAATAGATGGTAATCTATATTCATATATTAGATCTGTAGAATCATCACTACCTGTGCACTTCAAGTGGTTGTTACTTACAAAAACAATGTCTCCCTCATAGGTATGTTCAGTCTGCTCAGGCAGCAGAAGCCCCCAGCTACAACACATTTAACAGCCTGCCCCCTGCTGGCCTGGAGGAACCCAACCAGGTGGAGCTGCTAATGATGGAAAATGAGAGACTGAGGCAGGAGCTGGACATGCACAGGGAGAAGACTGGCCGCATTCAGAAGGTGAGAAGCTGACAACGTTGACAGGTCACAACGAAGGAATTAAAACCTTTGGTTAAACTTTACGATTTAAAGAGTTCCCAATGTTGCCACATCCGTTTCTGTGAACACCAAACGAACAGGCAATGAAAAAACAAAGGTAAATAAACCTCCCAGTTTAAAGTAGAATGCCTGGTGAACGTCCAGGCGACATTCCTCCACTTAACCAGCTGCCTATGAAACACAACGCCACTCGACAGTTGCCTCCCTGATATCCAACTGCAGACACACCCCTTCATTTGAACAAACATATGAGATCAGCGGGCCACAAACAAGAGGTCACCGCCTGCTACTGTGTTTACACACTCCCTTCATTGTGTAGCTGACATAGTGGAGCCCGATGTGTGCTTAGTTCCAGGGAGGATAGATTGTCAGAGTAATCTGGGCCTTGTCTTACAGCACGTTTGACCTCGAGACAGTTAAAATGCAGTTTGGGAGGAATCTAAAGCAATTAGTAGGATTCGGTTAAGACAAGTAAAAGGTTATTTTTTTAGAAGCCTGCAATTCTTCCCATGCTTTCACTTCAAACTCTCTTCCTGCCCTTTTACGATCAAACCCACACTTCCCAGCTATCCTTGTTCAGCGCGGTGGAAACCGCCTCAGCGACACTTGACACCTCAACCAGTTTTTGTAAAATCAACTCCGCTCTCCGCTGTACTTATGTCACATGGCTCTCGCCATGTCTCAGCCCAAAAGAATGATAATTGCCGGGGTTGGAAAGTTTTTCCCCGTCGGGCCGCGGCCCTGAGTAAACATGCCTGAGTGACTGCTGTAATGGTGGGTGTCTTTTTGCTGTTTCCACAACCCAGGCTCAGGCATGTACACCTTCCCTCCGCTGGCGTCCTTCCCAATCCTTTTTTTTTTTATGTGTGTGTGTGTGTGTGTGATAAAGAAAGAGACAGTCTTTGTTTATGAGCATTTACTTGCAGTGTGTTGTACACACACACACACACACACACACACACACACACCTGGAAATGTGGCTCAGGAATGCAGATATAAATCAGGCTCACAGGGAGTGGTGCCGGCTTAATTTCCTTCTCAGAAATAAACCGCACACACATTCACACACTTGTGTAGACTTCAGAAAAAAATGACACACTAGCTTATATTAATTCCTGGAGAGCTGCTCCTATTCTACACTAGTTAAGCCAAACTCTTACACCAAGTTACTTGAGCAATACCGCTTACAGCTTTTATAAGCACACAGTAAAAACATGAATTAACATTCCAGCTCCTTTTTTTTGGCTTGTGAAGTGGGCTAACCTCAAGTTCTTTTATTTTCTCCTCTTTTCCAACCTTCCCCGACCTCCTTCGCTTTCAGCTGGAGCAGGAGATCCAGCGTATTTCAGAGGCCTATGAGACACTGATGCAGGGCAGCAGTAAGAGAGAAAACCTGGAGCAGACGCTGAGGAGGCGGTTGGTGGCTGAACTCAGGCGGCTGCAGGATTTCAACAGAGACCTCAGAGGTAAAAAACCATCCCAGCAGCAAGACAGAGGCAGAATGCAGTCATCCCAGATCCAACTGATTTCTAGTTCACTTTTAAAACTCATTAAAAAAAAATGTTTCCTGCGTTACAGAAAACCTGGACAACGCCAGAACCCACGTTGCAAAAGAAGTAAAGGCAGCCGACCACAACCAGCACATCATGGCGAAACTCCTTGAACAAAGTGAGTACGTCCCTTTGTCGGGCAGTTCTCCTCTTCAATAGGCACAGTCGCAGCATAGCATGGGGCCCTGTTTTGGATCCAAGAGTATTTTCACATGCAGGAATTTCACTTGCATAACCTCAGCTTTCACACCAAGAAAGCTTAATAACAGCAAATTCAATCCACGCAACTCTGCAAAAGGAAATGGTGCGATGAAAAATGCTAGGAGGTTCCCCCCCACCACCTGTTGTGAGCGTGATTTACGGTGTCTGTTTGAGGAACTGGACTCAAGCAGAGAGCTGGTGTTTGTATGGCCTTGATGAGGAATGCTCCGAGCTTTGCGGATCAAAGGGATGGGGGCAGCGTTTCCCCCTTCCTTCGTGTTCGTCCTCAGCATTCCAGGAGTGCTTTGCTAAATGAAAAACACAGGCCGCCAAGCAACTCTACGTCTTATTACATGTTTTAGAAACGGATTGAAGCTGTTTCAAGCGACCAGTTACACAGTGCTGAACCACACGCAACATGTACTTACCCTGACCCGCTTGTGCTTTTATTTTCCTTCAGATGAGGAGCAGAACTACGAGCGCGAGCGCGTCGAGCGGGAGCTGCAGCGTTTGCGAGTGGCCGCAGAAGAGCAGGGTGTCAGAGCGAAGCGGCTCGAGGAGGCCCTGGAGGCAGCTCGGGGACGAGGCCGCCAGCTCGAAGAGGAGCTGAGGAGGAAGAGGGCCTATGTGGAGAAGGTGGAGAGGCTTCAGAGCGCGCTGGCTCAGCTGCAGTCCACCTGCGAGAAGAGGGAGAGCCTGGAGATGAAGCTGAGGACGAGGCTAGAGCAGGAGCTGAAGAGTCTGAGGGCACAGCAGGTAACGCTCCCAACCCAAGGCAGCTTTGAATTGATGTTCTTATGTAATGTAACAGTGAGTTACCGCTAAATATTTCCTTTATTTACATCAGAGGCAGTCCCAGCCTCCAGGACTGACCATGAACTCGCTCCAGGAGCGGCTGCGAGAGCGCGAGGAGCGAATCCTGGCCCTGGAAACCGACATGGTGCGCTGGGAGCAGAAGTACCTGGAAGAAAGTACCATGAGGCAGTTTGCCATGGAGGTGGCTGCCACCGCTGCTGCTCAGAGGTACCGTTCATCTTCACATTTACCGGGGTGTTTTGACCGCACATACATTCCAGTTTGTATGATTAAAAAAATATATATATGTTTCTCTTGCAGAGACACTACCATCATTAACCACTCGCCCTGCCACTCCTCCAGCAACAGCTTCAACGAGGACCTGCCCGTCGCTGACTACAGGAACCAGGAGATGGAGAATAGGTGCTTATTTTTCTTTTTGACTGCAACAGAATAAAACTCGGATGTTCGATTGTTGATTTTTCTGACACGTTTTATTCTTCCTCTCCACACAAGGATCCGCGCTCTGTATGCTCAAATTTTGGAAAAAGATGCTGTGATCAAGATCCTCAACCAGAGGCTGCACCACGATCAAAATCCAAAGGATGAGAGGAGTCTCCGAACAAACCTCATTAACACAGGAGCTCCCCTCCGCCCGGCCTCCTCCACTCCCTCCATTTGCACCTTCAGCGCTATGAGTCGAGGTTAGCAGCACTGCGTTTCTTTACGTTTCATAAATGTGTGCGTATGTTCTGAAATATCCACAACACCCAACAACCAGTTATTGACATAATCTGTGGTGATTTTTTTTTTTTCAGATAAAAATCTGTCAGACGATCAAACTTTGCCAGTCTGTCAGTTCTCTGCTCAGTCGGAGCCGTCGACACTAGAACGACAGCTGGAAGGAATCAAATCCAAAGAGATCGCCAGCACAGCTAAGCTTAACGACGGTGAGTTTGTACCCTATTTAAAAATGACAAATTTCCACACGCTGAGCACAGAGAGTTAACAAACGTGCACAAACATTTTACAAAATGTGTGCATGGATCCTCACACAGATTCACCATCAATCAGCTGGTCATAGTGACTCAGTCCAGCTCATGGTTTATAAAGTTCGCCCTGTGGAATGTGCTTCGTTAGGAAGTAACGTGATTCTGTCGACTGAGCACATTCACCGGAGCGTTCTGTGTGTCAGTGGAAAATGTCATAAACTGTTGGCCACTTGCACTTTGAGCTCACTCCCTTGAAATGTCCCCAAAAAATAACTGTTTCTTCTTCTTTGTTTTAATTTTCAGATAATTCAGCAACTAAAAAGATGCTGGTGAATCCATTCAGGGGACTGGATGACGTGGAGCCGGAGGCGGTGGAAATCTTTATTTAAAGGACCGGGATGAGGCAAGCAGACAAAATCTGGACTATCTGTGAAGACTGCAAGAATACAGACAAATTACTGGATCCAAGAATGTTAAAAAAGAAAGAGTTGCTTAAAAAAAGAGACTGTGAGCTGTGCTCTGACCTACTTTCTTCTCACTGAGCTGGGCAGCTGCAGGCGGTTCTGCCTGGCACAGTGAGAAACATGAATCTTCTGAGGTACTTGTTGGACAGTATTGTGGATTCTAATACATATTCTCAGAGTATATGCCAAAAAAATATTTATATAAATCGATTTATATATAAAAAATGCTGCTTCCCTTTCTTTATTACCCCCTTTATTTCTTTCCCAGTTAAAAAGCTGAATCTAATGTGGTTTCCACATTCCCTAAATATTAACGTCAGCCTTGTCTACATAAATATTCAGTTGAGGGTTAGCTATGTGACCTGCATTCCCTTCTTCTTTTTTTTTTTTTTAAACAAAAAGTGGATTTAATCTTGAATAATTTCATTCCCAATACAGATGAGATCTCTTTGGAAAACTTCCCTGACTTTGTTTTAATAATTTAAGCTGAAAACACAAGATTTAAAGCTCTCCCTGGTCATATTTCTTCAGCCTGAGGAGCTGGTTCTGCTCAGGTTTTTGACGTATGTGAACAGCGAGCTGCTTAATATATGATTTTACTTAATTTTGTAAGTTTGTACTTTTGGGATGTAGCTTTGTGGTGTTGTTGGTTGTGTTTTTCCTCTCCAAGGATGTTTGCATGCGTGATATCGTGTGTGTGTGTCCTGATGTGGTGATCCTGCTGGTTTGGTTACCACTGAGGGGCAATGAGGTGTTCTGTCCGTTCTTTTGTGTTTACTGTGAGCTTCAAACTAACAAACAGGTTAATTATTGTTATTATATATTTTATACAGATATTATTTTTAGATACAGCAGTGCTTTCAGGACAACGCCAAAGAGTTTGTGAATGTTATTTGTAAGTTATGTGCTGACAATCGTGTCAAACTGTACACAACTAATAAATGTGTCGTCTTCAAACAAACATTTCTGTGAACTTGACGATGTGAACGTTTTCACAGGCCAATTCATGCAACATTTCATAAAGTAATAAAACTGGTTTAATATATGTTTATGGACTGGTGAGTTATTGCTTTTTACTACACGGTGTAAACAGACGAACTAGTGCGAGGTTTATTTTTTCTTTTCCACCCTTTCTGTGTTGTCATCCCATCCGCTCATTCCTGCCCTCTTGTTCCAGCACAGAAATGAGCTCTCTTCATTAATAAATACCAGAGCTGCATTCTTTCAGGTTCAACTTTCTCGGGTGGCCTGCTCTCTTGTTCTCTTCTTGCCACAGAGAGCATGCTTCACATAGATCACATTCTCGGAGGGACACGTAACCCTATACGTGACAAAAGGCCGGGTTTTCGAAGATAAGTCGTTAATGCCATTTTGAAAATACCAAGCCACCTTCGCTAACACGTTGCATTCCTGAATCCCTTTATTGCCTTCGTTCAGCCCCCACCCAAAGGTGCTGATGAGCTGTTATCTGACATGCCACTGGATATGATGAGGGAAGAATAGATCTCTGCTCCACACAGAACAACAGATCCACAGATATTGACTAGAACTGGTTGAAAGCGGCTGAGCGGCCCTCACAACGAGGCTTCAAAGCACAAAGAGAATGATGAGGGTCGTGGATGTTACAGTGTTATCAGTTAAATAACATTTAGCCCCAGTTTAAGCTTTCCAGATTCTGTAGAACAGCAAGAACTGCAGGTTATGTCAATAAGCAAGGATCCGGAGCATCATGGATTCACTGGAGGATTTTATGAGCAGTAGAACCTGTGGATCCTTGAAAAGTTTCAAACGGTACACCCATCGAACACTAAATGTCATAAAAATATCTGATTGGTGTTGGTCTTGAAAAGTAATATACACAAATAGTAGTCCTTAAAAACTTTTCTGGTTTATTTCAGCTTATTTCTTATTTTGGGTTGCACACGTGTGTCCGTTATCAAAAATATCTCAAGAATGTTAACCTTTTTGATTTTAAACATCTAAATATATGTTTCAATAGCACTTGAAAGTAAACATGCTTGTTTAGCGTTGTTTATTGATCTAACTAAGGCGTTTGACACTGTTACCTAATCAACATCATACAAAAACTTGGCTTAAATACAAACATGGTTGCCTGGTTTAACAGCTACTTAACTAAACACATTCAGTTTGTTCGATTTGGCTCTGTTTTGTCAGGTGCGGTCACACTGAACAAGGGGGTCCCACAAGGGTCTATTTTAGAGCCCTTGCTCTTTTTACTCTATATCAATCAAATCTGTGATCAGCTTAAATTCTCCTCTTGCCATATGTATGCAGATGATACAGTTCTATTCTTGTCAGTGTCCTCTCTAGATACAGTACACTCAAATCTTCAGACTGATTTCAACACCTTACAGAATGCTCTCCATGATTCAAAATTAGTTCTGATTGTTAGCAAAACCAACTGTTGTTTTTCCATAATTCTGTGATAACCGTTCCTTCTATTAAAACACTGAATGGTGATATGATAGAACTTGTAGAAAACAAATATATATAATAAAAAATATCTTGGTATTTGGCTGGATTTTTCTTTATTCTTTCAGCTTCTCCCTTTCTCAGGGGTCACCACAGTGAAATGAGTCACACAAAGACTTGGCAATTATTTTTATGCCAGATGTCCTTCCTGACACAACCACAGACCACTGAGCTATCACAGCCCTCTGTGTGGAGCAGAGAGCTGCTATCTAGGGCACCCAGGGGAGCAGATGATGGAGGTTAAGGGCCTTGCTCAAGGGCCCAGAGTGGGGCAAATGGAGACAGGTGTGGGTGCTTCACCAATCCCAACCACATATTGATGTTGTCGGTACTGGCAGATGAACCAACGATCTTCTGATCACATGCCCACCTTCTCTAACCTCTACGCTACCACTCCCACCCTGGTATTTGACTGGATAAAGATCTTAATTTTAAACATCACATTATATATCTAATAAAAAAGTTTGGCTGCTCAGTGTATTGTTTTTATACTACTAGTGATTAGTGTACTTTTTATTAATGTTTTTTTAGTTCATACCTTAGATCTTACTGTTTTTCTTTTGCATTTTAATACTTTTGTTGGATGTAACTGGGACCCTGTGTACACAATTTTGTTGCACCACATGTACCACATGTGGTGGAATGACAAATAAAGAACCTTGAATCCTTGAACCTTGAAAAGCTCAAATTAACTCATTTTGTATAGACTGAAATCGTGTTTTTCTATTTCTTCTCTTAAGCAGCTTGTAACAAGTTTGTTTTTATCACAGCTGGACTAAGGAGACACATTCTATAGATTTGCCTCCCCCACTACCTTACTGGACCCCATTTACCATGCTGCTCTGAGGTATATAACCCTTTAGGACTCACCATTGTACTGTGTACCCTTGCTGGACTTACTTCACTCAGTATTCGAAGGATGACACATTGGTATATTTTCATATACAAAGCCATTTTAGGAAAATTACCATCATATATCAACTCCCAGTTCATTTCACAACACACAGTCTCAGGGCCAGTAGCTGGCTGTGGTTTAAGGTACTCTTTGTGCACACAGAGTCAGCAAAGATGAATTTGACCTATTTCGGCCCGTGGTCTTGGAATGATCTGCAGCTTAAGCTGAGGTTGGACTCTTATTATTTTAACAAGTTTTAAACAAAAACTGCTTGAGGTTTTAGTCACATCTTGCACCTGTAATATATAAGTTTTTTAAATTGTGATCAACTTGCATTGTATTTTATGTTTTATTAACGGATGTTTCGTTGTAAATATTTTAATACTGTTACTGTTCTTAAGACCGTGTTGGTGTATTTGCATATTGTCCAGGACATCCTTGTAAAAGAGATTAATAATCTCAATGGATTTCTTCCTGGTAAAATAAAGGTTTAATAATAATATGTTTGAACGAGTAGGTTGTCCTGTAAAGGAACTTGCTTTAGTGTATAAAATATCAGATATGACGAGTTAATGCCCAGTCTTTTAAAATTATCTTTACAACTAAACAAACATTGTGTCATTTACACACATCAGGCACAATTGAGTGAACGAAGTCAGAGCCTGCTGCTACAGTGGGTTTGATAAGTGGATCAGGACTTATGATAAAAACACTTGAGCAGGTCTGGACTTGGACAGAGAGGATATGAACTGGTGAGATAGCACAGATGCTTTTGTATGGGAAAAAAACAGAGAAGGAACTAGTGGAATGCAACGCCATCAATCTCTGAGCGGACTCTTATCTGGCTTAATGACTGACAGCGTTGTGAAGACTTGCCAACATTCCTCGGAGGATGTGAAAGGCAGCTGACATGTTTCAACTGCAACTTTTCCCAGAGTTAATATGATGAAGAAGGATGTAAATGCTGGTCTGGGAGGAAAAAAATTCCTGTTTGCTAAAAAAAATAAATTTGATATTTCTACACATTTTTGGCAAGTTTTCCCTGATTTATCTTGCTCAGTCATGCTGGAATGCCTTATCAAGCTGAAATCACTATAAACCTAACTGATGTGTTGTTAAAATGATCTTACACTGTGTGTGTGTGTGTGTGTGTGTGTGTGTGTGTGTGTGTGTGTGTTGGGGGTTTGTCTGTCTTTGAGAAAGGAAAATAAAGTCTAACACGTAAACAAATGGTGTACACATTTTCCAGGCCTGCACACCCATTCAACATAGACCCTCAACACATGTGTTAACCTCACAGCATTTTTTGGGATTAATCAGAAACTGGACTAAATGAACAATGCAGCTTTTTCTGCTCTTGCACAAGCCCCTTCTCATCATGCCTTTCAGAACTGTTGATGTTCTTGTTCATACAGCAACAAATGTAATGGTTAACATCAGGTTTCAGCGGGGATTATTTACACTTACAGAACCCCTAAAGCATGTTCTGCTGCTACAGTGTGCGCTCCGCTTCCTGGAAAATGAGTTCTCTGAATTGGGGAGATGGAGGTCGTCCAACTGCTGCACAAATTCCCACACGTTCCTCACAGGAACACGGTCATATGGCATGTATGACGTCATGATATGGCTGCTGCACCTCTAATGGGAGTGATTCTTTGTGTGAATGAGGTAAAATATATGTCACAAATACAAAACAAGTCACTTAAGCCTGATTTATTAGGTTTATGTTACATTTGTCATCTTTTGTTAAAACGTCTCAGTGTGTTCTGATAATTGAATAGAACTCAGACTTAAAAAAACAAGTTTTATCTATACAGAAATGTGCTTGTTTTCTTTTAAAGAATCCGTCATTCCGCTTCAGGCCTCAGCAGTATTAAACTGGTCATACTAAATCTTAAAGTCCACAGCTTTAAAAGCTAAACAACATCACCTAGTGGTATACAGTATTAATAAATTTGACTATACAGTAGCACCTTTTTGCGCTTTACATAGTTTTTTTTATACATGCTATGACACAATCCCTTTAAAAACTTCATAATGATAAAGTATTCTGGAGCTATAATGCAAATAATACTCTCATGGTTTTGTCAAAATGCAAAACAAAACAAAAACCATTCAATAAATGTGGCATAGGTGTTTTTATGGTTTTAGAAGTTTTTTATTTTTCCTCCAATACTGTTCGATATTAGGCTAGATTTACTTCTGTCATCACGGAATAATATGGGAATAATTTTGTGGGTCACTGCAATATAAAATATTCTAAAAAGAACAAGTACTGATTAGTCACCACCATCAACAGTTGAAGTGGCTCAGGTTCTGATATTATCAAAGCACAAAATGAACACAAAGAGAAGCCAATGATTAACTTTGTCACATTTTTTGTTGTTAATAGGCATATTAATGTGCTGATCATTCATTTGTGTTTTATTTTATATTTTAGGAATTTATAATATGAATAATAATTTAAATTCAAAGTTTGTTTTCTCAGTCATCCAGGTATATAACAACAAAAAAGGTTGAATCATGTCATCTGGACTTCGTTTTTTTGTTAAAAAGAAACGTTTCGCCCCTCATCCAAGAGGCTTCGTCAGTCTGAGGCCTAGCCTCAGAAGTCCAGATGACAATAATTTAAACTATTTTATAAGCTGATATTTTGAGAGGAATTCTTGGATCAGCAGTGTCTACTGTTTGACTTTTATTATGAAGCATTGGACTGAGTTTTAATTAGACACTCTTATTGTGAAGGACGGAAGAGAAGTTCTTTGATTTCCGTTCTTTGACTTCCGTGGTTGCTGTTAACGGTGCACTTCAAACTGGGCAAGTAAAATAAACGTGATGTGCTGTTACGATTTGTCCAGTATAATCGCGTCGATAACCTTCGGCTACAACAGCAAAAATAGTAATAATAATTTTAATAATAACTCTTATTAATAATGACCGCGCGCCTTCCGGTGTACGCCGGACAACAAACCATTCGAACCCGCTCGTTAAACTCCGCCCATCCAGCCTCCACGAAACAACACACAAAACATCTGGCTAGCTAACTAGCGTGCTGCTAATGAGAAATATAAAGACATTTGTTCTTTGAATGGACGTGAAAAGGACCAAACTTAAACCAGGATGTGTTCCGTCCTGGGGTGTTATTCAGGACGAAGAACCGCGGAACGATTCAAGCTGCCTGAAGACCCAGAGGAGAGACTGGAGTGGGTCGTGTTTTTAGCTAAAGCTAACAAGCAGCGTTTTAAAGAATCCTGCTGGACCGAGATCAGTGTTTGCAGTGAACACTTCATTCAAGACTGTTTTGTTCATGAGGCTGACCCGGTCCAGCTGAAACCAGGTTCTGTCCCATCGGTGTATTTGAGTTGTGGACCAGACGACCCTGAGGTGAGGGTTCAGACCCTGAATAGAATATGTAAACATTGTTTTCCTAGGCATTTCACATAATTTAAACATCTCTTCATGTGGCTACAAATAACACACTTCCAGGGCATTCAACTCAATAACCCTTTTACTAGAAAAGACTGAAATGTGTCAGTCCCACAGCACTCATCTATCTTTACAGAACACTCCTCTCCTTCTTTGTGGCATTATAAGGTTGTACAGGCACACATTACACACAACAACTGCTATAGGACTAAATTATCTAGCCTGACAGCTCATCACACTGAGTAAAATGAGCTCAGAGTAGCACACAGAAAATAGTTGGAAAAAAATTTCAGTTTTATTGTTACATACCATTTATGTTTGTCTTGTGTGCAGTTTGGCTACAGATCTATATGAATGATCCATTTTTAGACACAGCCTTATCATAAGTCATGGATGCAGCAATTCTTTGTGTTTATTGTGTCAATCACGAAGCTAAGTAGAGTATTTTTTTTACAAAGTAAAGAAAACTTGTTGCCAGCACAATTGTACATTGTTCTTGCTTAGTGATTTGTAAGTCAGTTCCAATGCTTTTGTGTATTTCAGTAAAACTTAATGGTAGTTTCAGCTGAACACAGTTGCCATATTTTTGTTTTCTGCTAACCAAACCTTAGAATTACATTTTTGTGTAGGAGCTTGTGGAAAATCCCGAAGGTTCTGAGCTAAAAGATCTGCGCCGTACTCGTCCTGATTCAACTCGGTATTTCAAAGGACCAAGCCTGAAACCGTTAGGTACAAGTGAAGCGTGCGTCTAAGAGTTAATGGCAATGATGTGACTCGCGTGTGTTAACAAACGTTTTTCTAATGTGCAGGTTCTAGTAATGATCCAGTTCCAACAGGAGCTTCATGTTCAGAAAATGTAAATACTGACTTGATTAAGAAAAAGTAAGTTTCCTTTTAAAGTTCTGTCTAAATGTCTTTTATTTATTTATTTATTTTGGCTACATTTTACAATCAGTTTGTCAATTTAACCTTTTTTTTTTCTCTTTAAGATCTGAACTTTTAAAGAACAGAGGAAAGTTTCCTGCAAAGAAAGAGCACCTTCTCCAGTTGTTCGGCCACAGTTGTCCATCATGTGGAGGTAAACTCAAGATGCACAAAGTCATTTGTGGCGTTGTTGTTAGCTATAACCAGCTGTGCCTTCAGTGCGACTACACGTACGGATGGAAAAGTCAGGTGGACGACAGCGTCCCAGCAGCTGAAGATGGACACTTGAAAGCAGGCTTAAATGTAAGATTACAAGACTTAAACATAAAACATGTTTTATTTCAGTTTTTGAGAGGTTTTTAAGCTGGACTGTACCTTTCACTTGTTCTTGTAACTCATATTACAGACAGCAATAGATAATGAAACCCCCAGCAGCACCTCAGAGGTTCCTGAAATCGTTGCAGTAACGCATGAGAGTGACCCCAAAGAGAAATCCAGTGATCTTAGGGACGTGGATTCACATGAAGAGTGGAAACCAGAGAAGGATGTTTTCCCTATCAAACTGTACCCTGCAACACAGAGGGAATCCAGCGAGCATGTTGAATACTGCGACTACCTTTCACTCACCCCAGTATACAGTCAGCTCTGCACAGACTGTGGAAGGTTTGTTGACGGACGAAAGCCTCACGTTTGCGAGCACAAAGTGAAGCCGTACTCCTGCAACATTTGTGGGAAACGGTGCGTGAGTGAAGTGGCGTTGAGTTTTCACAGCCGAGTCCACAACGAAAACTACGAGTTTCGCTGCAAGTTCTGTCACGTTCCGTTCAAGTTAAAGGCAGACAAATTCACCCACGAGCAGATCCATGGAGCCGAAGGGAAACCGTACAAATGTCCGGACTGTTCAAAGACATTTGCTACAAATGATGAACGTCGAGTTCATTTGGAAGAGCACAGAGGCACGGTGGAGTTAAAATGCCGCTTCTGTGGGATCGAATTTTACCGTCCTCTCTCCATTCAGAGACATTTATTAGTGCACACGGGCGTAAAACCATACAAGTGTTCGGTGTGCCAACGCGGCTTCAACCAGGCGAGTCATCTAAAGTCCCACATGCGGCTGCACACAGGGGAGCGGCCTTACGAGTGTCAGCGCTGTGGCAAGAGCTTCAATCACAACGTCAGCTTGAAGAGTCATGTTAAGCGTTACCACACACCCAGCTCTGGACCAGATCAGGACAAAGAGACAAAAAGCAAAAAGGAAAGTGAGGCTAATAGTGCTCAGATTAATGGGCACCAGATTGGTGCAGCAGACCTGGACCTTGACAGTGAAGTTGAGGAACAGGATACAGATGATGAGATGGAGGGACAGCACAGATGTAAAACTAAAAGGAGCACCGGTAGACCGATAGGAAGGCCTAAAGTGTTTGGATCAGGAAAATGTCCTGTGGACAATCAAGCAGAAGGGTCAAACACAGGGGCTAGAAAACCACAAGTTAGGAGTCAAAAACAACTGAGTGATGAGGACAGGCTGTCTGACAGCAACACATTTGATTCTGAAGAAGGCTGCAGGAAGACCATGAAGAATACCGTGAGATCTAAAAAAGGAACTGTAGTAAAAACGGGAAGAAATAAACTGAAGACAACTTTACAATAGTTTCATTAGGAAAAAAAAACACTATGTGAAACTAATAATATCGTATTGGTTTTATAGAAATATTTATATATCAATAAAAACTTTAAACATCAGCAAGAATTGCTCATTAATGTGGAGAGAAATGAATACTTTGACTTAAGAGTGTCCATTCACTAATGTGTGAACTTTATTATGGCATCAGATTGAGTGTGATAAACAGATTTGGTGCTAAATACTTGGTATCCCTGCTGATACAAATTTACAATTTCATTTTGAGTAACGCTTATGTAATATGATTATTGAAGCTAACATGCTAAGTTAATCTTGTGTTCTCTACTTGAAACACTGGTACATATGTACATCTTGAACCACTTTGGCTGCCTCAGAGGAGTCTTGTCACCATCATACTGGTTGGTCCACTATAAGAGTGTACTACTTAGTGGGGAAACGGTTTGTTTGTCATTCCGCAGATTGATGAAGTCCTTCGGATGAAGGGTGAAACGTCTCTCAACAAAACTGTCCAGATGACCTGACTGAACATTGTTGATTTTTTTTTTTTTAACCTGTATTATTGAGCATGAACCTGGAGGTATGCTGTCTTGTGAGAAATATAAATAAAGAAAAGAAAATATACGTAGAATGCTACAAATTTTGTGTTAAAGCATAAAACGTCAGCTTTGGTTCAAACAATTACTGTATTACAACAGTATCAACATTTTACCGCTTATGTTAATTGCTTCAGTTTTTACTTGTCAGGTTTAAATATTAATTGTGAAATAGATTGGTGTTATGTTAAGTTGTGTTCCAAGCTGTGCGCAATTTCTATATTTAATGTCTGCTTTCAGCAAAATAATAGAAAATATTTTGATCTTCAGACTGTCCTTGTAGCGAGAAATGCATCCTGATGACTGAACACCAGCATTAGAGACTGCCCCCCCCCCCCCAAGCAGGAAAACACGCTCACACATTTGTCAAATACTTACAACTGACTTGTTATCTCATGACATACATATCTTGAGATTTTTATTCTTCTATGCTAAAATGTGTATGTTGCACGAGGGCTGGAAATCCAGTAAAACTAGATGAGGAAACAGGTCCTGAATGGGAATTGATGCATTTGAAGAAGTTAAAAAGAATGAAATAAATTACTTAGAAGAATAATCTCAAACCATCTTGAGTTTACTTATTAAGTGCCCAAAGAGAACAATCCATGGAAGATTGTGCGCCCTGGCTTTCCTGTCAATTTACTATAAACACTCCAGACCTGTAGGTGGCGCTAATGCACCTTTAAGATGAATGACAACCTCCAAAAAGAAAGTTTATTTTTTATTATTTTTATATTATTATTTATCGTTCAACAAACAATATACAATATCTCGTACAGGTACAAGGAACAATGCAACATAGGTGGGGTGGGGGGGAACAGGAACATGTTTTTTTTTTTTCATTCATTCAACCTTTATTTAAACAGATAAATCACATTGAGCCTCGAAGACTCATTTACAAGTGAGACCTGTTTGAACAGACAAAAACAGCGATTAACTGGACACGTAGGAGTTAGAGGCGAAAAAATTTCTATCAGACTTTTTTTTTTCCTGCCTGAGGAAAAAACCCCTCTAATATTAAAAAAAACACCTCGCACAAACAAGCACGTATTTACGTAGACAATCTGCAGACGGAGGAGACGAGAGTGGTCAGCAATGTTCATAGATGCTCTCGAGGTCACTGCAAGAGTTCTGATAAGGATGGAAAATCGGTCAATGTCCTCCGGTGAGATCCATAAACATTCTCGAGGTATGTCGAGGAATGGCCAAGAATAACGTCTATGAGAATCCAAGAGTCCTGAAATAATGACACAAAGTTTATTCAGCTGGTTCCATCTGGTTATCAGTTGGAAATTCCTCAGGGGGTGGTGAGCGTCGGATCACGTTCTCCAGGCGAATTCAGATAAGATGGCCTTCAAGTCCAGCCAAGGGAGCCAACTTCAGATGAACACAAAGTTGTTTTGGGGACAGGCAGGACTTAATGACATCTACCTTGAGTCTGTGTTGGTCCACTCGGTTCCGAAATGTCCAAAATACATGGCCACACCGATGGAACATGACTGAGTAAAATCCCCAAGATCTGATCCATTCAGCCCAAATAATTTGATTCCAGGTACTCGAGACACGAACCAAGCCATCATAAAGGCAAGCAGCATGATCGGGTCCAAATTTACTGTCGACGACTTCCTTGATTGTAGATAAAACCAGCCACCAGCTGAATCCAAAAAGCAGGAAACAGTTATCGTAAATCCAATTAAATATGTGTCCTTAAAATCCACAGATGGCAGCAGAGATAGACACATCATCAAGTCTTCCAGTCGATGAGATATCCAGCTGTTTGCGTGCCAACAGGGCAAATCGGCTCGCCTAAAGCCTGTCTTCTCTTTGAAGAAATGTTGTAAATTGAGTTGAGGGACCAACTTGATCAAAACAAGTCCATAATTATGGTTCGGAAGAAATGCAAGAGAGGCTCAGAAGCAGTTTCACAGACAGAGCGCAAAGCAGAGAGGGAGAGGAGAAGCATCCGATCTCTGCGAGAGATCGAGGTTTACGAGGTTTAAGAGGTTTAAGACTAAAAGCAAGCATGTAAGAGAAACGAAGACATAGCAGAGAAGAATGTAAATGTGACTACGTACTGTGGAGAAGATGTGACCATAGAGCATGTGTTACTGAACGACCAGAAATACAGACATGAAAGAACTCAAATGATTAGCAGTCTCAATAACATAAAAAAGTAAGATTTGAACTGTTACACAGGAAAGCTCAGACTATGCAAGTACCAACATTTAAGATGTGTGACACAGACTCGTTTGTTTGAAAGAATACGAGTTCTATTTAATTATTTTTTTGTTTATTTAAATTTAATTGTTATTAATTCGTATGGATGGAATCTTAATTTGAGCGCAATTCTAGTTGACGCTCTTAACCAGCAGATGGCGGTATCGCTCCAAAATATCGTCTACCGACCGCCAAACAAAACCGAAGAAGAAGAAAGCAACGCAAGCTTCTGGTAGGCGGAACACAACGCGATACAACACCAGTGTAGTCCAGATAACAAAGACACATGTTCGACCCTACATATAAGTTGCATGTACTTTTCCACTCGTTTACTTTTACGGGGTTGTAGACTCGAAACCGTGCGGTAAATCACGGCCTTCCTGCCTTTAACACGAATATTTAAACAGCTAGGTTAGCTCAGTGCTGCATTTGTATAAAATGCATGCGCGGTTCTTGTTTAAATAAACCTTTATCAGGACTCAAAGGACCCAAACCTGAACCAGGATGTGTTCCGTTTTCGGGTGTTATTCAGGACGAAGAACCGCGGAACGCTTCAAGCTACCCGAAGACCCAGAGGAGAGACTGGAGTGGGTCGTGTTTTTAGCTAAAGCTAACAAGCAGCGTTTTAAAGAATCCTGCTGGACCGAGATCAGTGTTTGCAGTGAACACTTCACTGAAGACTGCTTTGTTCATGAGGCTGACCCGGTCCAGCTGAAGCCCGGTTCTGTCCCATCGGTGTGTTTGAGTTGTGGACCAGACGCTCCTGTGATGAGCTCCATTTGTGAGGTGAGGGTTTACCAGTTTAAAACAAAGACCTTTAAAGGTTTAGGCAGCCATACTGTAGTTACACTTCCTACAGCTCAAAATTACTTTCACTATTTGCATTTGTAGGACTCTGGTTTTTGGGTGGAATATGAAATATGAAAATGAATGAATATAGTATAGTATGGTCACTGGTGGGAGAAGAATGGAGTGAATAAATTCTAAGCAGACATTTCCACAAGGATAAATACATGTAAACTGGCCATTTCAGATGATAATTGTGGTATTATGGTCATTTTAGAGACGCCTCATATTCATGCATATAAGTGCAAGCTGATGCTGAAGTTTTGTCTCAAACATTTTTAATGTAAAGTCCATAAATTTGTGTGGAGATGTGCAAGTACTACGTGTAAATCCCATAAAAATTTGTGATACTAGCTGAATGAATACTATTATCTCATCATCCAGGGAGTCTTAACTGCAAAAGCTTTTCCTTTTTTGTTGTTGTTGCTTGAACAGCAACATCATTAAAACTTCCTCAGTGTTGGGGGTGGAACTAAGGCTGAAGTTTTGTCTAGGCCATTGCCATGACCCAGTAATGTCTGCAGATTCATGGACAATTCACTCAACGTGACTTTTTATAATACCGCCCTGATGCATGCTCAATAATCCAGGTAGAAAAATCTAATAAGGTTAAGTCAGGTCATCTGGACAGATTTTTCTTTGTTGAAACGTTGCATCTTTTATCCTAAAGACTTCTTGTTTGAAACCCTGCAAGATTAAAAAAAAAAAAAAAAAAAAGTTCCAAGACAAAAACAAGAAAACCTGCAAGAAAACATGTTATAAATAGCTCCTTGTCATAGTGAACCAACCAGAACTAGTTGTTCACATGCAAAAGGAGGACCATCAGCTAACAATAGATCGTTAAAGCCCCAACAACGTCATTGTGGACCAACCAGTTTGCTGCTGATGGCCAGAAAAAGCTGTTCACATGCAAAAGGAGGACCATCAGCCTCACAGTAGATCGTTAGAGCCCCAACAGTAGGTTTTGTCTTGGGGGCTCTAACGATCTACTGTGAGGCTGATGGTTCTCGTTTTTTGCACGTGAACAAATACCGTAGTTCTGGTTGTCAGCAGCAAACTGGTTGGTCCCCTATGACGAGGAGCTATTTATAAGACTGTTTTCTTGCAGGGTTTCAGACTGAAGAAGTCATTTGGATAAAAGACGAAACGTTTGACCTGACGTAACCTTGTTAGGTTTTTATAATACTGTTACTATTTCTTTCTTACATCAGATAGTTTACATGCATTGTAAGAGTGAGATGTCAACAAGAGGTTTATATTAGAGTTACTTGGAGACAAGAGAAATGGCCAATATGTACTTTTTAAAATTAATTAAAATTTTGTTGCTTCTTTTTGCAGAATTCTGTGGGTAACGCAGAAGTTGTTCGTCTGAGTGATCAAGCCAAAATACGGATTGGTGCAACTTCCTGTTCGGAAGAATCAATGCAGACTTTGCTGGGTACAAATACAATATGTTCTTGGAAAATGAAGCGTATTGATGTTCCCTGACGCATACTCGCATCTAATTGAATTTGCAGGTTCTCACAATGGTCCGGTGTCAGCAAGAGCTTCATGTTCCTCTGATTCTTCAGTTTGTTTCCAGCCCAAAGCAAAACCAGTAGATATAGATTTGATCAAGAAAAAGTAAGTGTCCAACCTGTTTATTGAGGATTCGTTAAAAGCAACATTTAAGCTGAATGAAAAGTTGACCTTTTTTGTAGAGTGGCTCTTCTGAAGACAAAAGGAAAATTTCCCGTGAATGAGAAACGCCTGGTCCGGTTGTTCAGCCGCATGTGTCCATCGTGTGGAGGTAAACTGAAGATGCACAAAGCCAGTCGTGGCGTTGTCATCTTCTTGCACCAGCTGTGCCTTCAGTGTGACTACACGTATGAGTGGAAAAGCCTGGTAGATGGTAACGTCCCAGCAGCTGAAGATAGACACAGGACAGGAAGCTCAAAGGTAGGACATCCATATTCAAAAATCAGAATAAATCGTATGGATTGGTATTTTTTGCTGACTTAATGTGGAAATAATGTTTAGGAAGTGTCATTACACAGAATTTTTGCATTTCGTTGCAAGAAACGTCCGAATTATTTCTGTAAAGCTGCGATTCTCTTAAACAAAATCCGAAATGACAAACCTCCTTGTTCTTGTATCACAGGCTGCAGCTGCAGATGAAACTTCCAGCAGCGTCTCAGAGGCTCCAGAGATGGCTGCTGTAATGAATGAGGAGAGCGACTCTGAAGATGAACCGGAGGAATCCAGTGATCCTGATGACGTGGACTCTGATGAAGACTGGAAACCAGCTGCGGGCGCCTTCACTGTCGAACTGTTTCCCGCAAAACGAAATGAAGAAGTCGACAAACGTGCTGGTTACAGCGACTACCTGGAAGCGGCTCCTCCGTACAATCGGCTCTGCACGGACTGCGGAACGTTTTTTGACAGGCGAACGCCTCACATGTGCAATCACAAAGTTAAGCCGTATTCCTGCAATATTTGCGGGAAACGATTTGTTAGCAAAGTGGCACTGAATCACCACAACGAAATCCACAATGAAAACTACGAGTTTTCCTGCAAATTCTGCCATGTTTCATTTAAGGCAAAGGCAGACAAATTCACCCATGAGCAGATCCACATAGCTGAAAGAAATTCTTACAAATGTCCTGACTGTTCGAGGACGTTTGCCACAAACAAGGAGCTCAGGATCCACCTGGAAGAGCACAAAATGCAAATGCAGGTAAAATGCCACCTCTGTGAGATGGAGTTTGTCTCATTATCGAGTCTCCGGAGACACATGACGGTGCATACAGGAGTAAAGCGGTTCACCTGCTTTGTTTGCCAGCGCACTTTCAACCAGAAGGGAAATCTGAAGACCCACATGCGCCTGCACACAGGAGAGAAACCTTACAAGTGTCAGCTTTGCGACAAATGCTTCACTCAAAACGTGAGTTTAAAGCTTCACATCCAGCGTTGCCACACGTTTAGCTCTGGACCTGAACTCGAGCGCTCAAACGAACAGGAACACGACAGTGATGATGCTCGAGCTAATGGAGACGAGACGGGTGAAGATTTTGGGTTTGACAGTATAAAAGAAGAACAGGACGCAAATGATGTGCAGATGGACCAACGGCGTCTTCCCAAAATTAAAAAGAAGAGCACAAGTGGATCAAAAGGAAGGCCTCGAAACTCTGGATCTAGAAACATTGTTCTGGAAGACGATGCAAAGTACCATGGGTCAAACATTAGAAGTAAAGCACATGTGAAAAGGCAAAAGATGACTGATGAAGACAGTAAAAATACACCATCTGACAGTAACGCATCCTTTGATTCTGCAGAAGAGGAGGAAATGTGGACCATGAACACGGAGAGACAAACAAGAGGAGCAAAACCTGACATGAAGGTCTGCAGCAGAAACAAGTCAGGAAAGCGCAAAGGAAGACCACGGAAAAATTTGAAGTGATTTATAAAATGAACTAAATTCAGGAAGTATGCCTGGACTGTCTTGACAATTGTTTAAAATAACTTAAAAGGTTGTCAATGATTGTTTTTCATTTATATTTTCTCTTGTAAAGTGAAGAAAGCAGTTTGTTTTCAATCAGTGGATGTGTGTGCTGTACAGTGGGGTCAGATGAGACTGAACAAAGCTGCTGGAAAACATCTGGCCTCTGTTAAAACATCAGATTAAATGAGTTGGTTGAAGCCCACTTTAAGGTTAAAAGTTAATCCAACATTTTGATTTTTATGTACAGTGACTGGTACAACCCCCAGGAAAAAACGTGTAAGCACCACTCGATGTTCTTTCAATCATTTCCATAATTTTGTATACAAATAAAAATCAGACATGCCACAAAACTCATTTTTCAAAATTCTAACCTTCTGGCATACAGAAACAAAAACAAATTTTGTAGTAGTCGATTACAATAGCTATTGAATCAAATAGGTGGAAAATGGAAAAAAAAAAAAAAACTACCGGTAGTTTCTTTCGGCAGCTCCCTCTTCAGGGGTTGCCATAGCGAGTGAATTTGTATGAAAGGTTTGGCGATTTGTTTTACGCAGGATGCATTTCCTGATACCACCTGGGCTTGAACCTGCAACCTCAGGATTGCAAGACCACAACACTGACCACCAAACTATCACAGCTCCTTATGGATGATAAAAAGAATAATAATAAACAAAACATAGGGTTGGAAGCTGCTGGATGCATGGAAACACTGCTGCTTTGCAGCCTCGTGCTCCTTGCATCCGTTGGCTTGAACCCCTATAAGTTGTGTTCTGGGCTCCAGGGTGGACAAGATCTGCACTGTTTCTCAAAGCTCTGGATGTTGAGCAGTCTTGGTTTATATGTTCTAAAAAGGGGGACCGGAGGGTTCGTTCCAGTTACAGGCGCATCACTCCTTAAGGTCTGTTCAGGGGTGCTGGAGAAGATGGTCTGGTCAGTGGTCGAACCTCAGATTCTGGAGGAAATTATGGTTTTCATCCAATAGGCCTGTCGCGATAAACAATAAATCAATTAATTGCATGATAAATGAAAATGATCAACCTCATTTTCATTTATCAGCTTTATCATTTCGTGTCTCTACTGAAGACACTGGATGACATAAAGCTCGATTCCGGTGCTCTTCACTGACCCTTCTCTTTTCTCTTTAAAATCCATTTTAACCGTCCAAAATGGTGTTTTTGGATTGATAAAAGCAGCTAAGCAGAGAAGCTAGCTACGAGCTAAGCTAACAGGCCGACCTTGGGGGAAAAAAACCTCCGTCTTGTCGGAGCTCCAAAATTTACGGTTGAAACCCGTGCCTTCGTGTAAAACGTTTTTCTCTGCAAAAAGAAGCTGAAAATGTGTTTACTGTTTTTTTTATTAAAAGCTTTGTGTGAAAAATGCTGTTAAAGAGCTCAAACCACACCGAGCGTCTGCCATTTTGAGAACTGAAGAGAGAACAGCCCATGTCACGTCAAGGGGCCTCCCTCCCGTTTTTCTTAAGAGACGCTGCTCGCTCCCTCACTGTCTGTCCTTCGAACAGGCTTATACTGCCATCTGGTGGTTGAAAAAAGTTACTACATGCAAAACAAATTAAACATCTCTTAAATTTGACAATAATTACTAATTGCCAAATTTCAAACAATATTATCGTTTATCGCAATAATTTCTGAGACAATTGCCCAGCAACATTTGTTATTGTGACAGGCCTATCGTCCACCATGGAACACCGGACAAACTCATACTGAGACTAGGGTCTTCGAGGAAGCATGGGAGTTTGCCCAACCAGTCTACATGTGTTTTGTGGACGTGGAGATGGTAACCCTATTTCTCAAGGTACTCTGTGGTGCTTGGCGAGTATGGATTGGAGGGCCTGTTGCTACGGGCCTTTCAGTCCTTATAAAAGCAATGAGAGAGTTTGGTTCTCATTGCACGCAGAAAGTCAGACCCCATAAGTGTGGGAGTTAGACTCTGCCAGGGCTGCCCATTTTCAATAATTCTGTTCATAATTTTTATGGACAGAATTTATCGGTGCAGCCAGGACGCAGAAGGAGTCCAATTTGGCTGCCTCAGGACTCCCAACACTATTTGCAGATGATAATTGGTGTCATCTGTCGTGATCTGCTCTAACTAGAGAAGTTCGCAGCAGAGAAGCAGCTGGGGTGAGAATCAGCACCTCCAAATCTGAGGCCATGGTCCTCCATGGTAGAAGAGTCGATTGCTCTCTCTGGGTTGGGAATGAAGTGATGCTTCAAGTGAAGGGAGTTCAAGTACCGCTGGGTTTAATTCACAAATGAGAGAAGAATGGTGCGTCACATTACAATCAAACACCAAGTCAAAGAAATCATTCAAATTTGAAGAAACGTTACTTGCAGTTCTAAATAACACCTGCATCCATTTAAAATCGGCTAATCTGTAGTTTGTAAAAAAAGTGCTCACACTTTGGAGAGCTGTTGGACACAGCAGATCGTTACGAATCATGGCTCCAACGCCAGATGTCAGTTGAAATAACGGAGAGGGTTATGAAACTTCAAGAGATGCAGAAGTTTAATATCAATTTCAATTCAGTGTTCTTTCACATCTCGTTTCATATAAAAATATTCTTTTTGCCATTAGTTTTAAATCAAATCAAATCAAAAATACTTTATTAATCCCAGAGGGAAATTATTTGTTGTTGTAACTCGTTATCCTCATTTCATTAAGAGATGTTACAGATGCTGATGGCTGTAGACAGGAAGGATCTCTTGTAAAGGTCCATCCCACAGTGGATCCTAAGAAACTGGCTGCAGATGCCGGCCGATCCATCCACCCAGACTCGGCTGGCCTCTCGGTTCCCCTAGGGCTGTAGGACCGTCCAAATGCTGGGCAGAACTCCTCCCAGAGCGATGGCCGCTGCTCCCAGCAGTCTGCCGAGCTCCTCGTAGCTGCGGACAGCCAGCTGTAGGTGCTGAAAGACGATCCTGTCCTTCTGCTGTCATGACCCATGTTTCCTGCTAGTTCCAGGATCTCAGTGGTCAGGCACTCGAGCACAGCTGGCAGGTAGATGAGAATCCATCCACAGAACATCCTTTTCAACTCACTTGAGATTTGGGGCTGTAGTTGAGATATTATTTGAGCTTTTGAGATGTTAATCAGCTGCTGTTGGTTGTAGAAAACTGCCTTGTTGCCATGGTTACGCATCATAACAAATGTCCAAAACTAAAAAAGTTTCAGTAAAAATCCTTCCAGCTGCACAGCATCCGATACCAGAGGAAACAATCATCCAAAAAAAAAAAAAAGTGATTTACATCCAGAAAAAGAGGAATTAAAGTTTCCAAAAGCAAATTATCAAAATGAAAGTAACAGAGCTGCTCCAACATGCAGCCACCTTGAGCGGCGCAATTCTAGAACTAGAATTCTAGAATTCTAGAACTAGAATTCTAGAAAATTAACTTGATGTCTGTACGTTTTAGGTCACACTTGTTTAACTTCTCCAGGTGGGGGCCCTAGCTTTGGGAAATACACAGAGGTTACACCGGTGTACACCGGTAAGCAAACCGCGCCAACCCTGGCATGATGCCCCGCCTTTTCCGGCGTCGCCATAGCAACAAGGGCTAGCTGTGAGCTCTGTACTAGCTTAACAGTTTGTGTAGCCGTGCTGCGGTAGGCTTAAAGTGCAGGAGTAACTGATTTTAAACCAGAAATGTGCTCCGTTGTCGGCTGTGAAACTTTGAGCCGCGGCGGTTCGTCCTGCCGGAGGACCCGGTGGAGAACCGAGTGGAGTTTGTTTGTCTTCGGGGTCAACAACCGGAGGCTCAGAGATGACTCAGGTGAACGGTGCTGTCCCAAAGCGGACTCCGGGAATCCGAGCTGCACCAGGCGAGTTATGGAAAAGTTTTAGACACTACCGAGACACAGCTACTTTAAATATTACTGAAAAAGGACCTGAGTTTTGCATTGTTTATATTTAAATTTCTTTAAAGTTCTGGTTTCTTTTAAATTAAAAGTGTCTGTGACGTACATTGCCTACAAATGCATAAGTTAGAAGAAAACACCGCAATAATTAAGCAATTTGGACTAATATATATAATTTTAGGATACAAAAACGTAATAAAAAAATGTCATTTTGTTTTGAACACGGCTTGTCAAAGAGAAGCCGGAAGTGACGACAAAAAGGGGAATTCCTTGATCTGCGAGCGGAAACGCGAAACTAACGAGCGAGTGGTGAAGTTGTTGTAAAAAAATCCTTGTTAAGATGGTGAAACGGTGTGTTGCTGGTGGTTGCAGTAACACTGCGTCAGCACATGTGAGTTTGCACTACTTTCCTGTGGATGAGGAGATGAGAAGCGCCTGGACCAGTGCCGTAAAGCTCACGAGAGACGGATGGGCTGGACCCACGAAGCACAGCGTTTTGTGCTCCGAGCACTTTCCTGCGGAGTGCTTCGAACAACAAACCTCTGAATTCGCAAGAGAAATGATGTCAGAGATGGGGATAACCTACAGACGGAGAACGTCTTTGAAAGCAGATGCTGTACCCGTGCTGTTTAGTGCATCTAATAATGAACGCTCGCCAGACAACTTGTCACAAGCCTTTGCGAAACGGATCCAGGCTCAGCAGGTGATACTTTCTCCTCGCGAAATTACTTTTTAAGATATTGGTGCAACTTTTAATATTGCCATGTATGTTTAGAGGTAACGTGAAATTAAATTTCTCCCTTGTTACTGTCTGCTTAATCATAATTCCTCTTTCTCGCCGCTTCCGTTTATTGCGCATGCGCAATTAAGCTCTGCTGCATCTCAAGCCTGGCCTTTGTAGTGACATTTGTGACCAGGTATCTCAACCACTGTTCATGCGACATGAGCTTTCTTTAAATGATCTGTTATTTATGTTATCTTAATAGTAATGCGTTCGTATTCATGACATGAACTTTATGGATCCACGTTGGCCTAAATATGTTGTAATTTTTCTATTAACTTAAAAATTGCTTTTTGTTATATGTAAAAGCTCATCATTACTTCAAAAAACGCTATATCTTTTGTTATATTTTCCACCCTTGGAGAGAAGGGGTTCTCTGCAGACCAAAAGTGGGCGTTTCTGGAGAATAGATGTTTCCAGGGGGCAAACGCTGATTGGCTAGTTAGGCCCGAGCAGCTAAGCGCTGCGAAGGCCTATTTTAGGCCCGAGCAGCTAAGCGCTGCGAAGGCCGCGCTGCGAAGGCCTATTGTTATTGTGTCGTTTCAAATTTTTTTCCGTCAAAGAGCGCTAATTTTGAGGCCTTAACATATTCGAAAACTCACCATATTTGACCCAAAATTGTCCCCCGCGAGAAATAGTAGTATGATAATGGAACCAAAAGTGGGCGTGGCCAAACTGCTCTACAGCGCCCCCTAACGTGAGATATGACAACTGGTAAGTCCTAGAGAGCTGAAATTTGGTACATATGTAGAACCCACAGAATCATGAAAAAAAGTCTCTTGGAGGTATGCCTTAAATCCAACAGGAAGTCGGCCATTTTGGGTCAAAGGGTCAATTTTGGCCGTTTTTCACTTTTCGTACACGGCGAATTTGAACGAACTCCTCCTAGGGATTTTGCTCAATCGTTTTCAAACCTTTGCCATTTTGCTCAGTAGGCATGGGGGACCAAAAGTTATCAAAACGGTGCAAACCGACGCATGCTGAGGGGGCGGGGCCGGACCTCAAAATTATGCTTCACGCCAAAAATTTCCAAACGCTACAACTTTCACGTTGAAAAACAGAATTGTACCAAATTTGGCATGAGTCATCCCTGTCCCATGCCCGACGATACCCTGAGGTCAAATTTTGACGCCATCAAAGCCCCGCCCCCTCAGAACAGGAAGTGACTTTTTTTGCTTGGAATGCTCCCTCCCTGACACTCTTGACCCAATCAGGATGATCCTGTGTTAGAAGGCAGATAACAAGTTGGTCTGACTTGCTTTGAAGCGCAAAGCGTTTCCCCTGAAGGATGTGGGCGTGGCGGCGTGGCGAAGTCAGAAGTGACGCCGTTACAATACGTTTGGCTCTGAATTCCACAGATTTGATCCGAGGTTCATGAAAATCACTATGATCGATCATTGCCCGCCCCTTGAACAGGAAACCATGATGATTGCGCAATAGCCTCTCTAGCGCCCCCTAGAATATTTTAAAACCTCAGCCCCGAGCCATTTTTCAACCGATAAATCTGAAACTCGGTGAACATGTGTATCTTCTCAGGACCTATGAAAAAGTCTCTTGGCGCTCCGGTCCAAAACCAAAAGGAAGTCGGCCATTTTGGGTCAAAGGTTAATTTTTGGGCGTTTTTATCGGCGAATTTTAACGAACTCCTCCTAGGGATTTTGAAGGATTGACTTAAAACTTGGTTATTAGGCCCTTAAGACATTGGAGAGTAAAAGTTATCAAAAGCTTTCGGTTTCGTTTTGTTAAAGGGGCGTGGCCAGGCCTCAAAGTTGAGCTTCACGCCATAAATTTCCAAACGTTACAACTTTCACATTGAATGACAGATTTGCACCAAATTTGGCATGAGTCATCCCTCTCCCATGCCCGACGATACCCTGAGGTCATATTGTGACGTCATCAAAGCCCCGCCCCCTCAGAACAGGAAGTGACTTTTTTGGCTTGGAATGGTCCTTCTTTGACACCCTTAACATAATCAGGATGATCCTGTGTTAGAAGACAGATAAGATGGTCTGACTTGATTTAAACAACAAAACAGTTATAGCTGGAGAATGTGGGCGTGGCGCCATGGCGAATTAAAAAGTGACGCCGTTGCAATACGTTTGGCTCTAAATTGCACAGATTTGAACCCAGATGAACCAAAATCACTATGATTGATCATTATCCACCTCTGAACAGGTTTCCATGATAAGTGGCCAAGAGCATCCACAGCGCCACCTACATTCTTCTTACAGTTATATCTCAGTGATACAACATCCGATCTGAACCAGATTTTTGGTGCGTCATTACTGAGAACTGATGGACATTTTAGTTGTGTTGTTTAATATTTGACTCAAGGGCGCCCCCTACATTATTCAAACTGTTTTGTCTCAGTGATATATCAGCCGATCTGCACCAAATTTATGGTGTGTTATTATTTAGCCCTGGTGGACACAGTAGTAGAGTTTTTTAAATTTTGACTCTATAGCGCCCCCTTCAATCTTGCAACAGTTATATCTCAATGATATATCATCCGATCTGCACCAAATTTTTGGTATATTATTATGTAGCCCTGATGGACACATTAGTAATGTTTTTTAACTTTTGACTCAAGAGCGCCCCCTATAATATTCCAACCCTTATATCTCAATGATATATCATCCGATCTGCACCAGATTTTTATGGCATAATGTGTGACCATGTCTAAACACATTGTTAGTGTTGTTTAATATTTGACTCAAGTGCGCCCCCTAGATTATTCAAACTGTTATATCTCAGTGATATGTCATCCGATCTGGACCAGATTTTGGGTGCATCATTACTGAGAGCTGATGGACATTTTAGTTTTGTTGTTTAATATTTGACTCAAGGGCGCCCCCTACATTATTCAAACTGTTATATCTCAGTGACGTGTCATCCGATCTGGACCAGATTTTTGGTGTGTGATTAGTGAGCACTTAAACACACAATGGTATTGTTGTTTTACTTTTGACTCAAGTGCGCCCCCTAGGTAAATCAAACTGTTATAGCTCAGTGATATATCGTCCGATCTGCATCAGATTTTTGGTGCTTGACTAGTGAGGACTTCTGGACGCAGTGGTGTTGTTGTTTAATATTTGACTCAAGTGTGCCCCCTAGATAATTCAAACTGTTATATCTCAGTGATATATCGTCCAATCTGGACCAGATTTTTGGTGCTTGACTAGTGAGGACTTATGGACGCAGTGGTGTTGTTGTTTAATATTTGACTCAAGTGCGCCCCCTACATTATTACAATAGATATATATGCGGTCGCAGCTTATGTGAAAGGTTCGGCGAATGCGCATTCCGGGGAACGGGCACGTCACGGTAGCGTGAGCGTTCTCGATGGCGACCGGGAAGGGTCGCTGCAGTTCCCGCGGTCGCCATAAGGCCGCAGCGGCGCTTCGCTGCGAGGGCCTTCAACGCTGCTTGCAGCTTTAATTGTATTTGCTGCTCTTAAGTTTTTGACAGATGTACCAGTAATCTCACTGAAACTGTTCAGCATGTTTTTATGGAATGTCCTGGTTATGAAGCAGAAAGAAGGCATTTCCAAAAATATATAAATAAAATAAATATTAAATTTACAGTTAGTGACTGTTTTGGTAGTGATATCAGTAAAGTAAAAGATGAAATTATTATTTTCTTGAAAAATACAAACTTGTTAGAGAAACTGTTCAGTAGGTGGTGGTAATGCACCGTAACATATGGTCTGCCAACCGCAGTGGTGGAGAAAGTACTCAAACACTGTACTCAAGTAAAAGTATAAATAAACAGACAAAAATGTACTCTAGTAAAAGTAGAAGTACCACATAAACATTTTTACTTGAGTAAAAGTAAATAAGTACTTACTTTTAAAATACTTAAAGTATTAAAAGTAAAAGTACTTGCTGAATGTATTACTTAATGCAATGGTCTACAATATCGTTAAGTCTGCGTACCATGTGTATATTTTCTGTAATACATTAATAGTGTTGTTCCATTTTAATGAACAATGCTGCAGATAATACAAGTTTTTATTGTGTTTACTCAGTGACACAGTTCACACTTGGACTTGTGATTCTGTGCGTCAGAATTTCAGGGATGACCTGCAGAGTTAAATATCATTAATCAAAATAAGAATGGTGAATGATTATACCTTTTGAAAGTTTTTATTTAACACAAATCAAAACCAGTGTGTAATTTAACTGCAGTGAACACATTTAAGTAAAAGTTGTCTGCCTGAACAAAAGGGACATTAGACACAACTAATAAACGAATAGGCTCTGATCATTTCAACTGATATTTCAACTCCAGTTTGTCATCAACTTGTTAAAATACCGTCTATTCAACCTTGTAATGGGTCAATATTGAACAATATGTTAACTTCCTGACACCATTTTTAAAACTTGGACCCGAGTGTCGAGCCATTTGGAGACATCTCTTGTCTCCTAACATCATGAACTGACAACATTTTAATATTGCAGCAAGAATTTCTTGTTCAAGTTCAGAAGAAGTTGGTTTTCAAAGTTCTCTGAGTCCAGTCTGGCTCTTTTGAGAGAGAGAATCTGTCCTGTTGTACTGAGCAGTCTTTCAATAAGGCCATGGGTGGAGCATATCTTCTGGCTGACTCTTTTACTGTGGAATACATTTTGGGTGTGTTAGCGGTGCTGTGGGTGCACCCAGCTCAGTGACATATATACTAGAATATATGTCATTGGTCCAGCTCTTCTTTAAGGCGGGCCTAACGTTACCTGTCCACTTTACAGTGATTCCATGGACCAGCTCCCCTCTCACCATTGGTTACTTTCAAACTAACGAACAAATCAAAAAGCCGCAACATGAATGTAACTTGTAATGCAACGCATTATAGAAATGTATTGTAGTAGAAAGTACAGATACTTTATGTAAAATATAGTGGAGTAAAAGTATAAAGTACCCACATTTAACTCTACTTAAGTAAAGTACAGATACATGAAAAATGTACTTAAGTACAGTAACGAAGTATTTGTACTTAGTTACATCCCACCACTGGCCAACTGCCATACAAAAATACAAGAAGAAGAAGAAATCTACAGTAAACACTTGAAAACTAACATTTTTATTTTATTTTTAGGAAAGCTAACATTACCCGAGTTGTTGTTTATGATATTGCGTTTAACTGGTATAAATTTAGATAATGCCACTGTCCAGTTATTGCTCGTAACTCTGTACGAACAATAAAATATTAAAGATGTGATAATGTCACAGTTTTTCATTCGATGAGAAATTCACTGTGAAGGTTGTTATAGAATACACCTAGCTCTGAAAATAATTTGAAGATGACTAAGTTAACATCTATTTAATTATAGCAGAAAGTTTTTAAATTTTGCGCTTGATTTTCTACAGGAGGCCACAAGAAACACGGGTTCTTCTTTAGAACGTGAATATCTTACAACAAGTGGCGCCCCTGCACCTGATAAAGACAAAACGTCAAGCTTAAATAGTAGGAAACCTAACTTTCAAGATAAAATGAAACTTTGATTAGAATGTGTTCTTTTTATGTTATTAATTAACTGTTTTCTAGGTGTTCCAGTAAATCCCAAACCAAGCGATGCTTCGGATTCTTCCATGTCAGCGAATAATCAGATCCTGCAAAACATTGAAAACATTAATGAAAAGTAAGTTTCACCGAAGCAATTTACATTGTACCGTATTTTTCGGACTATAAGGCGCACCGGATTATAAGGCGCATTAAGCGAAACCAAAGCATTTTGACAGATTTTTTTTTTTAGCGCCGTGTACCATATAAAATCAGTTTGAGGTCAGTAAGCACAACCAGAATTAATATATAAGGCGCACCGGATCATAAGGCTCACTGTTGAATTTTGAGATAATTAAAGGATTTTAAGTGTGCCTTATAGTCTGAAAAATACGGTAAAAGTTTTTTTGTTATACGGTCGGTAAAAATATTCAATGTAATTTTTTGTTTCTCTCAGATCTGCTTTGCTTCAGCTGGCACATACCGGTAGGTATGTTGTGAATGAAAAGCAGCTCCTCCGGTTGTTTGGTAGCCAGTGCCCCTTATGTCAGTCGACGGTGAAGACAGAGACCGTTGTCTGTGGAGTTCTCTTCATCTTGAACCTGCAGTGCCCTCGGTGTGACTACAGTAAGCAGTGGAAAAGTCTGAACCATATGAGCATCCCAGCAGCTGCTGATACTCAGACAAAATGCACAAAAACAACCTTAGAGGTTGGTGTTGTTTTTTTTCTAATCTGCTTTATTTTAAACAACTTTACATTTCAAAACTTTAAGCAAAAGTGTAGTTTTGTGTGTGCTGCGGCGAGCAGATTTGTTTTGAAACGCTTACATTTATTCTTGCTGGATTTTCACAGACTGACTCGGACGGCGTCCCCGAGCTGGTTTATTTTGTTGGAGAGGAGAGCGATCCCGTGGAGTTCTCGGACGACTCCAGTGACCCTGGCGACATGGATTCAGGTGAAGACTGGGACCCTGAGAACGAGCTTCTTTTGGATGAAGAGCTTCAGACTGAATCTGATGAGGTGGCCTCTGACGATGAGGATATTGTTCCCGAACACGGAGAGCTCTGCGCAGACTGTGGGACCTTTTTGAAGAAGAAAAAGCCCCACACGTGCGAGCATAAAATAAAGCCTTTACCATGTAATGTTTGTGGGAAGAGGTTTGCAAATGAGTTGGCTTTAGGACTTCATACGAGAATACACAGCACAGACTATGAATTTTCATGCAAATACTGCCACGTGACTTTTAAAACAAGGTTCAACAAAACCGCTCACGAGCAGGTCCACCTAACTGAAGAGAAGCCGTATAAATGTCCCAAATGTTCCGAAACATTTGCCAGATATCCGGAGTACAAAGCACACCTGGAAGGTCATGGAGGACTAACGCAGTTAAAATGTTACTTTTGTGGGGTGGAATTCAGTAACTCATTTCACCTCCAGAGGCATTTGGTTGTGCACTCAGCTGAAAAGCCTTACAAGTGTCCGGTGTGCGAGCGTGGCTTCACCCAGGCTGGAAATCTGAAGGTCCACATGCGCCTGCACACCGGGGAGAAGCCTTTCAGGTGTCAGCACTGTGACCAAATCTTCAGTCACAACGTGAGCTTGAAGAGTCACGTCAAGCGTTTCCACACACCCAGCTCTGAAAATCAACAGAAGACAAACAAAAGGAAACGTGGCAGTGGTGATTCTCGAGCTAATGGGAACATGGAGGTGGCAGACTCTTTACTCTTTGAAGCAGAACAGGAAACGGATGATGTGCAATCGAAACAAAAGTCTCGGGGCAAAACTAATGGGAAGAATACAGTCAGATCAAAAGGAAGGCCGAAGAGGAAAAACTGCAGGTAGCTGGAGAATAAAACGGGGTTCAGACACCAACACTGCTAAATGAAACTAATATTCTTTAAAGAGCAGTGGACGTTCACTGGTGTTCATAAAATGCAAATGAAAATGTTCATCCATCCATTATCTTTTACCCGCTGCTTCCTTTTCGGGTCACTGGTGCTCATATCCAGCAGTCACTGCAAGAGGCAGGTACACCCCGGACAGGTCGCAAGTCCATCGCATAGAGACAAACAACTATTCACTCTCTCACTCACACCTAGGGACAATTTGGTTACCAATCAGCCTAACATGCATGTTTTTGGTTTGTGGGAGGAAACGAGTACCCGGAGAAAAACCACGCATTCACGGAGAGAACATGCAAACTCCATCCATAAAGGCCCCAGGCCGGTATTTGAGCCAGTGACGTCACTGAGGGGCAGCAGCTCTACCAACTGTACCATCGTGCCGCCATCTGAATTCATATATATTTAATTTCTGTTTGGCATCATTTGCTCTTTAAAAAAAGTCTCGTTTTTTAGTGTCTCTTTGAAGGCTGATGAACACAAACTGGTCATCAACAAATGGGACTTTTTTGAAAATGTCCGTTTGATAATTTGTATAAATTTTTATTGCCGTTTTTACACACCTGTGCATCTTTTTTGTATGATATTGAATTCTTGGTTAAACTTTATTTTTTCTAATTTTTTACATCGGGGCAGTTTCTGTGATTGCTTTTGCTAAATAAATCTCAGTAGCATTGTGGAAAATTGTTTAAAATAATTAGTTTAGGTAATGTTGGAAACAAATTGTACAATGTATGAGATTGAATCAAACCTTTCACCTGCTAAAACGCCCTGAAATGACCGAATTGGTGTAAAAAAATAAAGTACCAGTAAGTTAAAAGTTCTTTGGATTTTGTTTTAATTATGGAGAGCTGACCCTTTGGTAAGTAATTTTTTTTAGACATACAATTTTAATAATATCACACTATTTATATTATTTAATATGACATTATATATATTTTATTTTATTTTATTTTATTTATTTATTTAATATGACAACTTATTTAAAAATAAATATGTGCATCCCTGGAGCTTAGATCTCCCTAGAGAAAGTGTCCAGTTATGAGAACTTCATGTCCTTCTCAGAACCATAAGACTTGAACTGCCTTATTTGTTTTATATGGGAATACATTTATAAAAAGATGTATAGAACTGAATCAAATACATTTTAAAACACTTGTTCAAAAGAAAATTATTTTTTTTTCAGTTTTAATGTACAATTTTTAAGTACATATTTAGCTTTAGTTCCAAAGCACTTAAAAAACAGAAAAATGTCGGTAAATGTATTTAAGAAATATATAGGATTGGTCTAAATAGTTTCCAAGCGGCTTGGGACCCGAAAGTCCCAGGTTCGATCCCCAGTCACTGCACATCACGTGGCGTCTCTGGGCAGCACGTCTCATCCCCAAAATGCCCCCCGGGCGCTTTCAATAGCTGCCCACTGCACCACCTGGTGGTGGATGGGTTAAATGCAGAGACTAATTTCGTCATTGTATGGAAACATACAGTGCTGACATTGTGATGACATTATTATTATTATTAGATAGATATTTTATTAATCCCAGGGGAAAATTAGAGGCATCCAATTATAATTAAGTATGTAATTAAATTATAATTGAAAAAAAAATCCTGACCTTGTTGGAGACTATATTATTGCAAGTTCGTGAAGAAAAAAAATACACATCTGTGCCTGTTTAATATTCTATGTATGTGGTTGTTAATATGAGATTGAGTCTTTTAAATAAAGGTTTTCGGTAAAAAACAAACAAAAAACCTTGGTCACGTGCCGGTTGTGGCGCTCCACAGATGCAAACGGCGCGCTCCTTTTCGGACAGCCGTGCGATTACCCGGGTGAACCGACAAGCAGCGAAGAGAGGAGCTTCTCCCTACACGGAAAGCAAAGCGTTATCTGGCAGAAAGAGGTGTCAGCTTAAAATCAACGACAAACTCGTCAAAGTTATCTACGTTTCACAAGTTATGAGAAGCTTACAACTTCTGGTTCATACAAACCTGCTGCAAATCACACAGTAGTTTTACCTCTCGTTCGCTATACGCTTTGTCAGCCGAGCTACAAATGGTGTATAGCCAGTGTCCGTGGCCAATCTTGACCCAACCGTAAAAAAACCCGAGAAGAAGACGAAGAAGAAAAGGCAGTGGCGTAAACTTTTGAATCAGCACTGCTGGCTTTCTTTTGCCACAGCAAAGAAAATGGTCTGTACTTGTGCTTTTCCAGGGTGCCCGAATAAAGCGAAGTCCTGCTCACCATTTAAATTTCACCGAATTCCAATGAAGGACGTGGACCTCCGAAAGTTGTGGCTGTCTGCACTGAATAAGGATGTCAACACCCCGCCGGCTGCACTGAGACGACTTCGGGTTTGCAGTGCTCATTTCACAGACGAGGATTACATCGAGCCAACAGGGAATGAAAAAGGCCAGCGCTTCCTGAAGGAGCATGCAGCTCCATCCATTCAGGTTAGCTTGCTAATAACGTCAAATCAATAATGAGGCCTTTTTCTATTCACATGTACAGCTGACATTTTTAGGTCTTCATGCACAGTCAGTGAGATACTTTATACTTCAAATGTATCTGCACGTTTTATTAGCTTTAAAAAAACAAAAAACAATTTCAGGTTTGCACCGCCCCCAAGGAGACCAGAAGAAGATTAGCATGTAAAGTAAAGCTTGTTCTGCATGGTGGTCCTGAACACTCCTCACAGAAACCTTCAGCCTCTGGACAGAACCTGGCAAAGCCCACATCCAAATCTGTGGTAAGGAAATGGATAGTTGTGTGCAAATTCATTCAATATTTGTAAATGGTGTCTCGAATAGTAATAGGGTTCATTACATTAAGGTAAACTTTTTTTTTACGAGTTGAGGGGAGCACAACACTCAGGTTACTGCTTTGCTTATTCTTTGCACATCATTACATTCTTAAGTTGTAAATACATCCATTCTTATGCACACACTTTTAACATTGTTGTCCCATTTGAAAATTTATTTCAGTCCTTGAGACATTATTAAAGGAATAGTTCAATCATTTTGAAGTGATGATGCCATTTAAGTGTGAATCACTGGGCATCCCCTCTGATTAGATCATGAAGTTGTGGCCTTGCTTACTTCCACTGATGGCAGCAATGCCACGTGGGGTATTATGGAAATATAATACAACGATTGGCTTCAGGTTCAGTCTGGGATTTTTAGTTTCACAAAGCTGGTTAACTTTTTGCTACGGTTTGCTCATAGGCAGGTCTCACAAGTTGGGAGCCTCCACTTTATAGAGTAGGGACACTTCCACTAAAACAAAAGAATGCTTACAAAACTGAATAAAATGGAAGTGGGACTCAAATTAAATTGTGTTTTGGGTTGTCTAGCAGATCTGTATGGGTTTGTAATTACAACCGTCTAGCAAGTGTTTGCTAAAATTACAAAATGCAGAGTCAGAAGATAATAAACACAGTAACTGTTCGGTTCTTAACCATTTGATTCCCGGTAAACATTCACTTAAATGTAAAATGTGTTCTTGTTTGTCAACTGTGACCTAAAAAAATCAGCAGAGAAATGTGGAACAGTCGGGAATAATCAAATGGAAATTGTAGGTCTGCTCATTTTCATTGCTTTCCTAAACTTTGTGGCCTCAATCACACATTCTCAGACCATTTTAAACTTTATTGTACAAATGTTAGTAAATGCAGATTAAACATGAGGCCTCTGGACTCTTTGGTAAAAGTGATGTTGGATATGGATACACACACACTATAGGATTTTTAGTAGAGCTGTACAGATTTCGTGTTGCACTACTGAACTCTAAACTTACTTTGTTTCCACAGACACAGCCTGCAAATGAGCAAAGTGGTGTCCCGGAGAATGAGGCATCAGATGCATCTAGTGACCCCTGTGACATAGGTTCAGATGAAAACTGGGACCCGGACGAGGAGCTTTCGTCTCACGAAGAGCTTCCGGCTGAGTCGGATGAGGAGATCTCTGATGACGAGAAGAAAATTGGTTCTAAATTCAGAGAGCTCTGCACAGACTGTGGAACATCTATTCACAAACGAAAGCCTCACGTGTGCGAGCACAAAATGAAACCCTTTTCATGCATTATTTGTGGAAAGAGGTTAATTAATGAGATCGCGTTGAAGGCTCACGCAAGAATACACGATGCAAACTACGAATATCCGTGCAAGTTCTGCCACGTAAAGTTTAAAACCAAGACCGCCAAAATCACTCACCAGCAGATCCATTTAACTCAAGAGAAGCCGTATAAATGTCCCGACTGTTCGGAGGCATTTGCCAAATATCCGGAGTACAGAACGCACCTGGAAGATCACAGAGGGCTAACGCAGTTAAAATGTCACATCTGTGGGATTGAATTCCGCCTCCATTCTCGACTCCGGAGGCATCTGGTTGTGCACACCGGTGAAAAGCCTCATAAGTGTCCAGTGTGCGAGCGTGGCTTCAACCAGGCTGGGAATCTGAAGTCCCACATGCGCCTGCACACCGGGGAGAAGCCTTTCAGGTGTCAGCACTGTGACCAAGGCTTCAATCACAACGTGAGCTTGAAGAGTCACGTCCAGCGTTGCCACACATCACCCAGCGCCGACTGTCGACAGAAGAAGACAAACCAAAGGAACCATGACTGCGGTGATTCCCAAGCTTATTGTGAGAAGGAAGATGTAGACTGTTGGCTGGTAGAGTCAGAGCAGGATGCAGATAATGATGTGCAGCAGGAAGAAATGCGTTGTCTCAAAACAAACACACAAAACACAGTTAGACCTAAAGGACGGCCGAAGAAAAACACAACAGACGGTTCGTTTCAAGCAGAAGAAACGCAAGGACAGGGCTCGGACATTAACACCGTTACACCTAAAGCATGGACGTCAGTGGACACGATCTAACTGATGAAAGGAAGGAGGAGCTGACCACAAGTCAGGAATCATCTGATTTAACAGAGAGCACGAAACCAGTAAGTGACCAAAGAAGGCCCTCGAAAAGACTCGAACTCTTATTCTGACACTAATATAAACTTTAAACTTGTATTCCTCGAAGGAATGCATATTTAACACCACTAGATGGCAGGATTTAAATACCTTTTAATTAAAAAAGAAAAAATGAATACCACACCATATTGCAGTGATAAATAGAGCTTCGTTTTTTTGGCTCAAATATTACGTAAAGCTGAAAATGATTTAAAATAGAAGTAGACTAAAACAAATCTTGTGATCTGGTACACTTATATGTTGAGTTTTGCACACTAAAAAAAAGAAAAATGTTGAGCTATAATGTCACAAAAGGCAGATATACTTTTATTTTCTGTTTAATTTATCTGAAGGATATTTGTAGATTTATAGTGACCGAACGTTCTAACCTGGGGTTGAATTAAAACATAAAAATGAGTGAATACTGTAAACGTTTGAATTATGAATGGTTACATTTTCTTTTTAATTGTATGAACTGAAGAACTGTATTGGCTCATAAAACTAGACCTGGGGGATCTAAATGAAGCCCATTATTATTTACAGGTCACAATGAGGTCAACTTTATATAGCTGTCAATCCTTTAAAATCTATTTTTTTTAATTGTAAACATTTTATTTGTGAGTAAATTTATTTTGAAGAAGTCATGCATTATGTTTTATTTATTAATTTTTGTCTGCCTTTTTACACACTTAAAATTTTGTCCATGTTTTTACATATTTTTCAACATTTTTGTTTCTGAATATATCTGTTTTCAATGCTTTTGAAAAGTAATTTGAAAACGGTTAGAAACTCAAAGATAGTTGGATTTGATTGGGTTGAATAAATGGAACTGAATAGGATGTGTATGTTATTTAATTTAACTTGTTTGTAAAAAAAAAAAAAAACATGCCTTGAGATGACTTTGTGAATGGATGTAAATCAATAAATTAAGTTAAAATGTTTTATTTTAATTCTGGAGAGCTGATCATTTGGAAAGACTTAACTTTTCTTTGACATTCACTACATGTTGTGATTGTTTTGTTTGTAGTTGGAAAATTTCAACATAAGCAACTTTGTGATTTTAAACTTCCATCAATGAATGTTAGTAACTTTAAAAAAGAAAAATTAGGAAATCCTTAATATCAAATCAAACCTAAAATTGAGAGAAAAAACTGAAGACAATAAATGTTTAAGGATGCTATGGAGACACATGTACAGTATATTCAGTTTTTGAGGAATACAGTAATTTGATCCCATTAAGTTCATACTTGTTTCTTTATAAATAAGTGAAGGAGCCTGGAACCCTCAAACGCATCTCGTCAGCGTGGTGAGTTCTAACGGCACGAGACAATCCGTATGATTTAATTAAATTTTGTGGCATTAAAATATGCATATAAGTAGCTTGCAGCCTGGTAATGACATGAAACACCCAGTATTCCTTGAGGGAATGTGTGGCAGAGTTTTAAACTAAAATCATGTAGTGATGAGACAGATGGTCAAATCTTAAAAGTTATGTTCACTCACTCATTGTGTAATCGGATAGTTCCTGAAGTACATGTGTTGATGACTCAACTACTACCACATTAAATTCAGCTCAGTGTTTGTCAAACTTCAAAATTTAAAGCTATTTTTGTGTTTGTCAAGGTAGTTTAGTTTCGGTGGCCTTCTCAAATTAGGGCCTCCAAATGTTAGTTAATTGTTCAAACTCATTCACAGGTGATTTTTTTTGTAACTGTCATTTTGAACATGCTCCTGCGTGGCTCTTTATTTAGTATCTTTACGGTTCTGTGTGGATCTAAACCAGTCTGACTGGATCTATGCTCCGATGTCATTCTGTTCAGTGTTTCTCTCAGTTTGTCTCAACAGATGTGTGTCCAGCAGTGCAGATTTGTCAGAGATTGTCACTTTCCTGAATGAAAAATCGAATCCTTTGGATGTCAGCGAGCTAGGTGATAAAAGCGGATTGAGTCCAGATGGAGACTGGAATCCAACAGTGATTTTCTGTCATCTGAAGAGGAAACGGAAGATGCAAGCCAAAAGTAAAGATTTTACTTTGTGGCTGGCCTAAAAGATTACATATTTAGAAAAAGTAATAAAGTTCTCCCAGGGAGAAGAGAGGTGATCGTTGTACCATTAAAGTACAAAGAAGGACAGAATGAACTTGAGAGTCTTTGTGGATGAAGGAAAGTTTCACGAGTGATTTGTTATCCAAGAGAGGCAGCAAGGGTCAAAGGAAAGGTTTACCAGTGAGCAGAGAGACCATCTATGTTGCATGGTCTAAGGACACTGTCAAAAAGACAGAAGACAACAGGAAGTGGCAGAAATGAAGATGTTGAGGTTCTTTGGAGTGACAAGGCTGGATAAGATTAGGAATGAGATCATCAGAAGTACAGCACAGGTTGAACAACTGGAAGATAAAGTAAAAGAGGCCTGACTGAGATGGTTTGGACATGTCCAGAACATGGACAGTGGGTATACTGGTAGAAGGATGTTAGAAATGCAGCTGCCAGAAAAAAGACAAAGAGGAGATAAATGGATGTATTTAGAAAGGCCATGGTGTTTGGGGTGAGGACAGAGTGAGATGGAGGAGGATGACTCGCTGTGGAGACCAAGAGGGAACAACTGAAAGAAAAAGAAGAAGCAGAATGAATCTCACCCTTAGTGCTATAATTTTGAATTCAGAACTATTATTTAAACTATTATTTTAATGATAAATTACATTTAAAGTCCAATAAGATTGACCCAAATACCTAAAATAACTATACCTTTAAATGTTTTGTGTAGGCTGACCTAATGTTCTTCTAATTCTTTTATCTAATCTTACCATCACAGTATCATTACCACTGTGGTTAGAGCAGTCGTCCTCCAATGCAAGAGTTGGGGGTTCGAATTCACCAACAGTCACATGCCAATGTGTCCCTGGGCAAGACACTGAACCCCTCATAGCCTCCGATGTGTCCTGTCAGTGTATGAATGTGATAAAGCACCGATTAGTCTCTTTAGAATGATTTGTTCAGTTAGCTTTGTAAAGATCTATAGAGTGCTGTATGAATGAATAAATGAGGCACAGATTGTAAAGAGCTTTGAGTGTCTTCATAAAATAGAAAGGTACTATACTGTATAAGTACAGTCCATTTACCATTTCACCTGGTCAGTTTCTAAAGGGGCATTGGAGAAAACAACAACACATTGAAATAGAAAGACTAAATGCATGTAGCCTTTCAGATTTATTTACTCCAAGTTAATTCTTTTTTTTTTTTAAATTATGCACCAGTTTGAAACAAAACAAAATTAGAGCACTATACAAAATAAAGAGTACAGGTTTATAATCTTCTAAAATGCTGCAAGCTTGTTTTTCATGAGGTTAAATTTGGCTTCAGTGAAGCCAATGAACCAGGGAACAGTGTTTCAAGCTTATTTACTGTTCAATTAAACTTGACTTCAATTTAAACCGTTAACTACAGACTGAATCAGACGTCTGGTCTGTAAGGGAGGAGCTAAAACAAGTTTAACATGATAAAAGTGGACTTTAACTCATTTTATCTGTGGCTGTCAGACGAATCAATCATGGAGCTCTTACTGACTGTCCTCTTCAGCATTTTTTTTAGCTTTGGTCGGAGGGCTGTACCTTCTTGGGGTTTTTCGAACCCAGAGACCAGGAGAACCCCCTCTCGACAAGGGTCTCATTCCTTGGTTGGGTCATGTGCTAGAATTTCGCAGAGATACTTTCAAGTTCATAGAAAGAATGAAGAAGAAACATGGTGATGTTTTCACAGTGCAGATGGCCGGATATTACTTCACTTTCCTTCAGGACCCTCTGTCTTTTGGCGCTTTTGTTACGGAGAGTCGAAAAAAGCTGGACTTCAACACGTTTGCAACACAGCTGGTCTATAGAGTTTTTGGGTATGTGGCTATTGAGGAAGATCTTGAAATCCTTCAGAGATCCAGCCATAAGCATCTGAAGGGAGAAGGTCTGGCAGTGATGACACAAGCCATGATGAGCAATTTGCAGGCCCTGATGTTGAACGTCGGCTCAGATCAAAAGACCTGGAAGGAAGATGGCCTGTTCATGTACAGCTACAACATCGTGTTCAGAGCAGGCTATTTAGCCTTGTTTGGAAACGTGCCACACGAGTCAGAGAGCAGTGAGGAGAAGGCCAAAGAGAAAGACAGAGCTCAGTCTGACACTTTGTTTTACCAGTTTTGTAAATACGACCAACTTTTCCCCAACCTGGCCTACGGGGTCCTACCCCCAAAGAAGAAGTGGGAATCTTACAGGTTGCAGTCCTTCTTCTGGGACGCTGTGTCAGTGCAGAAGATGAAAAACAAGGACAACATCAGTCGCTGGGTGTGGGACATGTATATAGACAAAGAGGAGAGGGGCATGAAAGAGTCAAATATCAACAAGTACATGTTTATGCTTCTTGTGGTTTCTCAGTTTAACACAGGACCTTCTTCCTTCTGGCTTCTCCTCTTCCTCTTGAAGCACCCAGAATCCATGAAAGCAGTCAGAGAAGAGGTTGATAAACTCCTAAAAGAGACTGGTCAGAAAGTACAACCCAGTGGCCCCCTGATTGACCTGACCAGTGAAATGCTTACAAAAACACCAGTCCTGGACAGCGTTGTGGAGGAGACCCTCCGGCTCACAGCTGCACCCTTCCTCACCAGGACTGTGCTCCAAGACATGACTCTCAAGATGGCTGACGGGCGTGAATACTTCATTCGTGAGGGAGACAGAATGACAATCTTTCCTTATAGCGCTGTCCATATTGATCCAGAGATCCATCCTGACCCTCTGACCTTCAAATACGACCGCTTTCTCAACCCAGACGGCAGCAAGAAAACAGTTTTTTTACAAAGCAGGGAAGAAGGTGAAGTACTACAGCATGCCCTGGGGTGCAGGGGTCTCCATGTGTCCGGGGCGATTCTTTGCCACCAACGAGCTGAAACAGTTTGTTTTCCTCATGATGGTCTATTTTGAGTTTGAGCTGAAGAACCCAGATGAGCAGATTCCTGACGTTGACATCAAGAGATGGGGCTTTGGCTCGATGCATCCCGTCAGAGATGTTCCGTTTCGATACAGACTGAGATATTAAACTGCAAGAATCAAAGTCACTAAAATCAAAGTCTCCCTTTGTATCATGAAAGGGTTGAATGTTTTCTTCATTAAACTATTGTTAAACTGTTTAAATCATATTAAAATTGTTCAGAATAATTCATTGGTGCTAAATTCAGAGCATTATTCCCCAAATTCTGAGTGTTAATATAATTTTTGTTGTGTTAGTTGTTTGTTTATCCTAAATGGTTTTTTTTTTTTTTTTTTGATTTTCATTTTTGTAATCTTAAAAGACAAATTCTGTCTTTATTGATAACTTGGCAGGACTGAAAATTCCCTGACATTAAACAGATTCCACACTCAAGTGTTGAGACCTGATGAATAAAAAGGGTGAAAACTTAAACTGATCTTAATATTGGTGATCAAAACATTTGATCTGGTGCCCCATTTATTGGGAGCTAAGGTGTTCCTCATACTTTGCATGTAATATTTCTGTCATTGTGTTTAGTGATGGAAAACAACATGGGCAAACACATAAAATATAAAAATGCACATTAAAAACTGCTTGTTTATTCTGATAACTCAGTAATTGGGATACAGACGTTGGGTCACACGTTTGGCTGGTTCAAGCAAATATTGCGTCAAACAGTTCAAGACTCTGGGTTGAAGATGAGTCACAGTTCACAGGACTCGATTTTAAAAGAGACCTGTTTTAAATAAAACAAAACAACAACAGATGAGGTACACACAACAATAAACAGTCATAAAAAGCATATACAATGAAAAGCAAATAAAAGTAGTGTTCTAAAACGAAATAAAAACCAGCTACATTATGAAACGAGGTAAAATAATTAAAACAGGAACAAGTCTGCATTGATTGAACTTAACAATTGTTTAAAAATCCTTTAGAGAGGTCAAGGTCGAGAGCTTCAGTTCTTTTTGCAAGTTGTTCCAGGAAACAGGAGCGGAGTAGGAGAAGGCCTTTTTGCCAAATTCAGTCCACACTGAGAGGACGCTGCATGTCATCATGTCTTGAGAGTGCACGCTGTAGCTGCATGGACGACGTGACATGCAAGGAGATATATGAAGTCAGCAAACCAATAAGTGATTTAACCTATAGGAACTGGTCATCCACATATGCAAGAGTTGGTACCATCTGGTAGAAGACTGCTGTTTCCTTTAGCAAAGAAAAATGGGTACAAAAAGACATTTGTTCCGTCTGCGGTGAATGTACTTAACAAGGTCCTACTTAAACGCAGCCTCACATAACAAACCACTGTCTGCTGGGATCCAATATTTTTCAATCCGGTCATCTGGACAGTTTCTTTTTTTATTTGTGCTGAAACGTTTCGCCTTCGATCCGGAAGGCTTCATCATCGACGGCTCGATGCTACGACTGAGCCTTGTGGTACACTGTTGACAGTTAAATAACTGGAAGAAATACCGTTATGTTGAAGCCTTCGATCTGAGAGGTAATTTCAAAATCAGACCCGTCTGAACCTCTGCTTTAGGCTGTAACAAGTAAAGATAAGAATATAGAAACAACAAGACTATATTAACCTGGTTGTTTTCAACAACTTTCGTTTGCACCAGCTGCTCAGTTTGGGTTCCTAAAATAAGTTAGTTTATAGCTAGATGACGTTAATAATATTTGGTACTACAGCGCCAACTCAACTTGTAATTATCTAATATGGTAGAGTTTTTTTTTTTAAACTGAACTTTTAAGTTTATGTTGATCATTTGAACCCAGCTTTTTGTAGAAAACTTAACTTTGTTTGATAACCAGCGTTAAAACTATGAAGGTTTGGACAGTTTAACCCTGCACTGGGTTACACACTGGGTAGGTTTTTAACCCAGCAATTATATATAAAAATAATACTAATAATAAACTACTAAGTTAATTTTTAAACAAGTTCACTGCACTTGAATTCACATCATACATTTATTGTGACTTTTTATATTAAATGTTTTCATACTCTTTTCGATTTTATCATAGACATTAGTCACTTTTTGCAATGAACAATGGTATTATGGATATTTAAAGTCTCTGATGGTTAGTTGTCATCAGGTCCAGATGGATGCCTGTCTGTCCTGTTAATAGCTTCAGGCAATCAGTTTAGTGAAACCCAGTTTACCAGGCATTCAGTGCCCTGCTGATCAGTAGATAACCACTAGATGTCGCCCAAGTGCTACAGATACTGACTCATTTTAAAAACCCAGTACATCCTTTCTGTAAAATTACTATGGTAACGTTTAGTGATGCTTTGAGGCCGGAGCTGACCTACCTCCTTCCTCTTCTTTTCTTTGTTTGCCTTTTGAAAACTAAGGTTATTTTAGGACCGCACTCCCACTCCATTGCCCACCTGGTTTTGCAGATATCCAAGGGCTGAAATTGCATGGTAGCAAAATGCCCTTGTCAGTATGAAATGCTGATGCTGGCACAATTCATGCAGCCTGTCATTTAAATCGTCACGCCGACATCTTTGCATATGCTTCTCCCCCCTTATGTTTTCATTAGTCTTTCCTCTCCAGACTCTTCTCTGTTCAGTATGTAGTTTATCAACTCTCTCTTTCTAAGCCTCAATCTTGATGTGCAATGATTTAAAGCTTGCCCTATTTTAATAACTTGAGTGATTCTACAGATCCTGAACAGAGGGGGAAAGCAGTTTTGAAGTGGTAGCGCTGTCAGTGTGGGAGCATGAATTTAATCAGGTGGATATTGGGCAGTGTAGACACCCTGCATTCTCATTGATTCTGTCCACAGTACATGATGAGAACCTTAGAGGACAGAATTAAATAAAAAGAGCTGAAACTGGAGCAGATCCACAAGAAACTAAAGCCCCATGACAGGTATTTTGGTTTGTTTTCCCCACACAGGAACCTAAATGAGCATCAAACACCATTAGCCAGACAGACTGGCATCCACCTGGGCCTGGTGACATTTTCTCACACCAGTTCAGACAACTTGCCTGTTCACTGAAAAACATTTAGCCTTTTGACTGTTCTCCTTCCCTGCAGCTGTCTGTTTGTTTAGGACATTCATTTTTTTTTTTTTTTTAATTTCTTTGGTTTTATAATTAACTGATTGTGCATTCCAGATTTATACTTTAACTTTACTTTTAATCATACTTTATACGAGATTACATACAAAGCTAACCATCTAGCTGATGTCACACATGGCAACCATTTTTATAAAATAAACAAGCAAACCAAAATACTTTGTAGCTCCACAACTTTGACATATTTCTTTAGGAAATCTGATAAGTGCAGAAATTTGTATTAAAAGTCCAGACTGTAGGAAAATATCCATACTGTTGACTGATTTTTCAGTTTTTGTTGTCAGTGTCAGGTGCTGCCCTTATGAAGAGAAATGACAGACTGCTGTCATACCATATTTCTCACACAAAAGCCTTTATATTGTGTTGTTTATCCAACCCCCTCACTCGCTGCTCTCCTCTTTATGCAGAATTACTCCCATCAATATCACTTCCTCTGTTCTGCCAGGATGAGTGGTACGTATGCTCGCTCACTCTAACACAAACAGTAGCTGAGGCATTGTCAGTTCAAAACAGCAGGGACCGAGTATCAAAGATGTCAGCAAGGCTTCTCTTTTAGCTCGGGATGTGTTTGATCTCAGAGATGAGCAAAAGGTTTATGGGAGAGGGACTTGAAAATCCATACTGTCAAGATTTTTTATATTCACACATGATGCCAATAACACAAATGCATCTAAATATATACTGTTGAGCATGCATTTCCTTGTCAACAGACATATATATATATGCATAGGTACTGGGGAAAGCTAGTCTCAGTACTGGCAGCACTACACTGACTGAACATATAAATAACATCTATATAAATATAAGGAAAAGGTTTGACAAGCTTTCAAACTTTTGCTGTCCTCAGGTGTTCATTTTGCATCTAATCACATGCATTTGTGTCACTGGAAATACTTGTTGCAGCATATGTTAAAGATGCCAGAATCATTTGAAGTTTCATTGTCCAGCCCTACTCTGATTGTTGCCTACACTTTCAATGTTCTTTAACTGCAAGTATCCGTAAAACTAATAATATCTGACAGGTAATATCAGCTGCATTTATTCAGCATCCTTTCGCCTGTTGCTCACCTCAGCAGGGATAAAAACCCTCCGACTCCTGCAGATAAGAGAGTATACTGATAGAGAAAATAGAACTGTATCTGAGCTAGATCCACCTTATTCATGATATAAAGACATTAAGAGGCGTGAGTATGAATACAATCTATGAAATAAGCCGAGAGACAAACTAGTTTGCATGAATTTAAAGATGAGGTGAGTAATGCAGAGGTATCTGCTTTACATTTTTTATATCCTGCTGATTCAGATGTCTCATATAAAAATGTTTGTAGGTCCAGCCCTTTTTTTTTTAAATACTGTGACCTGGGAAAAGTGCACTCAGTGGCTGTATACCAGTTCAGTAAGTCTGAGATGTGTTCAGGGAACAGGGTTATTTAAGACCTACCAAGTGACCTGTAGTTCTTCAAATTTAATATAAAATCTAACAGAATTTGTGTCACATTGTTGAGCAAAGACAGAAGCCTTGAATTCATTTTGTTGCACATGTGTGCAGCAGCACTCTGGGATATCAGAGGAGACAGAAAACCCCAAGAGTCTGACACTGCCAGCCCGAGTCAAAGACAGGTTGTCTGAACATGGCTACTGTAGTCAAATCAACACGGTGTTTCATATGTTGCCTGTCTCTCAGGAGATTCACACATCCCTCTGGATACCACACATGTTCAAACATTGCCACAGTAAAGTGAACAAGTATATGTAACATTCGGCTTGTACATTTATTTTGAGATATAATAGATGGAGATTACCCAAAGACCAATGTTGCACAGATGCAAGACATTGCCCTGTGGATCATAAATCTGATTTAATGCTCAGTTACTTTAATCACCTTCCATGCATGCACAAAAGGTGTTAGTAATATTTTAAACTGTGTATTCTTCTCAGCAAACTAGCTTTCTGTCTGTACACATTTTGTACGTTTGTTCTGATGAATACACTGTAAGTTGACATTGATGCACTTGCTATTTTTCCTTGAATTCAAATAAACAAAACAGACGCTAAACCAGAGCAACTGACAAGTGATGCTGGTGTCCAGTGTCTTTATACCAGTTTTTGTTTCTTGATCTTTGGTTTATATGTCACTGAATTACAGCAGTTTTATATTTAAGTCACTGCGTTTATGTGGCGGCTTAATTTACCAGCACACCAGACAAATTGTTCAGAGCTGCATGATGGAACAGTTGGTTAGCACTGTTTCCTTGCAGCAAGAATGTCGCAGGTTATATTTCCAGCTGGCTGGGGTTATTCTGCGTGGTGTTTGCATGTTCTCCCTGTGCATGTGTGGATTTTCTCCGAGTGTTCCAGTTTCGTCACCCACGTTAGAAACCTTCATGTTAAGTTAAGAGGCAACTCTAAACCGTTGCTATGTCTGTATTGGTCATATTCAAAATCTTGCTTCTAACCTACAAAGCTCTCAACAACCTAGCTCCATCTTATATTAGAGATCTTGTTTTTCTTTCTTTCTTTTGGCTGCTCCCTGTGTTAGGGGTCGCCACAGCGAATTAAGTCGCACAAAGACATGGCAATTGTTTTTACGCCGGATGTCCTTCCTGATGCAACCACAGACCACCGAGCACCACAGCCCTCTGTGTGGAGCAGAGAGCTGCTATCTAGGGCGCCCTGGGGGAGCAGATGGTGGAGGTTAAGAGCCTTGCTCAAGGGCCCAGAGTGAGGCAAATGAGGGTGGAGGCAGGCAAGTAAGTAAGTAATTTTTTTTATATAGCACCTTTCACAGACAATAACATCACAAAATGCTTCACAAGCAAAACAAAAAAGAAAAAAGTAAACAAAATGTAACTAAAACCAGTCTGAATAAATAAGTCTTAAGATCTTTTTTAAAAGAGTCACTGGAATCTGAGCAGCGCAGTGACAGAGGGAGAGCGTTCCAAAGCCTCTGCATGGGGCCACCACTTGGAATGCTCTGTCTCCACATGTTTTAAAGTAAGTTCTTGGTACCATCAGCAACATTTGATTTGAAGATCTCAAAGTCCTGGTGGGACAGAGAGGCTTTAAAAGGTCCAATAAATATTTAAGACCATGAAGTGCCCTAAAAGTTAGGACCAAAAATTTAAAAAGATTCCTGAAATGCACGGGGAGCCAATGCAGAGAGGCCAGAACAGGAGTTATGTGGGTTCTAGTTAGCAGCCTTGCTGCAGCATTCTGCACGGACTGAAGGCGAGCTAGGGAAGATTTATTCAGACCCATTAAAAGGCTGTTACCGTAATCTAAACGAGAGGAAATAAAAGCATGAACAATCATCTCTAGTTCCTTCAGTGATACAATACATCGTAGTTTTGAAATGTTTCTTAAATGGTAAAAACAATTTCGAACTAACAATTAACAATGACTGTATAAAGAGAGGTGTGGGTGCTTCACCTATTCCACCCACATTTTTGATGTTGTCAGTACCGAGAGTTGAACCAGCGATCTTCTGATCACAGGCCCACATTCTGTAGCCTCTATGCCACCACTCCCCTTATTTTAGGTATTTTATTGTTCCATATTTTCCTAACAGAGCACTTTTTGCTCTCAGACTGCAGGTTTACTTGCAGTTCCTAGAGTTTCCAAAAGCAGAATGGGAGGAAGACCTTCCAGTTATCAGGCTTCTCTCTTGTGGAACCAACTTCCAGTTTCTGTCCGTGAGGCTGACACATTGTCCAGTTTTAAGACTGGGATTAAGACTTTCCTTTTTGATAAATCCTATAGTTAGGGTTGGCTTGTTATGCTGCTATAGGCTTAGACTACTGGAGGACAAACTGACCCAATTTCCTTAAATGAATTGTTAAAATTGAATAGTTTTCATTTGATGTTATTTCTATCTTGACATGTGATTCTTGACCTGCCATTGTGTATCTGTTCCTCCTTCCTGTTTTCTCAAACCCAGACGGTCGAAGCAGATGGCCGCTTGTCCTTCTGCTGGAGTTGTTTTCCTCATGAGAGAATTGTTCCTTTCCACTTTTGCCTTTCTTGCTCAAGATGAGAGTTCTGCGATTAAGCTAAATTCAAAGCAGTCTGCTCCTCAGATAAATAATTTTAACTTATTATTTTTATATGTGAATGTTTCAGTGCCCTGAGATGACTTCTGTTGTGACTTGGTGCTATAAACTGAATTGAATTGAACTGAATTATTATGGACTGGAGAGCTGTATAGGGTGCATCCTGCCTCTCGCCCAATGACCCTTGGAGAGTTCCTCATGATCCTGAATGGGGACAAGTGTGTTAGTAAAATAGGTGGATGGATGACTCTGTTTATTAAATGCCATATATTCTTATTCTAGAATAAAAACAGGTGTTACGTCGAAATTGATCATGTAGATGACGCGTATACATCCGTATATGCATGCGTCTGCTTCAAATTAAAAACATTTGATACCTATAATTTTCTCATTTTTTATAAGCTGAAATTTAGACATGTTGTTTGACGAGTGCTTATTTTAGTTCCGACCAAAATATCTTATATTATTGTTTAAATATGCAACAAAGTTTAAAACAAATAAAAACTTAGTAGCAGCCAGCAGTTTTACATCTGAATGTATCCATGCTTCAGTTATGACAGGAGAAGTTATTCTCCCTGCAAAAAGAAAAAAAAGTCAATTTTTAAAAAGACTAAATCATGCATGCCACATATATTTTGTCAGCTGGTACAATATTAGAGCTCATCTGCAATATATTTTTTTATGAGTTTTTATGATGTTTTTTGACCATTACATTATGCAATTTTCACAATAACTTGACACAAGAAGGTACAATGTTGTGACCAGTGAAACTGGGCCATAGTACAGAAAAACGTGCTTTAAGTTCGTGAAGAATTCACATTTCTCTTTAACTGCGTAAGAGTCAAGCAGAACCTTCTGTCTGTGTTGGACTCTGTCTGCTTTGCTTCATATTTTTCCAGTTTCACACCCAGCTCTTTTGGTTCTGTCCCTCATTCTCTTTCTCCCCGTGTTGTCCCTGCCTTCTTTTCAGGCTTTTAACCTACGTTTGTGCAGCCTGCCTCTTTTCTATGATTTCATTCCCTCACCAGCTAATGCACCTCACTCTTTATTCAATCCCACATCTTTACCAGCCGCACGTGATGTAATAAGATTTGTTGGAAAAAAGTAGATATTTGTGGGCTGAAATGCTCGAGACAGCACATGCTACCCAGACAGAGGCTCCATGTGTCTGCAGATGATTTAGCAACTCAAGAGGTCACATACAGGATAAGGGAATCATGAATATGTATAAAATATAATATGCGTTCAAACAAGGACTTGCCAGGCAAAATACCTCCGCTGAGTACAGATAAAAGTGCAGAAAGTGACAGGGATTTCTTTCCATCTCATTGCCATCACTCGATATATGCTGTGTATAATAACCTCCAAAAATAAAAGATAAAAATTCAACCTCTGCCATATTTCTGCTGATGTTCCTGCTTTAGAGCATTCTTGCTCTCATTTTAGAGGCCAATAATATTTGGAGAAGAGGGCATTGATCAAATGTTGAAAATTCTCAAGGTAACCTTTAGGAGTCTTACCTTCTTTAACCAGTAAGAAACGTCTTTAATGGTTTGCCTTTGAATAAGATTAGTTATGACACAAAAAAAATAGGTGTGGTAAAAAAAATAAAATAAAAGTTGGCAGTCTATGCTGTCAAAATGATTAATTTCAATCATGGCCTGAATGTTTTCAAAAGCCTAGAGGCACTTTCTAAATGTCTGCGGGTCGTTTCCTTGAAACAAACCCACAGCTGAGTCACGATGATGACCTTACACGGTGTATGGATGCTGCAGTCCCCGTGTGCTGAGGAGGCAAGAGGAGAGCATGATACATCAGGGACATTATAGTCTCTGTGGCTGCAACTCTATCAACTTACAACACCATTAGAGCAAGGACAAAGTAGGCATCCTCCTCAGTAAAGTTCATTCACAGATCATATAAATGGATATATGGTGTGTGTAATGGGGTTTGATAAGTCCTTTAAAATGATCACCGCTGGCCCACTGTGGCCTTGTTGGCATAATACTGGGTTGGACTGCAGAGACAAACTGTGATTTAACGCTGGGTTTCAGTTTCAGAGTAAATGGGTCATGCCATGCACATCGTATAAACTGTGACTTCAGTTTAAAAAAAATAAATCTTCTAAACTTATTTAGTACCGTTAGTACAGGAAACAGTTACAGGTACAGAAAATTCAATTAGGGCAAGTAAAAAAAAAAAAAAACTAAAATATTTTAAAGCCTGTTAAAACTCCTTTAAGTTAATGTCTGATGAAACAATAATGATACAATCCAACAATGTTCAGTCAGCCATCTGGACGGTGTCTTGTTTGTGCTGAGACTAGGCCTGTCACAATATCAAATTTTGCTGGGCGATTAATTGCCTCAGAAATTATTGCGATAAACGATAATATTGTTTGGCATTTGACATTAGTAATGATCAAATTTAAGACGAAAAATAGGTTAATTTCTGTGTAGTACCTTTTTTGACCACTCAATGGCAGTATAAGACTGTTTAAACCGAAGGATTCATGATAGTGAGGGAGCAAGCAGCAGCGTGTCTCTTTAAGAAAAATGGGAGGGAGGCCCCTTGTGACATGGGCTGTCTCTGTTCTTGTTTTTCGGTTTTAAAAATGGCGGACGCTCGGAATGTTTTGAGCTATTTAGCGTAGCATTTGTCACACAAAGCTTTTAATAAAAAAAATCAGTAAACAAGTTCTCAGCTTCTTTTTGCAAAGAAAAACAACTTTTTACACAAAGGCACTGGTTTCAACCATGAACGTTTTAGCTTCGACAAGACAGAGTTTTTTTTTTTACCCGAGGTTGACCTGTTAGCTTAGCTTGTAGCTTAGCTTCTCAGCTTAGCTGCTTTTAACAATCCAAAAACTTGATTTTGAATGATTAAAACAGATTTTTAAGAAAAGAGACAGGGAGGGGGTCAGTTAAGAACACTGGAGTTGAGCCTTTTGTCATCCAGTGTCTTCAGTAGAACGAGAGACTCGAAGAAACGATAAAGCCGATAAATGAAAATGAGGTCGACGATTTTCCTTCATCGTGCGATGTATTGATTTATTGTTTATCGTGACAGGCCTAGCTGAGACGTTTCATCCGTCATCCAACGGACTTGATCAGTCTGAGGAACCACCAAACAAAACTGATTCTCCACCAACAGCATACTCCAAAGTAGAAAAAAAACTTAACATTATTGGATGTTGAGCATGAACTTTTATGTTTTGAACCGCTTTGACATGACTGTCTCAGAGCAGTTGACGAGGGAGAGGGGGGGCCCCGGAGGCCATCTTAACACCAGCAAACTGTTTTTTTTTCCACTTTGGAATATGCTGTTGGTGGAGAATCAGTTTTGTTTGGTGGTTCCTCAGATTTAAGAAGTCCTTTGAATGATGGACGAAACATCTCAGCACAAACAAGAAACCATCCAGAGGACCTGACTGAACATTGTTGGATTTTATATCTTTATTATTGCGCATCAACTTTGGTGAATAAAGATACAATAGACTCATTTATCTTGAAGAACACAAATGGTGCTTTTTTTTGTGTAATCTACAGTGATCATAAAAGGCAAGTAGCTCCATCATCCAGGGGGAGCTCAGATAGAGCCTCTGTTCCTCCGCCATGAAAGAAGCCAGGTGAGCTGGTAACTCTGGTGAGCTCATTAAAGAGATCTGGCTCACTTGACTCATATGAGTCAGTCACGCTTCACTTTGGCTTTGGCCACCACGTTACTACCCTTCACTTTGTTAATCCTGTCAATTAAATTGCTCAAGCTGAAGCCATTCAAAGCACCATCTACAACAGGTAAGATGGCAACTACTCATATTCTTTTTACAGACTTTCAAAAGATTTGAACTATATCCCTTTAAAGTTTGGCTGTTGCTCTCACAGTCCCAACATAATTGAAAGTCTTTTAGATGACAAAAGAGCATTGCAAGCAACACAACTCAGGGGTGTCTCCAAATCTAGCCTTTTGTCCAAATAAGAACTGGAAGTCTTTCAGCTCACTACAAAATGTTGTGAAATCTCCCAAAGTGACTGCCACTCAGCGCTGACATGCAGGTGCCCAAACCTCTGCTTCACCTTCCACCTTTAGGACCTTCAGACTTTTGCACGCTTCTATGAGTGTTGCTTCAACTTTTCCTGCCCACAGATGTCATTTTTAAAGAACTCCCCGCTGCAGAGATCTACCCAGACTGGAGAGGAGAGACAGGAGGGACACAAGATCGAGTGGAGTAGGGGAAGAATATAGAAGCAATATTTGAAATTATAATTTAGTTTTCTCCGCTCGTGGAGCAGTGTAGAGCCTGGAGCTCAGTGCTGCTTACAGTTTACTATTTGCTATTTTCTTCTCTGTCTCTGTCTTATTACAGGGCTCTTGTGATAAATCCTGAAGGTAAATCCTTTCCTAAGCTTCAAACACTCCTCGTGAAACTGCATGTCACGTTGACGTGTGCACACGTTGGATTGACACAACGTGTTCACATGGGTTTTACATGCGTGGGTTTTATTTGTTGGTTTAATTCTATGATCCCCGACAAGTTAAAAATGACTTGTTGGAGGTTGTTTTTCAACTAAGAAGAAAAAAAAACGATGGAGGATGGAGGCAGGCAAAATTAATACATTTAAGATTCAGTCGGCTTTGGCTTTATCATACAGAGTTGTGAAACAAATTCAGCCTCACTTTCCAACTTTTGAACCCTCTTTGGATGTATATCCCACAGAAATATTTCAGATTTATGTCGAGGTGCTGCCCAGGGCGAAGCATTAACTGAAGCACATCTGTCACAGAGTTAGAAATCATGGGCTTTTCTGCAGGAAATGTGAAGAAAATGTCAAAGATGAAGCATAGGTACAGGATGGAAGTAGAAAATGAAAGAAGATGCCATCCCTGCATTACATCCCATTGTTTTTAACAGAGGTTCACATCCCCCCCCCCCCCATACACACACACCTTTACATCCACAGCTACTTTGGTCCCCACGATCTGGAGCCAAACATAAAGATTATTTGGCTCGTTTTGAAATTCAAGTGGAGTTCTGGAAGGCATGTAGGGCACATGTTCTCTTTCTGCATCTCTGCAACACGCACACTCCAACTATAGCAGCTCCATTACCTAAACGGTGATTCAGTGGGGTCGGGGGGAGCGGTCGGACGAACAGACGACAGCGTAGAACGAAACAAAGAGAAGTGGTTCCCTTGCACTGTTAAAATGAGGAAACGCAAGGTCGGCACTAACCGTTGTATTTCATGATCCTTTGGTAACTTTCAGAGGGTTTAATGATCCTTTCAGCACTTCAGGTCATCCATGTAAGTGGCTGACTTGTTGTACATGGAGCCAACGTGACCCTTCATCCTCAAACGTTCTGGATGAGGGAACGCTATATGTTCAGTCTGCTGCGGTCTGCAGACACTTTCAGCCTAATGATGAAAAGACCGAGAACATCAAGTTCAATCTTATGGCTTCATTTTTTTTTTTTAGTTTTGTTGGCATCTCCTGCATAATGTTTAACTTCTTTCTGTGCTGGTAAATTCTGACATTTACGCATGAATAAAACTGTAAAGAACATTTAGCGTACAAAGTGTTTTTGTCAATGTGGATGTGCTTTTAAAATGTGGCAAGTGAAACTGCTAAGTGTTAAATATACAACCAGTAAAGAGTAAGAAACAAACAAGCGAAAGTAAAGAAATAATAAACATTTACCAGAATAAGTAGAAGTTATTGGAAAACGAATTGAAAAATTACAAGAGATAGCAACAAAAAAGGTTAAGTCATGTCATCTGGATAAGTTTCTTTAAGGGAGAAAGGTCATCTGAAAGACTTCTTCAGTCTGAGGCCTGCCAACCCAGATCTGTCTCACAAATAGCACCTTCTTGATGCGTTTCAAGCCAGCCCTCTGTGGAATCCAAAGAGACTAGCTTTGACAATCTGTAATTGATTGAGCTTACTAACCTTCTTACAAGAGACAGCATATAAATAGTGTAGAAAATACATCTGCAAGCAGGAAAAGGTGCAAGCAGTTCAACAGACCAGTCACTGACAATTTAATCAAATCATAATAAACTCATGGATGAAATTAGGCACAACTTTGCTAAGTTTTTGGTTTTGTTGGCTCGTAACAAATTCTTACCGCCAATTAAAAAAATATTTTTCCTCTGCTGCTGTAACTTTTCCATAGGATACACTGTTTAAAGTGATGAAATGCATAACCTCTTTTTGGATTTGTATGGGGGTTTTGTGCAAATTTTGTTAAAAAAACAAACAAAACTGGTCTGTAAAAAGTTCCTTTTTTTAATTTAATATATATATATATATAATGTAATTTAGCAAGAAATGTATAATGTTGCTAAAACTGACATTAATGGATGTTATAAATTTGGCTTCAACTAATCTATGACCATTAATAATCTATTAAGTAAACATTAAATAAATTGTGAATAAATAAATGTCATAAATTACTGTCCAGACGTGATCCAGGAGACGTCTGAGCTTTTAAGGTGCAGACATCGTATCCATACAAATAAAAGTATATAAAACAACTTTTCACTTGTCAGCTGCTGTAAAATAAAATAATAAAAAAAAGATAACAACAAAAGAACAAGGATAAGGAAGATCTGAGAATAGAGTAAATGAGTCTCTGTTCAGATTTGTATGGAGACAGACAGGTTCTGTATAGGTGCTGTGTGATAATCCAAACAAACCCAAAACAGGGACTGAAGCAGGAGCAGCGTTCATTAAAGCAGCACTGAAGTAAAGGTTTACTGTCATGAGGGGGTTACACAGTCATACATATGAAACACGATCTGTGTTAGTTAGGAAATGGTCAAATTCTTAAATATATATTCAGTTTAAACATCTTATTTGCGTTGTTGTGGTGGCATGGTGGTGAAGTGGGTAGAGCTGTTGCACCTCAGTTGCTGGATCAAGTCCTGGTAGTGGACATTTCTGGGAAGAGTTTGCATGTTCTCTGTTCATGTATGGGTTTTCTCCAGGAACTGTGGTCTCCTCTCATGCCAAAAACATGTGTTAGGCTAATTGGTAACTCTAAATCGTCCCTGGTTGCTTGTGTCTATGTCTCCCTGTGAGAGACTTGCCATCTGTCCATGGTGTCTCCTGCTTCTTGCACAGTGACTACCTGATATGTGCACCAATGACTGCTGCAACCAGGAAAAGAAGAAGTGGGTAAAGATAATGGATGGATGCTTCGTTGTGAACAACTGTCACTAAAATGGCTCCGTTGGTGGAGCCAGATGAGGTGGCTCAGGCATCTGGTTAGGATGCCTCCTGGACGCCTCCATGTTCCTCCAGAGTGTCCTAGGTCTTGAGGGAACTTGAGAGAACATTCTCTCACTTGAGAGACTTGAGAGAACATTCTCTCACTTGAGAGAATGTTCTCTCAAGTCGCCTTGGGATTCCCCTGGAGGAGCTGGCCCAAGTGGCTGGGGAGAGGGAAGCCTGGGTCTCCCTACTTAGGCTGCTACTCCTGCGACCCGACCCCGAATAAGCGGAAGAAAATGGATGGATGGATGGATGAATGTCTCCATTGGAGCTGTTCAGCATTTCTTTTGGGGGCTACACAAACCTCTAAGAGATATGTTGTCTTCCTTAGATACTTTTGCTAATTGGCTTTTTTAATGTAAGTGAATGTTTTTGTACAGTTCCCTGAGGCAACTCTGTTGTGACTTGGTGCTACAAATAACCTGAAATAAATTGAAGACATAAAAACTTTTAAAACCGTCAGTGAGAGAATGTTAAAGATCCAGGGACATGCAGAGAAGAATCCTCTCTTCAGGAGGCCATTTGTTCCATGGGAGGTTGATTACTGTCCCATCAGACACATGACAGATCAATAGATATCTGGAATCACGTCTCCCAGCGTGTGTGTGTGTGTGTGTGTGTGAGAGAGATAGTAAATGAAATCTTGCTTGTATGTGTCGTAAAACACTGTGGTGAGAGAGCGCTGGGGAATGTGTTTCTGTTTGACATTACCCGTCGCTCCGCTCAGAGCCGTCCTCGTGTACCTGGGACACACGGGAACATGAGTGACAGGAGGGAGGAGAGGGATTTGCGTTTGTGATCAGAGCTTTGACATCAGCGAATTTAATTAATGCAGAGGCCCGTTTTTGTGTCAGTGTGTGTGTTCCCCTTTCTGGCTGCCTGTGGGCAGAGTGCTGCCTCTGTCAATACTTTGTCCTTCATCAGCCACCACAAGGTTGACCAATAACCACTGTAGCACACGCACATGACCATTTCCTCTCTTTTTTCCTTTCATTCTCATTTGTCTTAATTTTTTTTTTACACATTTGGACACCATTCCTTTCCATCCATTTTATTTTACACATTTGCAGCAGTTCTTTTGCTCCTTTCGTGATATACTGTATAATGACAGCGCTCCATCTTGATTACAGGTTGTCAAAATCCCTCGCTAGACCACTAGTGGGCTCTCTGAATATCCGTTTTAAAGCCTGCTGGCACCATTTACTGCCAGATCTGTCATTCAGGATTAGATATAATAAGTGCATTTTCAGTTTGAATGCTTCCCGCAGCAGCCATTTGCACAGTCTGTTCTTGTGATTGACCGACCATTATTTTCATTCTAGAATGAGTCATATCAAGGTCCTTTTGTTGGAAATGGGCTAAACTAATGGGGCAAAATGGGTTCACATTTTCCTCATATTAAGTTTATTTGCAAATGACTAGAAAAATGGTCCAAATGTTTTAAGCAGCTGCTTGCAGATCCTTTTTAACGTTGTTCTGACACATAAACATCCATTCAGAGCGTCGTTGCCTGTTGAGACCATATGAGTTGCAATAGTTACGTAGAATGACAATCGATTCATCCGTTTGGGTCAAGACTTCTTCTGTCAGATGCAAAATAATCATTTAAGTGCCTCTCCTCCTCCAGATGCTCCCAGATGAACCTTATACCTACAAAAAGATCGATGGCAGGGACGCCTTAAGTGAATGCTTTCAGAATTATGACAACAGCAAGAGACAAAAACACACGCAGCTTACTTTGTAATGACGAGCTGAGTGTTTGTGCTGAGCACATTTATGTCACTTTTCTGCAACAACATACACAGAAAATCTCTTGTTCGTAACAAGAACCACACTCACATCTCTGTAGCACTTACTGGTTGTGTCTTAAATTGAAGTAAAGCATAATTTAAAAACATCATTATCGCTCTAAGCTTGGTTTTCGTTTGTAAAATAAAAAAAAACAACAACCACACCACAAAATCCACATTGAACAAAATCCACATTGAACAAAATCCACATTGAACTGTTACAAGAAGAACTGAAAGTTTAGGAGTGCTAATAAATAAATAAATACATAAATAAATATGCACTTAAAAACTGAATAAACACAAATTGTGTGGAAAAAAAATCCACACAGACAGCTTTTTAATGATGAAGCACTTACAGCAGTGATATAAAAATATGTTTTATAAGGTGTTAAGTTGCCTTTATGCCTATTCAAACATATACATTTTGTGTGTGTTACTTTTCAGAATTAAATGTCTAAATTGCCATAAAAGGCAAGGGTGGAATGATATAGGAATGATTATTTTGATGCTTTTATGTCAATTTATACTTATATTATACTCATTTACATGTAGTTTTAAAACACACTTATACTCACTTTTGATGTAGCTTATCTGCTTAAAAAGTCAGGCCTGTGCTGCAGATGTGTTTTGGAGTAATTAAAGTTCTCTGGGGGATGCTCTAACCAGAAGATCGGGCCCAATCTTAAGGTTACAGTGACCCAGGTTTTGAAGGACATGTTTTTATGAAGCCATCGCTCTGTTGCACAGACTGCTTTGAAGATAGGAAAACAGATTTAATTAAATCTGCCCTCCTGACAACCATCACTGCTCTCACGCGATCAGGGAGAGGTATATAAGAAATGTAACAAACACAGGAAGTCGGAAGCCTTGTGTGGACCAGAGCGCGCTGGTGCCATGCAGTAATTGATGATGTGATTCTTCTTTACCTGGGTCGAAAACGACTTCCCGGCCAGTGTCACGGTGAGAAGTTCTTTCATATCATTCTGTGTGTTAAGAGTGTACGAGTGTACATGTTCTTGCTTGGCTGTTTTCTGTGGCAGGTTAATAAATGACACTTATCATTCCTAGCAGTAACAGCCTCTGTGTTTTAATTTTTCCCTCTGGTCTGAATATCTGTGCCGACCGTTCACGAGCCCTTTTGATAAAGAATTTCATAATACAAGCAGACATGCACAACTTTTAGCTTGAAGGCCAAAAGTGGCCCTTGGACAGTCTCCATCCGCCCCCCGTTATCGTTTATTGAAATAAAATAACTTTTGAACAAGTTGCTGAAAACTTGCATTTTTACGACTTAAACTCAAGAAAGTCTAAATTAAACATCTTGGACAAATACATCAAAAATCTTCGGATTAAAACTTTCTTTTCAAGTCATTATGTTTCCACAAATAGATTTAAAGGCTCCAAAAATCAAACATTTTTTACATAATGTATTGTCATATTCCTAAACACTATGGGGGAGACATATTTATTTATCAAGCATGCTAACTGTGCTACAATAGCAAAAAAATAAATAAATAAATAAATAAATAAATAAAAAAGTATTCTAGGGTAATCTGTTTTAAAGAAAATTTATTTTCCAGTCTTCTATTGTTGACTAATGTAAAATATGCTGGAGTATTTGAATGTGTTTTGATGGTTTCTTCTTCTTTTTTTTATTATTATTTTTTACTAGAGCTGGGTCTGATTCATTATTACCGATTGCCATGAAAGGTGGGCGATCATATTGTCTGCGTCTGTGTGTCCATTTATCTGTTAGCAAAATATTTCATCAATCAGTAAACAGATGTCAATAAAACTTTCAGAAGTAATCATTTGTACAACACATCTACAACTGATTAAGTTTTATAGTCACTCTATTCAAGATGGTTGCCACAGTGAAGCAACCTTTGCAGACACAAGACTGGCTAACTCAATTTATTTTTCAGAGAATGAGTTCAAATTTCCTGCAGGAGTAGCTGAGAGTGATCCCTAACAAGTACTCAGAGTACTTAAAGGTCACACAAAATAATCTTTGATGTGCAAGGGGTCAGGTGGTCTGCATTCCTTCAAGGAATATTACAAAATAAAATAGCTGTAGCAGTCATTCATCCAGTCATTTTAAAATGTTTATTTTTATATTCAACTAATGAGACTAAATAATTTAGTCAACATAAAATCAATACACTTTTATTTGAAAGGATTATTTCAACTAAGTGCCTTTGTTGTATTTTCAAGTGGATTTTGACTTTTAATAAACACCAACAAGAAAAATGGAACAGCACGTTAAGAACAAACCTAAAAAATGTATTATACTTACTGGAAGTGTATGGGGTGCCGTTTGTAAAGTTGCACAGTCAAAAATTAACATCAATATTTTGGTTTATTTAGCGTTTAATAAAAGAAAAAAAAGTTTTTTTCTTCCAAAGTCATATTTTCACCACGTTATTCATACATTTATAAATGTCATAGTTCCCAAATAAATGTTTAATTTACAAGATAAATATTTGGTTTACAAACTAAACACTTAACTTGCAAGTTAAATATTTAGTTAGTAAATTTAATATTTAGGTGTAAATTAAATATTTAATTTATACCTAAATATTTAGTTTACTAACTAAATATTTAATTTCTAAGCTAAATATTCAATTCATAACTAAATATTTAATTTGCTAACTGAATATTTAGCTCAGACCTAAATATTTATCTAGCAAGTTAAATATTTATATATAAATTTATATATTTAACTAGCAAGTTATATATTTAGCTAACAAGTAAAAAAATTTAACTAGCATGTTAAATATTTAGGTCTGAGGTAAATATTTAGTTAGTAACTTAAATATTTAGTTTGTGGATTTCGGTCCTTTCATGATATACTGTATTAAATGTTTAGCTTAGAAATTAAATATTTAGTTAGAAAACTAAATATTTAGGTGTAAATTAAATATTTAATTTATACCAAAATATTTAGTTTACTAACTAAATATTTGATTTTCAAGTTGACTATTTAGTTTGTAAACTAAATATTTATCTTGTTAATTAAATATTTAGTTAGGAACTATGACATTTATAAATGTATGAATAACATGGTGAAAATATGACTTTGAAAAAAAAAAAACTTATATTTTGTTCTTATCAAACACTAAATAAACCAAAATATTGATGTTAATTTTTGACTGTGCAACTTTACAAACGGCATCCCATAGAAGTGTTGTGTGTGACAGCAGTGGAAAATCTAATTCATTTTTAAAATTCATTTTTCAAAGAGAATCAGATCATATTTTTTCAACTCTGCAGAGCGCCACAAATTTTGATAATAAGTGACAAAACAATTGCATGCCACCATGTTGCCATGATAATCCGCTGAAGGAGAGCTCAGACATTTTGCACCCGTGTCCACCAGAACGCCACGGTTGACATCAAGAACCCATGTGTGGAAATTGTCAATGGTGGTGGAGCGTGGTCCTTATTTAAAACCCTGCCTTGGATAGAGGGAGCTCCCTGAGGGGCCCACGGGTGAGAGGTTCTGCTCTTTGATGGTCTGCATGAAAGCAGCTTCAAAGTAGCTGAATGGTAAAAGATAAATAAAAAATTAAAGGGCTGAAACTCTTCAGTAGAGTAGTGCTGAAACACTCACCTCAATGGTTGAAATTTGATAAAGGAAAACTGTAACAAGTGAGTTTATGTCAAGAAAGAAACAAAAAGTTAAACGTCTTCATCACAGATAGCATGTTTTAATGTGATTAAATGGACAGCTTTTCTAGGAAGGAATGCACATCACCCACCACCTTTCATGCCAGAGTTTCAGATGAGAAGAAACGTATGGACTTCAGCCAGTTTGGTCTAATTTGTGTTATGTTATGATGTAAATGCGTTATCTCATGAGGTATAGCAAGATGTGTTTGCTCAGTGCATGTGCTGAAGATGACTCTCGGCTACTATCACATCTAATTTAGCTCACCCTCTATAAAAATGGCTGAGTTAAAGCTACATTTGTGTTGGATAAACATTGGCTTTAGTAGGGGTGTCCAACGTCAGTCCTCAAGGGCCACCTCCTGCATGTTTTAGTTCTCTCCCTGGTGATACGTCCTCAGCATGTCAATGTTCTGCAGAGGCCTGCAAACAAGCCATCATTTGATCCAGATGTGTTGAACCAGGGAGAGAACTAACATGTAGAATACCGGTCCTTGAGGAATGATTTTGAACACCCCTAAGTGGCCATCTTGAACTGAGTTGCCTTTAAAAGTCAATGAGTTGTAGATGTACAGCCAGTTATCACATTCTGAGAGTTTCACTAAAATCTGTCCAGTGTTCCATAAGATATTTTGCTAACAGACATGTTTGATTCTCAGTAGTTATTGCCAAAACTTTAGGCAAACATTTTTCACAACGTATAGCATTCAGAATATGTGGTGTGACTGACTTTTATCTACTACCACACATATTTTTGGTTCAGAATCTGTAAAATTAGCTGAGTGTGAGCCCTTTGTGTGTTTTCTAAAATTAGTTGACTGTGGCCTCCATCTTGAATTAAGATAACTATAAAATTATTCAGTTGCAAATGTGCACCAGTTTTCAAAAGTTTCAATAAAATCTTCCTAGTGAGATATTGTGCCACCAGGCAAATATTTAATGGTAAATAATAATAAATAAAAAAAAATCTGCCACCATCAGTTAGCGTTTTGTTCTCCTTCACTCTCAGCTACTAACACGCTGAATGTTTGCTCAACATCTGGAATTTTTGCTGAGGTTGCTTAGCTGTGAATCATGAATCTGACTCCAAAAGTTAATCCATTGTAATGCAAGTTTAATAATTATTTTTTCAGAGCTTAATTACATTCATCCACCGGTTCACAAGATATTTTGCTAACACTACAGACATGCCAGTGCGCTTTATTTATTAGTGGCGGTTCAGCTCAGTATTATGAGCCCCGAAAAAAGGTTTGCTCTCTTGCAACCCCCCCACCTGTTTTCGTGTCTTTCTGCTCATTGTTCTTGATTTACAGCCTTCACATCTTTGCTGTGTTGGTATGCAGGCAGCTGCCCGCAACAGAAAAGCTGCTCGGGTGAATCATGGCATCAATCATCATCAGCAGACCGCAGACAGACGAGGTGAGCAACTATGACAGGAGTGTAACCTCTGACAGCTTAGGGACCAGATGTTTATGAGTGGAAGGTGTAAAAAAAAAAAAAAAAAAAAAAAATAGGAGCCTCAACAAGGATGGGTATCAGACTTTCATGAGTTAGTTGACCAAAGAGCAAAATGCTGCATGAATGCTAATTTTTCTCTTTTTGCAGGATGGAGTCCCATCAGTGCGTCCGTTTCCCCTTTACTGCACCTCTGCTGCTCACGGTCATACAGGTCAGGCAAGATGTGAGCTGCTTTTATTCATATTAACCCTCATGATGTGAGCGGTTTTGGGGAAGTTAGCTATGTGAAGAGGTACTTACAAAGCCAGGAGGTGTCTATGTTTTTATCCACAGTGCCCCACGTGGCATGTAGGCTGCCGTCTACAGCCCCCTACGAACCTCAAAAGGCATAAATGTATTTTTAATGAGCACTCTTTAAATTCAGACCACAGCCCTGCACAGATCAGTGACACCTCGCACAAAAAAACCACAACTTTTCTTGTCAAAAATGATCATGTCGGGTAATGTATTATAAAATATTCACACATGAATGGTTTTAAATAATTAAAACAAACATTGAACTACTTTGAATTATGTGTGCTAGATGTGGGTGCAGCTCTGACACTAATCCAAATGGCCACCTCAAGGGCAACATACAGTAAAAGGGCGTGGATATGTCATGGCTGATAAAAGGCACCTGCACGCACACGCACACACACACACACACACGAGCGTTATTGCTGATGCCACCCAGCAGCCAAGTGTCGAGATTAATTACAGCGATTCCACGTGAGAACAGAGCAGCTGGCACGGGCCTTGACTGCTGCTCCTCCTCTCCGTCTCTCCTGGCAAACACTTTGCTACCAGAGTGTTGAAAACATTTTTAATCACTTCTTTTCTCCGTTCCACTGAAAAATGACACTGTCATACTTTTTTCACACTTTTCATTACATTTTCCACTTTTTTAGCACATAGACCTCATATTAAGAGTGCAAAATCACAGCTTTTAACTCCGCTCTGATTCTGACAAGTTAGTTGAAACCTGCCCCCACTTTTTTTTTTTTTGGTTGCTTCATGCTGGCCCAGCTCCATTCTGACTCAAAGCCAAATGTAAAGCATTTTATAATCAGAGATGTTTAGATAGACAATAAGAATGCTTCTCACTTTACCTTAATTTGTTTTGAAGAGGTGCTTGTGTCGATTCAGAACGGTGCCAGAAGTGCACCATTAGTTTGCTAATTTCATTTTACTATAAAGTTAACTTATTGAAGTGATAGTCTGGCAACGTTTTGTCAGCAAAACAATTAAACCTATTCACCATTTTAAGATGCAAAATTAAACAATTTCCAGTCTTGTGTATTCAAAAATCGTGCGATGACAAGATCTTTTTCAACAACACGGTCTGTCCAATGAATGCCTGACTGTAATTCCATTGATTAAAACATTAAAAATTAACTTGAATTTCCCTTCTTGCAAACTTGTAACAAATATTTAACAAGAATTAGTGCCATTACTTTTGTCTCATTTCTTTAGGTGTTTTATTTTGTAGTATGTATGCTGTATGCTGTATTTGTACAGGAATAAAGCAAATTCCAAAGACTTCACAAACTTTAAACAGTACCATCTGACATTTTTTTAAGCTAACAAGAAAGTTCAATTCATTTTTTTAAATACTAAACTAAGCATGAAAAAAGACCACATATTTTACTAAGAGGAAAAAAGTATCCTAAAAAGCCATTTTCCTTTTTCCATACATGGCCAAAAGAAGCTCTATCCTGCTAAAGTTATTGATTTACTCATAAAGGTGTATAGGTGAGGACTGCAGTTAGAACATTTAAGGATAGCAACTAAATTTGGTTGGAATGATAAAGAACCGACTCAACAAGCGGTACATCGATGCCCTCCATCGATGAGGGATTTAAAAAGTGAATATTTGTTGTTTCCCGATGAGTGTTTTTCTGGACTGGAATTGAACAAGAAATGCAAGCAAACTGATGTTTTTGGTGCAAGATATTTAAGCGCAAAGAAGTTACACTGTGTAGGCTATAAAAAGAGTGGTTTATTAATTTTTTTGCTTTTCTGAGGCAGAGAAGAGTTACGAATCCTGGCGAGTAGAGGAAGCCATTTTATCCAACACCAGGAGTAATGGTGGTGCCAGGGGGTGGCCAATGGTGGCCTTGGCCGCCATAGACTAATCTTAAGGCACTCCACCAGCCACCCAAACATTTGAGGAAACTATATTTATATTTTTATTAGGGCTGGACAATAATTCAGTATCGATATATATCACAATATACTTTTATTCAGTAACGGTGATATGAGTTTTAAGCACATTTTTGATATTTCGATATGATTACAGAGTTTCACTGACACATTTCTTTTTCCATTTTTGCTCTGGTGCTGCTACCCCAGCAGGTGATGGCAGAAGAGATAGTGCTCTCTACAACAGACTTATAGAAGATATGCAGCATCTTGCTGCAAACACTGAAGGACTTCAGCTTCCTCAAGAAGTACAGTCTGCTCAGTACCTTCTTGTAGACGGCTTCACTGGTGCATTTCCAGTCCAGTCTATTGTCCAGGTGAACCCCAATGTAATTTTACTTCTCCACCACCTCCATTTCTTCTCCCATGATGGAAATAGGGTTGGACCTGTTCCTCCTGAAATCTACAATCATCTCTTTTGTTTTGTTCACATTTAAGATGAGATGATTGTTTCCACACCATGCTACAAAGTGGTCCACCAGTTCCCTGTACTCAGCTTCTTGTCCATCTCTGATACACCCGACCACTGCAGAGTCATCAGAATATTTCTGCAGATGACAGGAGTCTGTTTTGTACTGGAAATCTGAGGCATACCGAGTGAAAAGGAATGGTGAGAGTACAGTCCCCTGTGGTTCTCCTGAGCTTCTGACCACCTGGTTGGACACACAACCCTTCAGTCTCACAAACTGTGGTCTGTTTGTCAGGTAGTCTTTGATCCAGGTGATTGTTGAGACCTCCACCTGAGTCTTCTGGAGTTTCTGACAAAGCAAAGCAGGCTGGATTGTGTTAAATGCACTGGAGAAATCAAAGACCATGACTCTCACAGTGCTGTCTGCCTTTTCTAGATGACAGTGAGTTTGCTAAAGCAGGTGCATGATGGCATCTTCAACTCCAAGTCCACGCCAATAAGCAAACTGCAGTGGGTCCTGATATTTGCTTGTTTGTTTAGTCAGGTGGGTCAGCAAGTCTCTCTAGGACCTTCATGATGTGGGATGTCAGGGCAACAGGTCTATAGTCAATGAGGACTAATGGGTGAGTTTCCTTTGGTACTGGAACAAGGCAGGGGGTTTTCCACAACACTGGAACCTTCTCCTGGGTCAGGCTAAGGTTGAAGAGGTGCTGCAGAACCCCACAGAGCTGCTCTGCACAGACCTTCAGGACTCTGGGACCGACACCATCTGGACCTGCAGCCTTATTCCGGTTCAGTCTCTCCAGCTGCTTCCTCACCTGACTTCTGGAGACGCAGAGGGGGGATGCAAAGGAAGTATCAGCATCTTCTGATTTGGTTGAAGACCAACATGTAGAAGAAGAATGGTCCATAACTGAGGTGGAAGATACAATATTTGAGGTGTGACAGGACAGCCTTGGGTCAATGGAGGGTGGTATCTATGTTTGGCTGTGGGCAAGAGAGGAGGATGCTGAGCTTGTTCCTGAACTGAACCTATTGAAAAACGTGTTCAGTTCATTGGCTCTGTCCAGGCTTCCATCCTTCTGATCTTCCTCCTTGAAGCCTGTGATCTTTTTCATCCCTGACCACAACTCTCTGGTATTGTTCTGTTGGAACTTGCTCTCCAGCTTCTTCTTGTACACCTCCTTGCTGTTTCTTAGGGCATGGAGAGGTGCAAACAACCAGGAACGTGCAGGACAAGGGACATGCAGGACAAGGAACTTGAGCCAGAAATCATGATGTAATGCCCAGATACCAGAAATCAGAAACACATAGATACAAAACACACAGATTTGTGGGGAGTGGTGGTGCAGAGGTTAGAAGATGGGCCAGTGATCGGAAAGTCGCAGGTTCACCTCCCGGTACCGTCAACATCAAAATGTGGGTGGCAAAGGTGGAACACCCACACCTCCCTCCACCCTCATTTGCCCCACTCTGGGCCCCTGAGCAAGGCCCTTAACCCCCACCATCTGCTCCCTAAACAGGTCTCTCTTGAAAATGAGTTATCGTGGCTCAATGAGACTACCTGGATAAATAAAGGCTAAATGAAAAAACAAAATACACCAATCCTGATGAGACCGATGACAAACAGCTGGGAGGAACAACAGCTGAAGAAAACAGGAACTTAATAAGAGAGTAATGACTTTGACAGACCACAAGAAGGAGACGCACAGAGATAAATACAAAAAAGAAAAAGCTGCAAGACTTCCTTCAGTTTATTTAACTAATATTTTAAAATTTTCAAAGGCAGACATGATTAGGTACTGCTGAAATAATTATAAACTGTAAGTAGTGTTTATTGTTCTCCGTAGTCACATCTAGATTTTTACAGGTGTGACATCTGCGTCATTTTGACAGTGTTTGCATGTACATTTAGTTGTTTAGAGAGAGGTGCATGAAGCATATTGATAAAATCATCCCCTGCTGAGAAGAAAAGCCCTCTAGTGTCACATGAAACCAGCTGGAATCTTTGCTGCATTAAACTACTCTAATGTTTGGATGATCTAATGTTTGAGATATGGATATACGCATGTTGTTGATGGTTATTATTATTATTAATATTATATTATATTTGCTGATATTATAATATTTTGTGAGTCCATTACTTTTCATTATTGTGTAGATGTGACAGTGGCCTGATGACTGCTTGTTGGTGCAGAGTTGAAACGTCTTGTTCTGCTGTTCCATAAAAACATACCACCTTCAGATTTTGACATATCTAATCTTTGAGAAAAAAAGTCAAGAAAAGCAGGTTTGCTGTATCAAGTATTCAAAATCCTTCTGCATCTTTCCACTAATTAGACAAATTACAGCAATCTCAGGAGATGAATCTGCAGTCAGCACTTCAGCACAAATCAAAATTGCGGCGAAGATTGTCCTTTTGAACTTTCCATCATTTGCAAACTGTGAAGAATGTGTTTTTTGTTTAGCAGGAATCAAAATGACTTGATACTGACAATGTGTGGTCAAATGGTGTTCCAGTTGAAACCTCATCATTTCTATTGAAGCGATGATGAAATGGATGCAATAGAACTCCGAAAAGTGCTTGGAAAAAGCCCCACAGCCCAGAAATGATGGTTTTTGTTTGTCTCGTTTTTTATAAGTAGCATAAACTTTGAAAATAAAGTAAGTTTAGTGTCTTTAAAAAAAGACATTTAACTTTGACTATTTGAAATATTTCTTAAAGGTTTTTCTTTTCCATCTTTTTTTTCTCTATTCAGAAAAGAAGCAGAAATGTTGGAATACCCACACCATGCAAGTAGGAGAAGATAACTTTATCAAAACATCCATCCATCCATCCATCCATCCATCCATCCATCCATCCATCATCTTCCGCTTGTTCCAAAGTTGGGTCGCAGGGTTAGCAGCTTGAGTAGGGAGGCCCTCACATCTCTTTCCACAGCCACCACTTCCAGCTCTTCTGGGAGGATTACAAGGCGTTTCCAGGCCAACTGAGAAACAGTCTCTCCAGCATGTCCTGGATCTTCCCCTGGGTCTCCTCCCAGTCGGACATGCCTGAACCACCTCAAGTGGCTCCTCTCGATGTGGAGAAGCAATGGCTCTTCTACAAGTCTCTTCTGGATAACTGAACTTCTCACCCTGTCTCTGAGGGAGAGTCCAGATACCCTGAGAAGAAAACATTTCAATTGCCTGTATCCGCAATCTCATTCTTTTGGTCACTACCCAGAGCTTGTGACCATAGGTGAAGGTAGGAACATAGACCGACCATTAAACAGAGAGCTTTGCCTTACAGCTCAGTTCCGTCTACACCATAATGGTCCAGCACTGAGAAATTCTGTTCATAAAAATTATGAACAGAATCGGTGACAATGGGCAGCTCTGGTGGAGTCCAGCTCCCACCTTGAAGTGGTCTGACTTAGTATTGGCAATGCGAACCAAACTCTTTCACCGCTTGCATAGGGGCTGAACAGCCCATAGTAACGGGTCCCCAATCCCATACTCACGGAGCACCCCCCACAGTGTATCTCCAGGAACACGGTCGAACAACTTCTCCAAGTCCACAAAACACATGCAGACTGGATGGGAAAACTTCCATAACCCCTCGAGGACCGTATGAGGGTAAAGAGCTGATCTAGTCTTCTATGGCTTGGACAGAACCCACATTGTTCCTCCTGGATCTGAGGTTTGATCCACGATCGGACTCACTTCTCCAGTACCACTTAATAGACTTTAACCTGGAGGCTAAGGAGAGTGATGAACCTATAATTGGAGCAGACCCACCGGTCCCCATTTTTGAAGAGGAGAATCACCACCTCAATCTACCAATCCAATGGCACTGCCCCCGATGTTGCAAAGGTGTGTCAACCAAGACAGCCCCACAACAGCCAAAGACTTAAGAAAATCAGGGTGAATTTCATCCACCCCCAGAGCCCTCCAGCCACATAGCCTGTAAACTACCTTGGCGACCACAGCTACGGTTATGGACAGACCAACCCTGAAATCCCCAGACTCAGCTTCCTCCATGGAAGACGTGCTGGTGAGATTGAGAAGGCCCGAGAACTATTCCTTCCACCTCCTGATGACATCAATGGTTGAGGTCAACAGCACCCCATAAAACTGCTCCAAAAACAAAATATCAATAACAAAAACAACAAAAAAAGAATATTTTAGGCACGATTATCACCCATCACCTTGGAAGGAAAATAGATTTTTTTTGTTTTAGTGAATTAACAA
>NC_056506.1:32156767-32170856 GCF_014905685.2 Nematolebias whitei
TGTATATATATATGTATGTATATATAAACACTGATGAATATCTACGCCGTACATCAGTGATCATCAGACCCTGTGCTAACCATTAAACCAATGAAGAGTCCCAGTTGGCTCACAGGGTATTGAATTATTAATAAATTATTCATAATCCAGTGAAGGAGTCAACTATAACTGAGCTGAGAAAGTCTAAATGATCATGTGCTTTAGCCAATCAGAATACTTGCTCTCAACCATTTTGTGAGACCAAGATGAACGAACATGTTGCTGAGTTCTTGGAAATGTGTATTTTCCTAAAATTGAGAGAGCAACAAATATATTATCTTTATAGATGCTAGGCTACATTAATATATGTTTACAAATGAAAGTAGCAATTAGTCAATGAGATGAGCAGAGATTTGTGTTATGATGCAGTTGTAGAGGTGGTTTTCTGTAAAGTTATTTTAAAATCAATGCAGTTGGTGCATGACACTTGTTTGAAATGTCTTTTTGTCTTCTGTTTGTGCAAAATGTAGCTAAGGTCATGAGAAAATACAACAAAAACACATTTTTAATGGCTTTTGTTGCTTTCTTTAGGCAGACTTCTCAAACTTAGTACTCCAATATTAATCATTTTTCTTTATTAGGTCACAGATTTTGACCAAAAACATTTCAATTCAAAACTAAATCTGAAACTGATTTCACACCTTTTGAAAAACAAAACAAAATGCATGGCCATTATGTAGAACAACTGATATTTAGATAAATGAAACATAAATGCCATACTTAACAGAAACATAGTTTATCATTAGCTTGTCCCAGTATGGTCATAACCCCCCTAAAAACCTGGACCCCAAGCAACAGTTTTAGATGGCTGATCTCTTTCTCAAAGCGTTATTCTGACCCATAAAACTTGTTACCATGCTGGTCAACGAAAAACCGGAAGGAATAACTGATGAAGATGGGAAGAAAATGAGATGGAAACTGTTTAACCCTAAAATGTACCATTTCATCTTCTTCCTCACCTCACCAAGTCTGAGCTTTGCTTTGATGCATTCAGCTGCTCGCTAACCCAGTGTTTCCAGCACTGAATTTTACAACTTTACCATTAATGTGACCATCACTTTTATTCTTAGCAATAAAGCAGATAAAACGATTGGCAAAATGCTCACCTATATGACCCACAGACCAGTTTTATTTATTTGCAGGTATAATGATGTGATGATCTGACCTAAATTCTGATTTAACAACCAAAAAAAATACCCTGTGAATCATCTTACTTCACTTTTAACTTTGATTTAAAAAATATACACAGAACTTTGGAGGAGAGAGAGAGAATTTGTTTGTCCACACATGAAATTAGGAAGTAATCAGAATAAAATTCTTGTGAAACTCCTTTCAGGGAAAATATGCCAACTAGCACGCATGCCTTTTAATTAACGTGTCGCTGAAGGTCCCAAATTACTGCTTGTGTGCTCATTAGCTCATGTGTTAGTCTTCAGAGCCACCCACATCGTTTCTCTTTGTCAAACTTTAAAGTGCAATCCCAACAATTTCCAGATTTCTCTAAACCTTCCCTGCAGACTACAGGTTGCTTCAAAAACATTCGCACTTTTTTTTTTTTTTTAAACAAAGCACTAATTAATAGATATGACTGCAGACATTTTCTTTACACTTTTTCCCCATTTCCTTACAGACTTAAATGTCTGAGCTAATTACAGACACATTATCGGTTCTGTCAGGCACTTCTCAATAACCGTGTGTCTAATCTGCAGAAACCTGCAGCTACTTCCTCACTGTGTGCTCCTGTGCCGCGGCTCCTCTTTGTTCTGGGAAATGATATGCTAATCCTTTTGAAAACAAGGCGTGTGTATGTGCACACACACCTTGGGTCTGACACCACCCGATGCGTGTCTGTCATTAGAGAAAGTGAGGAAGTTCGTGTCATTTATATGCAATATTTTCTGCTGAGCCCTCTGTGTGATAAATGGAAGAAACTAATTGCCTGATAATCATGAAGAAAAATGAAACAGTTCTCTGCTGTGGCTTTGTGACAATTTTTCTCATCTCATTTTTCATAAAAATATATATATTTTTGTGGGGAATCTTAGTTAATACTATGGATGAAAAGAGTTTAATGTCACGCCTATCAGAGGTAAGGTAACAGGATCACTTCTCATGGTTTTAGACTCTGATTTTAAGTTTAACAAACAGATTAACTCTATTCTGCAGAAAAGCACCTTCCAGTTAAGGCAGATGAGCTGAGATTGTCAGTGCTGACCAGACCTGACCTTGAAAAAAATGTTCCATGCCTTCATCACAACCCGACTAGCCTATACGTGCTTTATGTTGGGGTATCTCTTTCACGTCTCCAGTTCATCCAAAATGCTGCAGCTCGGCTCTTAACAGGAATTCGTAGGTTTGAGCATATTACACCAGTTTTGTCCCCCCTTCACTGGCTCCCTGTACAGTAACAGAATAGATTTTAAAACTCTCCAGTTGACCTTTATGTGCCAAAATGGCCTTGCGCCCTCATACCTCTCCGACCTATTTCATCCATATGTTCCTTCTCAGTTGCTGAGTTCACCTGACCAGCTGCTTTTGGTTGTACCAAAAACCAGGTTGAAGCTCAGAGGAGATCAGACTTTTTCAGTCGTGGGCCCTAAGCTTTGGAACAAACTGACCCCCAACATTAGACAGGCTACTTGTGAGATTCTCAGTTGTACCTCTCTAACCACCTTCCTCCACAGCAGCTAAGCAGCTGATTATCCACACCTGCACCTGTTTCCAGACCTGCACCTCCTGCACTATTTAAGCCTCAACCAGACGTTCAGCCTATGCTGGAGCATTGATTGCCTCTGCTCTGCCCTTCGTGTCTGCTCGACTCCTTCCTGGCTCCTTGGCTGCGTCTGGCTCGTTACTCCTGTACACCCAACTCAGCTCAAACTCTGCTCTGGATTCATCTACAACCCACCGTTTACCTCATACTTACCTCGCTGGATCTTACCTCCTCCACTGGACCATAAATCTCCCCCTCTGCGGTGCGACCTGCCAAGTGGTGGACCGTAACAGAGTACATTTTCTGAGTATCTTTACTTTACTTGAGTATTTGTATTTTGGGGAATTTATGACTTTCACTCCAGTACAGTTCAAAGACAAATATTGTACTTCTGACTCCACTACATTTCTAGGAAGCTTCTTGTTACTTGTTCTTTTTGGCTCAGCTTCGTAATCCACGGTTGCTCTTTTTTCTTTCCTTAAATGCACTTGGCCAGTTGTTGATTCAAGTATTATTCTCGATTCATTTAATTCATTCAAGCTTCTGTGTTTAAGTCTAGCAGTACTTTCAGTTATCATGTTTCCTGTGTTAAGTTCTTGCTGTCAACATATGCACTTTTACACACAAATGTAGTGAACTAGACCTCCGACATCTATCTGTCTCTGAGGACCTTCAGGGGACAGGAACTGTTATTTCATTGATTTGAATCCAGAAATACAAATTATCTCATCAAGAGACTATTTAATTGTATCCTGAATTAATCAAGTGAAAGAACACTCTTCTTTTTTTTATTATCATTACTATTTTAGGATATCTTGATAATCAAAAGTGTGTTTAGTTCATACCATTTCTAAATGTTGAAGTAAACCACTCATTTAAATCAACTGTGAAACAATATTAATGATTTTTAAACCTCATTAGACTTGGATCATACAGTTAAATGTCTATTTATGAAGTAAGTGTGCATTTAGTCTTCTGTCTGAATGAGGAGTAGTGGATTTGAGGTCGAAAGTCAGAGACAAGTTATGAGAACGAAGTGCCTTGTTTTTAAAATTCTCAGACAGAAAATAAGAACTGCTGGCACCTGCTGTCTCTCACTTCTTCAAAATATTTCTCTGTCTGCACTAACCATTCTTAAAACATTTCTGCTGTCTGCTGACTCCTAATAACCCTCTGACATCACTAAAACTATACCCCTGCTGGTTGTTTCAACCAATCAGGAAGTACCAAGTGACAGGAAGTGGATACCCTTTAAAAGTCAACACTTCTTGGAACTAGTCAGTCTTTCCAGTCTTTTCCAGTCTTTCAGTCTTTTCCAGTCTTCCTGGAACTTTCAGTCGAAGATGAAACTCGGTCTGATGGCGAGTCGTACAGGAACTTTCAGTTCTTACTGAAAGTCAACTAAGTAGCTGAATGGATTTGACCATGTGCCAAGGGTCCGTCCATTCCAGCGTAGTCACAGCTCGCATCGCTGTGCACTCAACCCGAGCATTAAATGCTCTCAACTTCTAAGGAAGCTTATTCTGTTGAACAGAGCATATGGAACTACTTCTAAAGATTCTCAGCCATCCTGACCGGAAACGCTGAAAAGGTAGCGTGCCAATGGACCTCTGTTCCGGAGCTGATGTATCCTCTGCAAGGTAACAAGTCATTGCACGCCCTGAGTGTACCGAGGGCTGAGCTGGTGTCAGAGGAAGGGTGCCATTTTCTGGTTCAACACATAACTTTCATCCATCTAAACCTCCTCTTTAAATCTTTAAACTTCTATTCTCCTTCTTTTTATACTTCTATTCGCCAGTAAATCAAGCTAGATGCCTTCAGAGATGAATCAGTCTCAATCAGTAATCTTCTGTTGTCTTGTTTAGTAAATCTTGCCAAGTTTATTAATCAGAAACAGATCAGCCAATAAAGTGTACATGTTTTAATGTTAAATTTTGATTCTGTTAAATAAATGACCACATTTATTCTGATGGGCCAAAGATAAATTACGTCTCATGTCACTAATTAAAACTCCACTTTCAAGTTATCTTGGTCACATGGAAGAAATTTAACTCGAAAAAGAAAGAATCCGTGTTAATTAAACAATTAATATTCTTTGTGCTTGAACTAGCTTTAAGAATAATTAATTAGTAGTATATTACAGCGAAAACTGGCCCTACATTACTACACAAACAATGCAGTGTATGAATACTAAAGCCAAGGATAAATACTAAACATGCATGGGATTTCCATGACTTTCCACAGACGTGTAAAATGCATGGAAGATATGTGGTTTACAGGTTTTATTAAGGCTTGTGGTATTGTCATGTAGCATGGTGGTTCTACAGTACATATCAATACATCGGGTGGTTTCAGAGAGTTACAAGGTTCTGTAAAATCACTCAAAACAATACAGCTATGTAATGATATTGGAAAATACAATTTTTAATTCTGAAGTATTCAAAAAGTACAGTCTTTTAAAATACTCAAGTCTTTTCGAAAGCAAGTACTTTAATTTGAGTGAACTTTTGACTGAGCAACTTTTCTGGTAGTTGAGTAAGATTTGACCATGAGTACTTTTACTCAAGTAGAGTTACTTTGTCCACCACTGCCTGCAACACAGCCAACTGTAAAACAAACTCTACAACTAATACCCATCATCTGAATTCACCCTACTCATCCTGTCTCCCGTTTCCTCTCGTAGCCAAACACCTGTTGACCAGCATTGTAAATAAACTCTAACTTTTTGTAAACCTGAGTCTGGGTCTCTTTTAGTCTGCCATTTGGGGTCTTAAAAATTAACAATCATGTTACCACTTCACTTCCTGTTTTTAAATCTCTTCTAAAAACTCATCTGTTTTCACTGACTTAACCCAGTGTGATTTGATTTAGTATTTTATTGTTGTGCTTTTCTTTTGATGCTTTTATTTTTTGGTGTTTTTTTTTCCTTTAAATTACTGCCACTGATTTTTATTCTTAAGCACTTTGGTAACAACTGTTGGTTTTTAAATGTGCTTTATAAATAAATTTGACTTGACTCTGCTTGGGACTTCTGAGTGGAGTTATGTTCTCCCCATGGACACCCAGGATTTCTCCTGGTACTTTTGAATCCTACAGACCAAAACCATGCATGTTGGGTTATTTGGCATCTCTGAGTTGTCCCTTGGTGTGAGTGAGAGTTTGCCTTATTTGTCTCTTTGTGTTCCTGTGATGGACTTGCTGCCTGTCCAGGATGTCCCCTGCCTCTCAAACAGACTCAGAGGGGCACCAACTCCTTGGAGAAAAAAAAAGAAAAAAGTTTGATTTCCTTGTGTTGAAATAAACATTCGGAAACTTGCTTTAGTTGGGATTCTACAGATTATCCTATTTGTTTGAGATTCTGTCAAATAACTTAAAAAAAAGTAGTTACTTTTGCCACATCAGCATCTTCAGCATTTAAATCAGTAAACTCATTATAATTTCAGAAAGCTATCTGACAGCCTTTCTGAACAGTCGAATCATTCTCTGTAATGAGATTATATAATGACAGCCAAACAGTGGCAGCAAAAATTATATAATTTTAATTTTTATTTAATGTGCATGAATTGGTGTTTACTTTAAGCGCATCACAGAACAACACGTTAATTTATGAATAATTTACATTGTTTCTATAAATATTCATAAAACACTACAAGCAAGTGAAAAACAAAGAAATTATATTGACATGGTACAGTTTCTACTAGAAACTTTCTAGTACAAAATTCTGTGATTTATTTCTGTCATGTTCTGTTGAAGTTTGAACCCAGAGTACTGACAGACAAGAGGAACTTGGAGATAAAATAAAAAATAGATTTATTTAACAAAAAGCAAAAACTAAAACAAAAAGCTGATGTAGCAGCATAACTTGGGAAGACACGAAGGAGCAGAGCATGACTGGCTGCAGGAAGCACAGTCCAGGGAGTGACAAAATGACAGGTTCTAAAGAGACACTAATGATGGACAATGACAAACACTTGGGGAAAGACAATGATGATCAGGTGAGAATCAGGAGCTGAATACATGAGAGGAAAACACCGAAAGCTGAAAACACAGAGAAAACTAAATACAATAATCACAAGTAGACAAAAACACCACAAAACACAAGGACCATGACAATTTCCACTTATTTCTTTAACGATGTGTGACGTTATGTCTCTTCTGAATTAGTTAAACTACTGTAATTACTTTGTAGTTTCCATCCATTAATCCATTATCTTTACCCGCTTCTTCCTTTTCGGGTCACAGAGGTCAACTTATCTAATTTGATTTGTTTTTGAAGCAGTGCAGTGAGATGACTCCACTGAGTTTGTATTACTTAATGTTTTTTGCTTTTCTTATTGACTAAACAAACACATTAACCTACTGTTGGGTCCCATACGCTCTCCAAGTATCCCAAAATCAAAGTAACTCCTTCATTGTTAAGCTTTAGGAGTTTTATCCCTGAAATCACATTTTGACCCATGAATAATCACATTATTGAAGGTTGTTCATGAATCCAGTTCATGGACTGTCTTGTGGCTAGAAGTATTTAACACTAAAAATGCATGATTGATAATAATACAATTTAGACACGTTTTTTTTTTTTTGGCTGTTCCCTTCTTCAGGGATTGCCACCATGAACCAACTTGTAAAAAGACTTGGCAATTGTTTGTTTTACACCGGATGCCCTTTCTGACACAACCACAGACCACCAAGCTACCTCAGTCCTCTGTGTGGAGCAGAGAGCTGCCATCTGGGTGCCCAGGGGAGCAGATAGTGGGGATTAAGGGTCTTGCTCAAGGGCCCATTGTGTGGCAAATGACGTGGAGGCAGGTGTGGGTGTTTCACCTGTTAACATTTTGGACTTTACATCTGCTTTTGACACCGTCGACCACGAGATCCTCATTTCTAGGCTGGAGCAGTGGGTGGGCATCACAGGGTCAGCTCTCAAATGGTTTAGATCCTACCTCGCTGACAGAACCTTTTGTGTCAACATTAGCTCTTCGGTTGGGGGTACCGCAGGGGTCCATCCTTGGTCCACTTCTCTTTTCTTTTTACTTGATATCACTAGGTGCTATTTTTCATAAATATGGCACACCCTTTCATTTCTACACCAATGACTGTCAGATTTAATTCCATCAGGGACTGGTTTGCTTTAAATTTCTTAAGTTTTAATGAGAAGAAGACTGAAGTCATGTTGTTCCGTCCTAATGACACGATCAAGAACCATGGCACTGACCTCTCTAAACTCATTAGAGAAACAAAGTATCACTAATCTGGGAGAGATAATGGACCCTTCTATAAAACTTAACAGTCATGTAAACACAATTGTTAAATCCAGTTTGTTTGTTTTTTCAGTTGAAGTCCATACTGTCCAAAAACAACCTTGAGACTTTATTACATGCACTCATAACATCCGGGCTTGATTACTGCAAGGCTGTTCTGTTTGGAATCAGTCAGACCTCCATTGCATACTTCCTACTCCAAAATGCTGCTGCCCAATTTTTAACCGGTACAGACAAAGGAGAGCACGTTACACCAGTTTTGTCCTCCCTGCACAGGCTCCCGGTTCACTTTCAAATTCAGTTCAAAATCCTTCTGTATGTTTTTAAATCTCTGAACAGTTCTGCCCTCTCTTATCTCGCTGATCTGCTGCAGCCATATGTCCCACAGCGCTTTCTGAGGTCAGCAAATCAGACACTTCTATTGGTTCCAGGAACCCGTCGTAAGCTCAGAGGTGACAGGGCTTTCTCTGTTGCAGGTCCAAGACTATGGAATGAGTTACCACTACATGTCAGGCAGGCACCCTCCCTCACTGTTTTTAAGTCTCACTTAAAAATCCACTTTTACTCCCTGGCTTTTTACACAGTTTGATTTTGTTTAGAACCTGTCTGTATTCAACAATATTAGCCATTTAGTTATTGTTTGTTTCTGCTGTACTGCACTTTGGTTAGCCTTGTTTTCTGTTTTAAGTGCTTTATAAATAAAGTGGTATGGTATGGTATTTTGATGTTGTTAGTCCAGGGTGTCAAACCGACAACCTTCCAGTCACAGGCTCACCTTCTCTAACCTCTGTGCCACTACTCACCCCACAAACAAAATCAACATAATCAAAGCAAAAACTGTAATTGTTTTTTAATATGATCATTTATTAAGTTGCATTCATCACCTTACCGTTATGTCACGGTATGGTTCCAAATATTAGCAAGCTGAGCACATCCACCACACCTCCATAACCTTATTTATATTGCTAAATCCTGTGTAGAATAGACATTTGCAAAAGCATCAGAACTGACACTTTCAAAGAAAAACATAGTGACTTAAAAATTAAACAGAGATACACCTTTGCTACAATATCTGACATAAAAATATACACATTTTAGTGTTAATGTTTAATTTCAAGAATTAAAGCAGCAGACATCAAGTAACACAGAGAGAGGTTCAAACAGTCTGCACATGCTCTGGTGTGGCTGATCAATTTTTGGCACGACATTCCCATTTTTGCCTTTAAAAAAATGAGAAGAATTGAATTCAACAAAAAAAACGAAACCGGTTTCTATTAAGATCCTTTAGTGCTGAATCCCTTAAACACTATATGCACACTGATTTTAAGAGAAGTCAGATCTGATAAACAAAGTAATTAATTAAGAGGCAAATTAGTGAATGTGTGCAGTTTTTATAAATAACTGGGGGCAATTATTAACAATTCAACATTTCAGCTTGTTGTGCAGCTGCGTGCTAAATGTGTCTGTCTGCATTGTTAAAGAAAACATAAATCATTAAGACTACATTGTAACAGGAAAGTGAATTTAAACAAATTTCCTGTTATTGTAACTATATGATTAATTGATTTGCTATAAAATCTCCTTAAACCAGATGTTTACTATAATTGACTACATTTTTTTTTTCCTGTCCAACACTTTTTGTAGATGTAAAACACAATACTTCTGTGAATCTTCCACGGTTTTCTTGTAACATTATAAATGTAGCAACTATTTTTAATTATCATTTAGAAATATCAATTACTTTAGAATAGTTTTTGCCAGCTCACTGCTTCTAAAAGAAGAGAAGCTGTTTTCTTGTCCTTATTGACCCTTTTTATTTTCCAGTCTTGATGGTTCAGCAGTAATTTGTGAACAAAAGTCTGCTTGTTTTGTTCACTTTCACTGCCGAGTCTCTAATTTCTCTCTGCCACTTCACATCAGTTATCTTCTTTATAAGGTATATGAAAGGTCCTGCATGCTGCAAGGTCTTGCATATGTTTATTTAAAATTCTTTTTAAGCTCACTTTTCAGCTCACAAAGTCTATTTTAATCATACACTCAATTCACCAAAAGTTGTTTTGAGTAGTTTAAATCCATCTTTCCTTGCAGCCCTGGCTCCCCTTTGTCCTCCAGCTGTTTCAGGAGCTATTTACATAAAATTTGCATTATTCATAGACACCTATTCTGACTAGCTGGAAGTGTGGCTTCAGGTTCCCCTTATGCCAATCGGAATAAAACTAAATGAATAATGCATATGTTCTTATTTACCATGAATGATGGCTGCATGAGGAGATGTAAAAGCCCAGAAAAGAACCTGATTCTGAGTGAAGAGAAATCACCTGCTGCTGCTTGCGTGAAACTTCAGAATCATGTTTAAAGATGGTGTTTTACAAAGTGGCATTTGGGCAACTTATTTTTACCTGTGGCTTTCTAATCTATTTTTATTCATCTTGACTGATTGCAGTGCCTATTTGAACAATTGTATACCTTGACCTGTTTACACCCTGTAAACTAGTCTCCTTTTTTAATTTAAACATGGTTTAATAAACATTGAGGGAATTGCAAACTTTTTGGAGAAATTCTAGTGCTCAGTCATAAACTGGTTTCACTACAAGATAAAAACCCCCAAAAGTGATGTGGACTACACACAGTCCACTGCAGCAAGGAGTGTTCAGACCATTACATAGAAGAAAGTTAACAAGGACATTGTGAGATGCACAAAAGAGCCGGCTGTCCACCTTCATTAGAAAGACCAGGGGTCATCATTTTTGGACAACGTGAATGGATAAGGCAAATCGTGTTAGACCTAGAATAACTAGAGAAACTGCATTTCCTGTGAAAATGCAGTGTGAATGATAATTGCAGGATAACTTGCTGGAAACACAGCTGAAATTAGCTACAAAAACATGCTGAAATCTAGCTGAAATAGAAGAACAAGTCCAAATTAGTAGAAGAAAACAGAAAGAACACATATTTGTTGAATGAGGTTTAAATAACCAGAAATGAGAAGAACATTTTGCTAAAAAAAATTGCTGGAAAGTACTGTAGCTGGAAATGCAGAAAGAAGCGAGTAGAAGGAGCTGAAATGATTTTAAAAAATGTGGAGTTTGCTGAAAAAGGTAAAATTTGAATTAAAAAAACTAAATAGCTGAACGATCAGCAAAAGCTCAAACTAGCAGAAATAAGCTGAAAGGAGCATGACAAGCTTAAATTAGCATATTGAAGTTAATTAGTCTTAAAGTAGCTGAAATTACTGTGGAAAATTTGATTTTATCTGAAAACAGCTGAAAATAGCTATGAAAATGCATTTGGAAAGTTAGAACAAGCTTAAATTAGCAGAAGAAACAGAAAAAGCATGTTTGCCCAATTAGGCTGAAATAAAAATAAATCAGACCAAAAATGTGGAACTTATCTGAATAAAGCTGAAATTAGCCAAAAAATAAAATAAAATAAAATAAAAAAGAAGAAAAAACTTTTTTTTCAGCTGCAGTTGAAAAGTAGCTAAAAAGCAGAAAGAAGCTTAAATTTTAAGAAGGAAGTGGGGAGAGCACAGTTTTGCTGAATTAGGCTAAAAAAACCTCAAATGTGTGCATTAAATGTGGAATTAGCTGAAAACGCTAAAATTAGCATAAAACAGCTAAATAGTAGTTGAAATAGCAGAAATAGCTGAAACTTGCAGAAAAATGCTGAAAGGAACATAACAAGCTGAAATTAGCAGAAAACAGTGAGGAAAAAGCACAACAATCTTACAGTTGACAGAAAGAGCCTGAAAGGAGCATAAAAGTAGCTGAAAAATGTTTAAATTTGCTCAAGGAAGCTGGAAGAATCTGGACCAGAACAAAATGTGAACTGAGCAGTAAAACGTTGTAAACAGATCTAAAATTAGCTTTTCTGTGAGAAAAAAAAAAATGGCAGAAAAGGCTAAATATTTAAAATAGCTAAAGTTGCACTAATGCTAAAAGTTGTAGCAGGATTGTCCTGAAAGAGCTGAATGTTTTTACATATGGTTTGTTGAAATAGTTTGAAAACTGCAGGACTAGAATCGCGCTGAAAAATGTACGGAAGAAAAATGGGTCACAATAGTGTGAATGCTTCATGAACATTCACACAATAAAATAACACAACTATGTTAAATGGGAAAACCATCGTTAAAAAGGCAATGCCACTGCATGTGTCCCTTGTCTCCTTAAGTATAAAAGGTTTTAATACCTTTTTTTTTACATTAAAAGCCTGCCCACACACTTTACATGTTGGTTGGGAAGGTCAACAACTCAATTTACAACGACCTGCGGGATGAGTGGGTCAACGACTCCCAAGTTACTTTAACAGCGCTCCACGTGTAATTGTTCCACTCGTTACAACTTACAGGTTTGAAACGTCCATTAGTGAAAACTGAAGAAGCCTTTTGAAAAAGAGTTCAGTCTCTTCAAAATAAGTACTTCAGTTACTTTTAAAAATATAGGATTACCACGACCAGGATAAGTATCTTCACTAACAACAAATGAATGAAACATAGAATCGGACAAGATGTTATTCTGAATTTAAATGCACAAAAAGTTTGTTTTTTTCATTCGTTATTCATGTTTCTTTTTGACTAGACTGGAAAAATACAGAAATATCTATAAACATTAAAAAAAGTATATTTTTTATAGCATAAGGGATTAAAGCCACCTTTTCTCTTGACCCAAAATGTCACCCAGTTTTTCTACAACAGGAATTTTTGTTTATTTGGTCAACACAGCTGAGCTGAGGGGATATTAGATCTGAAAGTGATCAAACAGGATTTTATGTTACTTTTAAGTTTATTTTCTGTTGTTGAAGTTCACTGTAGTACATCACATCTTTCATACAGCTAAACTTGATGACTCACAAACTTCTTTACAACCACCTACCACAACAAATCTTATAATATTTTTTTCTTTACAGTAGATTAGTCTCCTGCTGAAGACAAAACGATGATCAGTATCAACCCTCTGTCAATTTGATTTATTGCCATTGAGAAAAATAAACTGTAAATCAAATCCGAACACAAGAATATTCAAGGTTCAAGGTGACTTTATAGTCATTTGCATCACACGTGGTACATGAGGTGAAATGAAATTGTGTACTCAATGTCACAGTTACATCCAACAATAGCAATAATATAAACTATTAAAAAAACAGTATACAGTACAAGAATCTAAGATCCGCTAAACAATAATAATCAAATACAATGTGGTGTATTAAACAGCAGCCTGAACATGAATTTGTGGTGAGCAGATTGGTATGAATAGCAGCTTATGGGTAAGAAATCAGCAGGATGGATGAGCAGTAGCACAGATAAAGAGTCAAATCTCCAATTAAAGTCGCATTACAGTGATTATCCTGGTTAGAGATTCATGAGTCTAACAGCTTCAGGGTAGAAGCTGTTCCTCAGTCTAGTGGTTCTACACTTAATGCTCCACAACCTTCTGCCTGAGGGGAGTGGGGCATAAAGTGTGTGTGCTGGGTGAGTGGGGTCCTTCATGATGCAGGTGACCCTCTTGCTGCATCTGGAGGTGAAGATGTCTGTGATGGTGGGGAGGCTGACTCCAACAGCCTGTGCAGTCTTCAACACTCTCTGCAGAGCTTTTCTCTCTCCAGCTGTGCAATATAAAGGTGCTTTTGGAATTGTGGACTCCACATGACTTGAGTCTTTTTTTTAGAATTATAATTAAAACCAAATCCACTTTATTCATGCTTTTTTCAACTCAATTAGTCACCTCCAGCTTATCCTAAATGCTGCTGTGAGGCTTTTATTTTATTTGAGGAGACACCACACCAATCCCACAAACAACTGCCTCCCTCCTCTGTCTCTCCAACGATTAGTTTGGCCATTGTGGTAAAGACTTCTTGTTTGAAACTCTTGCTGAGGTAACAACAAAGTCCATGCTCTATAATCCAGGTATAAAATCCAACATTTTTCAGTCAGGTCATCTGGACAGTTTCTTTTTTTGTGCTGAAACGTTTCGCCTTCTATCTGGAAGGCTTCATCAGTCAAGGAAACACACAACAAAACTGATTCTTCCCCCAACAGCTTACTCCAAAGTGGAACAAACCAGTTCTGCTTGTGATAAGC
>NC_056506.1:32171256-32193110 GCF_014905685.2 Nematolebias whitei
GAAAATAATGACAAATCATTTTAATACCTCTCTACATAAATGTGATCAAAGGTTTGCTGGAGCTGAAACAGAAAAAAATCGTCTCTTGTCAGTTTTAAATGAAAAATAATGAAAGCAATGAATGTCAAACAAATTTATCTTCTTCCAATTGAATATTTCTGAAGAAGGCTGTTTTTCTGACCTATTTTGCTTGTGCAGTTTGTACATTTTAGTGCAGGTGTTCTGGTTTTGGGCAAAGGGCCTTCTGACAACAGAGATTGCAGTATGGGGGGAACTGCTGAACGCTGAAAGACAAAGTGCTGTAATCTCCTCTGGGATAACTGAGAGACTTTAATTATTCATAGATTAATAGACTGTAAAAATGTGTGTGTCCCTAGATGACTGCTTTATGTTTTATAACTCTAACCAGCTATTTTTCTTCAGCCGCACACTGGAAAATTTTCTTTTTATGAGAAGATTTATTGGCTGCCACATAAACTTCCATGAGACTTTTTGCATTAATATTAATTTTGGGTCTTTTTAAATCTACAAAAGAGCTGGACTTGACTGAAGACAGAGATCTGAAAATGAGGAAAAGAAACATCGTTAGGCTCCTGAAATACAAAAACTGCACACAAACACTCTGAAGGTGAAACAAAAAATGTTTGGCAGCTTCATCTTAAGATGGTTATCAAAGAGTTTAACAGCATAACAGCTGACATTTTATATTTGATTGTTGCTTCAAGGTTCTTTGAAGTGAGTCGGGTAGAGAAAGTTTCACTTGCTACAGGAAAATAGCAAAGACCTCGCACAATGAAATTAATTGCACTTGAGTATGTGTTGGGAATGACTACTACCCCACCATATATTCGCTTAATATTTGTTAATTTAACTGACTTGAAATTCAAGACAAGTGACACTGATGCTGACTGGAAACAGGTGTAAGTAGGCGATGCCGGAGCTGAGGAACAGAAAAATGATGTTGCTACAGGGAAAAACATAAAGCAACAAAACTAAACACAAAGATCACAAAGCAGAACATAAGCACAATAACTAAAAAGGAACAAGTTCAACATTTAACATGAAAGACAACCCAAAAGTGACCCCAAAATCAATAAATAAGTCAAATGGATCCTGACAAATATGGCGTACATGGTAAAAACCAGCAGAAGAAAACATTTTAATTGTCAGTTGAAGCTTGAAAAGATGGATACATTTTATGAACTGGGTCCAGTTGAGGGCAGCATGGTGGTAGAGCTGTTGCTTCTCAGCTAGCAGATCGCTGGTTCAAATCCCGGCTGGGGACTTTTCTGGGTGGACTTTGCATGTTCTCTCCGTGCATCTCTCCAGGTACTCCAGTTTCATCCCACAGACCAGAAACATGCATGTTAGGCTGATTGGTAACTAAATTGTCCCTAGGTGTGAGTGAGAGAGTGAATGGTTGTTTGTCTCATTTGTCTCTCTGTGTCCCTGTGATGGACTGGAGACCTGTCCAGTGTGTCCCCTGATTCTCACACAGTGATTGCTGGAACATGGGCACCAGTGACCCCGCAACCTGAAAAGGAGGAAGTGGGTAAAGATAATGGATGGATGGTTGGATGGATAGATGAATGGATGGATGGATGGATGGATGGATGAATGGATGGATAGATGGATGGATGAATGGATGGATAGATGGATGGATGGATGGATGGATGGTTCCAGTTGACTGTTAAAAAGATTTATTGTAAATAAATAAAAACAGCCCAGGACATCCTTGTAAAAGAGATGAATAATCTCAATGCAGCAATTTTCAGTCAGGTTATCTGGACAGTTTCTTTTTTTTGTGCTGAAACATTTCACCTTCCATCCAGAAGGCTTCATCAGTCAAGGAAACACACAACACAAAACAGATTCTTCCCCCAACAGCTTACTCCACAGTGGAACAAACCAGTTATGTTGGTGCTATGGTGGTCTCTTTTGCACACACCCTCCTCCAGTGCCGGCCCTCTCCCTCGTCGACAGTCATGTCAAATTGGAGCATGGAGCATGGACTTTGTTAATAATCTCAATGGATTTCTTCCTGGTAAAATAAAGGTTAAAAAAAAAGAACAATACACAACAGAATTTGTTTTGTTGGTGATAATGCATTAGTAAGTTATCATACTGTACATATTCTTAATTCTTGAATTGTGAAGCCAAGAAAAAAAGGTAAAACAATCTTTAATGATTGAAAGTGATACATCAATTGTTTTCCCATTTTCAGCTTTGTTTAAGGAAAAGAAAATGGAAACATTTGCAGTAGAAACATAAAAAGCATCTTAATCCATCTTACTACAAATCAAAGGTTACTTCTGTCCTACATTTCATAAATAAATGTATCTGTAAATGGATGCTGTGAATAGAAGGGCTGATTTTTTTCCATGCAGATGTTGCAGTGGTTGGGAATCTTCATCACAGGCATCATTAAGGCAGCCAGTGCAGAAATCCTCAGTGCATACTAATTCACCGAATCACCACATGGCTCGCTCTCAGTGTGTTTGCTGCAACAGCTGAACCAACCAACATTTAGTCGTTAAAGTTAACATTAGAAAAACTGAGATTAAAAGAGACAAGATAACAGCTATAAGCAGCCAGAACAGTAGCTAAAAGTAACAAAACAGTAGCTAAAACTGGTCAAACAGATGCTAACATTATCAAAAACAGTTGCTAAAAGTATCAAAACAGATGCCAAACGTTAAATTTGGAAAAAAAAATAAAAATAAAAAAAAAATCTTAAGCTAAAATTTACACCACAGTAGGTAAAATTAGCAAAACTTCAGTGAATAGCCAAATGACGCAGCCTGGCAACTAAAAGTTAAAAGCAACAAAACAGTAGTTGAAAGCTAAAATCTTCCTGAACAGAACCTAAAAACTAAAAAGCAAAGAAACAATAGCCAATATAAAACAGTTGCTATAGCGCAAAGAAATTATCTATTTAATTTAGTTAATCTTTATTTATACATATAGTATTTTTCAATCAAAAGAGAAACCCCCAAAAAACAACGCAAACGCATAAAAGCACAAACAATCAATAAACAACAGTTAAAAAAAAAAGCAGCTAAATATCATTGGATGATCTTTTGGGAGATTTTTCAGTTTAATCTATTTTTTACTAGATCACTGATGAGTATTGCTGCACCCTGACTCCTGTTTGTATGATAAGTCCTTTGAGACAATTTCTTTGTTGAAAGGAGGACGACAGCACGCTTTTCTCTTGGCAGAAAAAAGTCATGCTTTTAAAAGAGTCAGTGCTTTCAAATGGGAGCTTTTCATCTATTGAAGAGCCACACACTGCATCCATTCACTGCCTCTCCTGCTTTTTACTGAGAGATGAAATAAACCAGGACAGATGATCAGCCTGCCCACTCTGTTTGTATAAAACATCAAATTATCTAACATAACTACATTAAAGCTCAACACATTTGTTTGTTCAGGGCATTTTTTTCCCCATCAGAATCCATTAAATTGTCACAAACACACTTTCAGGCCCATCTGAAATCAACAGAGCCTGCTCTTGTCAGCCCAGTTTGAACAGCTAATTAAGAGAAAGTTTAAGGATTCTGCACAGCTGCCTCACATTGAGCTGCAAAGACTCCTAAAGGATTGAAATGGTTTACGGTCTCATGACGCTCTGCACATTTTCTTTTACACACAATTACCACGGGGCCATCGGGGCCTCTGAAATGATAGTGTAGAGTCAACAATTAAGTGAGGTGAAAACCCAAGTTCATAGCCTCAAGGAGCAGAATTAATATTAGATTTTAAAATTTTAATTTACTGTTGTCCTAAGGTTTTACAGTACTGTATGCTACACAGTTGTAGCTTGTGTAACTGTGTTTTTCTGATTGTGATTACCATAAAAACATTTGGTATTTCATCTTTTAAAACTAACAACAAAATTGAATGTGAGGAAAAGATGAGGCTCTGCCCGGAGGACTTGCATTTTATTTTATTTGGCTGGCAGAAGTACAGTGCTCTAACAAGTTTTCATTTGTGCCTAGGGGCGTGCCTGCAGGTATATTCCACATTAACAGTCTTTACAGAAATGCAAAATATAAAAAATAAAATAAAAAATTGATACAAGTACACCAGGGGCCAACTAAAAACAAATAGAAAGAATGTTTGCTGACCAGAAGCCAGCCTTGCATTAACAGTCCTGAGAGTAAAACGTGGATTTCTTTGTTGGAATGTATGGGAAGGCTTCAGTGTGAAAACTATACATTTATAAATACCCAAGTACACTAGATGACCTAAATGTTGGCACAAGTGAAAAAGGAAGTATGGTTCAAATTACACATCATCACATAAAGTAAACATCTCTGCGTAAATATGACATTTACTGGCAGCTTTTCTGTTAAATTAAAATTCTACACTGCAAAAACAGCACTACTTGAACTAAGCCAAACATTCCTAAATGTGATCAAATTTTCTTGTTTTGAGAAAAAAATCTGCCAATGAGGTAAGCAAAAGTTGAGTGGCTAGAATTCTTAAACCTAGCAAATTAATCAAACTGCAGTGTGCCTTTAAACTAAACTAAATTGTCCAAAATTAAAGAAAATTGCACTTCTTACAAGCAAAGATCGCTTTCCTTGAGATATATTTTCTTAGAACGAGTGTTATGCCCCCATGATTAAGCTGATTTTAAGATTTTTTTTATGCTTCATTTAAGAAAATTTGACTTATAACAAGAAGAGACCCTGATGTGTGGAAGATATTTATCTAAACTGAATATTATGCATTCTTGAATAAGCTGATTTCAAGAATTATTATACTTATTTTAGGATTTTACACCTTAATTTGTTTTCACATGAACAAAAAAATAGCTTGCTACAGGACTTAAAAAAAAAAAAAAAACTGAATTGTTTCTTTCTTGATTGAACTAACTAAATCTCAACTCTGAGAATAAATTAGCAAAAATGGCTGAGGATTAGATGACATATGTTGAAAACGCATACTAAAAATAAGGGGTTGTATCTTAACACCTGATAGTCCAGTAGACTCGGTTCGGTTGGGGACCAATATTCAGAACAGTTGTTTAGATTTTCAGCTGGTGCGGTTCTCATTCACACTGCACTGAGTCAATCGAGCCAACCTGTTCCCCCCCATCGCCTGTGGTGGCGCTGCACCAAGAACTACTGAAAGAAACGACACAAAAACCCTCTGAAGAAGACACTTCTTCTTCTTCTGGAAATAAAAACAAAAACAGAGTGGTGTCAAGTTTTAGTGGTTTTAGGATGTCTGTTTGTCATTTTTCAACAATGGACTCAGCATGAGCAGAAGATGAGGCAGAAGACGACGGAGAATGTTATTTTTCACACAAGGCGGCTGACGGCTTTGTATGAGGTAAGAGAAATGTGCGTTTGTTGGCCCTGCGCTGTAGTCCACTTCTTGCTTTTGGAGCGGTCCCCAGTCCGCTTGCATTCACACTGCATTTGAACTGCGCCAGAGGTCACTTCAACTGAACCAAGGTCTAGGTTTTTAGGCGAAGCAGAGTTCACATTTGTGGTCCGTATCAGAGTTGAATTGCGCATTCATACCTTCCCAAATGAACCGGACTTTCTAGGCAAATGGACTAGAGTTCGATTAAAGCGAACTAATCGAGACACCAGACGCATTCTTAATTTTTTGATTTTTATTGACAGCGACAGGTCACATTTCTAAATTGAGAAGTTGTTTAAATGGCCTCACTCATTAAATTATAACTATAATCTTATTCTGAAATTTCAACCAAACCATGGTCATACCCTGTAAAGCTCAAGATGAGCTTAAATATCTTAAGAAAAATTTAGACACATCTTCTTAGAATGAGCTTAATTTTCTTGTGCAAAACTTGTTTGTTAAGAATATGTTTTCTTTATAGACAAAAAATAAGAAAAAATGTCTATGAACAAGTTTTTTTTTTAAAACTTTCTTAAAAATCGTTTTTGCAGTGTAGCGTTCCTAGAAGGAGTGCATATCATCCGCCACAATTCACGTTTAAACTAAAACCTTTTTATCATGAGAAAGGATGGAGTGGTAGCCACTTTGGTCAAACCTTGACCTTATGCACAATCTCATGCAACATGTGAGATCCTATAGATGTGAACGTGCTCAAAGAATCTGTTCATTATGACTCTCAGCTAGTACTTCATCAAACTTTAGCTCAACATCTGTAGAAATGAATGAGTTCTAGCCATTTTAGTGTTGACTATTGGTTTGCTATGGTAGCTATCTTTAATTGGGTTGATTCCAAACATTAAGCAGTTTTAAATGTACAACCAATGATTGCTTTATGAGAGTTTTATTAAAATTCATCAAGTGAATCACAAGATATTTTGCTAACTGACAATGTGCTGGGTAACTGCTTCTATAGCTTGTCTTTAAACTCAGAATGCACTGTTGCAGAATACTTGTGTGGGTGCACGTCAGCTCATTTAAGTCAATTTTCTGGGACTGATCAGACCAATTTAGCGTGAAATTTGGCAAGATGTTACAATGTCAAAAGAGCCAGTTCCACAGAACAACTGTACAGCAAGCATTTGTGTTTTTCTGCCGTTTGAAACAAATTTGACACTTTTTGTGACATCTATCCCAACTTTCAAATTAGATTATGAGAGATGCAGCTTAGGAGAGATTAAACTTGTTTCAATTAGTTTTCTTTGCTGACATTTAAAAATTTATTAGCTTTTTTTTTTTTTTGGGGGGGGGGGGGGGTCCAGCTGGCTTATAATTATGAAGCTCTGGTTTATTCTGTAAAAGACAATCTGCATGGATTCATTCCCTCACTGAAGTTGATGTTTAATGCTTTATTGACCGCATCAGCAAGACAAAATGCAGGAAAAAAATGTGGAAAAAGTACATAATTTGACAGAATACATTTGCTATTACCAATTTTTTTTGTTAAAAAAAAACCCTGCTCCTAGCTGGTAAGAATGGTTAACTGTAGCAAAACGAGTAAATTTACACAGTATATCTCACCTGATAGTGATTGTCAGCCTGAAGTGAACGTTCAGTGAAGTTCAAAGATTTCATCCTTTGCCTCGGAGCCACCTGCTTATTGTTTGCCATCAACACTCAGGTCATGCTCAGCACAGTTCACTGCTCTTCATACAGACGCCTCGTGCAACTTGGTCCTGTGCGACCTCAGACTGGCTGATGTTATTCACTCCCCCACCCTTCACCCCCCCCACTCTCAGTCGACTTGATCCAACTCTTAATTGGTTTCTCAATATGTGTCTTATCTTCACTTCACTGAATTTAAGTCCTAGCACTCCTTGAAGGAGCGCACATCGCCTGCTGCCTCATTAAATCGAGAAAGCCCTCAGAAGTCTGCGTTTTCATGGGACAAAGCTAGAAAACAAAAACGAATCAGTCCAATCGGAGTGGCTCATTAGATGTTTTGCGAACAGACAAATAGAGTTAACACCAAAAGTCAAGATTAAAGTTTTAATCAATCTGCTACTGCTATATTAGATCTTAGCACATCTGCTAATTTGACTGGATTTAGGCCTTTTAAGGCTGTGGCAGCCTTGTAATATGTGTGAGCATATATTTCTGCTGGTGTGAGTGCGTGTCTGGTTGCATGAGAAGGGAAACTTCAAAAGCATCTCACTGCAAATAGAAAGAGCCAACATGGTAGAAGGTTTAGTTGTTGTTTTTTGTTCTTTTGCTGCTGACAACATTGTGGACTCTGAGGGTAAAACAGCAGGAGAGCCCAGAGGAGGCGCTTTAATTAGACAGGCAGAGATCGTCTGCTTGTGTAGACACGCATGCCGGCAGGAACACACATGCATTTTCATGAACTCATCATAAATGTTGTCACTTCATGGAGCAGATTAACCCTCCGCATTTCTTGATCACTCACAGAACTAAATTGTCATACCTTCATCTCGTTTTCCGAGTTGAGAACTTTTGTCTCGTCTCAGATATAAAACACAATGTTAGATTTTTCTGTCACTAAATACACAAAGGTAACTTTCATCAGCCATGGCTATTTCTGTAAATGTCCAGTTAAATGGGGAAAAAAAGAAAAGTAAAAAAAAAAAAAAAAGATAAAACAGCTCTTTTTGTTTTCAATTTCTGGAGTAAAAAGTTGAGGGTAAACTTTGAGAACTGAAAGGTGAGTAAATCAGTCTTTGAAAAATATGGAGACTAAATCTGCAGGCCACAAAAAGAAATGACAAACCTGTGGTTATAACACACTGTCACAAGAAGCCAGATAAAACATTCAGGAGTGGGCTCTGCTGGCAGCTACTGTCAACTGCTGTCCTTTCCTGCAAAACAAATACATAAATAAATGAAAATCTGATTGCAGTTCATTCACTTTCACTCCCATGGTGCCAACATTTTTGTTTGGTCTTACCTTTCAAATTATTGTTCATTTGTGTTGCACTCCAAGAAATTACACAAGGTTACAGAAAAAGAACAATGGGGTTCAATCACAGGTCAAGTCAATAAATAAGCCAAAGTTTATTATGTTTGTGAAAATTATAATGTTTATGAGTGAGGTTACAAGGTTTTGAGAATTTGTGCATGGTGTTATCATTAAACTGGGGCGTTCACTTTATAAAACCAGTCATGCATTCCAACAAATAGTGAAGGAGTCTCTCAAAAATGCATCAATCAGTTTTTAAACCAGTTTGGTTCTGCTCAGGGTCATTGAGGAGCTGGATTTTCTCCCAGCTGTCATCAGGTGAAAAGTGGGGTACAGCTTGGGCAAGTCGTCAGTTGATCACTGGGCCAACACAAGGACACACTCACACACACCTAACGTCAGTATAAAACACAGATAAATCTAACATGCATGGTTTTGGACTTTTGGGAGAACATTTCAGTGTTAGGCCTCAGCTCAGATTCAAACCTGCAACCATCATGCTGTGAGGTGACAGCAGTGGCGACTCCTGAGCAAAAATATTAGTGAGGCAGACATAAATTTCCTGAATTACTAGTACAGGTAAGTTTCTTTCAGCTGCTCCCTTCAGGGTTTGTCACATCAAGTGAACACGCATGAAAGATTTGGCAATTTGCTTTAAGCTGGATGCCCTTCTTGATGCAACCTGGGCTCGAACCTGCAACCTCAGGATTACAAGACCGCTGCACTGACCACCAAGCTACTGCAGCTTCAATTTCCTGAATTACAAACCACACAAATTTAAAATGCTGCTACAACTGTCTGGCACGTGAGAGAGGTGGCGGCTTGCCAAACACTTGTGCTTAAAATTGTTTGGATCAGTAAAAGTTTTTTTTTTTATATTGACTATATATACACAGGTGCTGGTCATAAAATTAGAATATCAAGAAACAGTTCATTTATTTCAGTAATTCCATTCAAAAAGTGGAACTAATATGTTCATTCATTGCACACAGACTGATATATTTCAAATGTTCATTTCTTTTGATGTTGATGATTATAACTGACAACTAATGAAAACCCCAAATAACACTAACCCTATTATCATCGCTAACAATGTACCTTTAAACCCACTAGGAGGTACAGGAGGGGCAGTCTGACTGCTACATATGGGGATGATAACAACTAATAACGGCTGATAACATTTGAAGCAGGTCTGTCATCAAAGGTCAAAGAAAAAGTTTACAAGACAGTGGTGAGACCAGTTATGTTGTATGGTCTGGAGACAGTGGCATTGACAAAAAGACAGGAGAAAGAACTGGAAGTGGCAGAAATGAAGATGTTCAGGTTCTTCTTAGGATAAGATTAGGAATGAGATCATCAGAGGTACAGCACAGGTTGGACAACTGGGAGATAAAGTTAGGGAGGCCAGACTGAGATGGTTTGGACATGTCCAGAGGAGGGACAGTCAGTGGGTATGTTGGTAGAAGGATGTTAGAAATGCAGCTGCCAGGAACAAGACAAAGAGGAGATATATGGATGCAGTTAGAGACATGGAGGTAGTTGGAGTGAGGACAGAGGATGCAGAGGACAGAGATGGAGGAGGATGACTCGCTGTGAAGACCCCTGAGGGGGGAAAGCTGAAAGAAGAAGTTTGAAATTCTGCCATGAAAAGAGTACTTAACCTTTTATTACTTAAATGTTCATCTGCTTGAATTTTATCGATCCATGCGTAGAAAACAGTGTTTAAATATAGATGGAAGGTTTTGAGTTTGAGTACAAAACTATTTACACTATTCAATGACTTGTCTGAGTGCACAAATGTAAAAAAATATGTACATAGTAGCGTGACAAGCAGCAGCTCACATAAAGTAAATATCAACCAGCTCATATTATGTTGCTCCTTTTAAATTATTTTTTTCTTCATTTGTAGTCACCAGACACTAGCAAAATATCTCACTGCCTTGCAAGTGAAGTGAACATGCGAAGGTCTCTTTCAAGGGGCAGCACGGTGGCTCAGTTGATAAAGCTGTTGTCTCTCAGGGTGAAAGTTGCTGGATTGAATCCTGGCCCGGGGCCATTCTGGGTGGAATTTGCATGTTCTCTCCGTGCATGTGTTTCCTCTCACAGACCAAAAACATGCATGTTAGGCTGATTGGTAACTCTAAATTGTCCCTAGGTGTGAGTGAGAGAGTGAATGACTGTTTGTCTCATTTGTCTCTAGGTGTCCCTGTGATGGACTGGAGACCTGTCCAGGTGTCCCCCACCTCTCGTACAGTGACTGTTGGACATGGGTACCAGTGACCCCCGCGATCTGAAAAGGAAGAAGCAGGTAAAAGATGGATGGATGGATGGGTGGTCTCTTCTCAGAGAGGTGATGTGGAGTCTGGTGCTCTTCCAGCTGATAGCTCTCCCTCATCTGGCAGAGCCTGAACTGTCTCCATGTCAAATAGATTTCTTTAATCATCTTGCATTCATGTAACACCATAAAGCAAAAGAGTTATTTCATTTAATTGAAAATCAAACCCACTGTCACTATTTTACAAAACCAACAACTTACATCTGTCTGTCTGAGTGTTTTCACAGCTAAAAGGACAATCTGTTGTAGCACATATGCTGCAAATGCGTTTCTGGGAAATCATTTTCTTTCTGGTTTATTTTGTAGATTTCATGTTACATGATATACATGCTGAGTAAATGTAAAGGGTTTTATTCTTATGTTAGAGGACACCGTGCAGGAAAACAAGGATTTATCTTCACATTGCATATTTCTTCCTGAGCTTGCATTCTCTAATCCATTTACACATGCAAATGAGCTTTGTTTTTGTGACACCGTATGGAAACCTAAATGACACTACGGTTTCATTACAATAATGCTTCATATTTATCTCCTGTGATCTCCATTTTTTTTCATTTGCTGCTTTATTTATTTATTTATTTTTTGCTGACTCAGGCAACTCATTGACTATCCTCTTGGAGAAAATAGCAACTCGACCTTCCAGCTTTTTTTTTTTTTTTTTTCATTGTTTGTTTTTTAAAACTGGACTGAACCGCCAACTTGTATTTATGTTCACACAGCATTACCAGAACTGATATGGATGTATTATGAATATTTTATACGTGGAAAAACAAACACTCTCCATATTTTAACATGAGGACAAACCATTATATTTATTTATGTTGTTCAGGGTCCTCGTTGATATAAAGTCCAGTGCGGAGTGTTTCCAATTTCTACCTTGTTTTATGTTGTTTGCCCGTTCTGCATAGGTTCACCCTGTGTTACGTCTGCATATAGAAGTACTCTGCAGTGTTACTTGGTTTGGCAAGTCAAAAAAACTTCCAAATGAGGCACATTCAGAACACATGCTGCACAATTAGAGATAAGAAAAAAAACTTAAAAAAAAAAATATATATATATATATATGTGAATACACTATGTATAACTGAACTATATTTTAAACTTAACTAAATGCAACATAGAGGAAACCATAACTTATAATAAATGTCTTAAAACTTCCTGATTGATTAAAACCTATAAACGCAAACAACATGCTTTTATCTTTGACAAACTCAGACTTGAAAGTTTCTTTTATTCTCCCCAGTCTAATTATTGGTAAATGGCCTCACTTCAGCCTGGTTTGTTGTAGGTAATTTCTGTTTTTAATTAGTTATTATCTCTCTACTTTTGCTACTTGCTCTTTTGGTTTAATCAAATAGTCCCCCCCCCCCCCCCCGCCTCGTGTAGATAAACACTACCTGACAAACCTTTTTCAGTTTTCACACGACAGGTAAAAAAAGAGGTGTAATGAAGAGTGGAGAGACGCTCAGACACCTGAGATTACCTCTGCTGGCCAGCTCAGTAGATCTTTAATTAGAAGACAGAAAGAGTGTTTTCTTGTATAATTAATTTAAAGGCAAATGCTTCCTCATTCAGAGAAAAGGCTGGATGTTTTCCCTTGGACTTTAAATTTCTGCGACAGATGTTTCACAACATTTCAGGGGCTTTTGGTACAGCTAGTAATTATCTAAATAACAGATGGATCTCCAGGCAAAGACTTACTGTTCTGTGTGCCACCTGACTGCATATACATTTTAAAAGAGCTAATTAAAATCTAATGCCTTAAACGTTGCTTATTATGATCAAAATAAAGTGACATTTTTTCTTTTGCATGTTTCATTGATTGTCGATATTAACATTTGTTAAATAGGATGATGAAAGCAGTGGAAAGGAAATATTCTGCTGGTTTGATATAGTCCCCAAATAACAAATATTGATATATTTTTTTATATTCCAATATTCTGCTGGTTTGATGTGTGGGGAGCAAAAACTGAACTTTACGGAGGGAGTATGAGGTTTAATGGTTTAATTTTGTTTTTTAATGAAGTTTAAAGGTTTAAAGCAATGGTTCTCAAACTGGGGTCCCCGGACCGCCGGGGGTCCGTGAGCTGGTGCTTAGGGGTTCACAAAAATTATATATATATTTTTTTTTACAAGCCTGTATAGATGTTTAACAACCTGTTAAAATACACCAAAACGCACAAAATCACATCCACTGGTACTTAGTTCAAAATTTTCTGGGGGAGGACCTCCAGACCTGCCCCGCCCCCATTGGCCCGCCCTCTATTTGTGTTCCGGCATGGATCGGTTTACAAATGAAGCCCTGCTGCTTGTTATTACTACTGCTGTTATGATTCTGTTCAGTTTTATGTAGAGTTTTTTGTAATAATTTGAAGAAATGGCGATACATTTGTTATTTTCATTAAGTGAATAGGTAAAGTTTTAAAGTGGGCTTTGATGCTGTTAATTTTCTCAAAACTGTAATGTTTGTAAGTTGAAATTAAAAATGTTGTTAGTTACGTGTGTCTTGAATGAAAAATACATCATGTTTGAAAGTATACAAATTGTATTAACACTATTGAAGAACAGGTCTTAAGTATTTATGTTACACAAATATTTCCATTACATTAAAGAGACAAAATGAAGAAAATTATTTAATAAACATGAGGGGGTCCCTGAAACTTTTTCTCCCCTGTAAGGGGGTCCCTGAACTCAAAAAAGTTTGGGCACCCCTGGTTTAAAGAAAGTGACTACAGTTCAACGGGGCCCATTGCAGAGCAGACAAACAAATTAAGAACAGTTTAAAACTGAGATCAACTTATGAGGATACAGTAAATGTTTGGTCAAACCTTGAAAATAACATCAGGAACCATCACACTGAATGATTCAGCTGTTTCCACAGCCATGTTGGCTCAATGTTTATTTCTGATTTGTAATCATTTTTGTGTGGTTAATATTGATGAGCTGTGGCAGCCATCATGAATTACATTGATTTTTTAACCAGGGTGAAAGGCGTGCCACAATGTGAGGTTTAACTGATTTTAGTGGTTGTTTATCATTTACTTACTTTGTTTTGTCTTCACATGTCGTGTTTTCTTTTGGAACTCTCTAGGTTTGTGTTTTTTCCATGACGATTACACATCTTCATTTATGTTTTCACCGTGTGTTCTAGTGTCTATCTTATTGCTACCTCAGTCAGTTCTGCTTCAACCTTCACCTCACACCTGTTCCTCATTCACATTAATCTCAGCTACTTCCATTTACCCTCATCTACTTGCTTTCATTCCATCCTACCTCCATCATACTGATATGCTCCCTGCATGCTCCATTTTTGGTGTGGGCCTTTTTTAAGTGTTTTTGTTGCTTTGTCAGTTCTTGTTTTTGTAATTATTTTATTCTTTATACTAGCTTGCTGCCTCAACCACCTTTTTTCATTTTTATGCATTAAAACCTTTCTCTTCATTGAGTTCTTGCATTGGCCTGCATTCTCGATAAGATGTGAGCACATTTCACCAGTAATGTGATACCATGCCTCACTCCACAGGCCTATTGTTAATTACAGGGTGTATTTTAAAGATTTTACTGATGGTTTGTATGGCTCATGGTGTTTATTTGAAGGATCTATTACAATACATTACCATGCTACAGCAAAAGCACTCAAGTCCAATATTCAGAGACTTCAGATGCCCAATGAACCAGAATCAAGTAAAGAGGTGATTACACCTTTTCAGCAGCTGGTCACATTCTGTGGAACAATTTGTTCATATCATTTTTTTCCAGCCCAAGAAATGTTAAATGTCTACTGAAAACTAACCATTTTTCATTGATATGTGAGTTAAGGAGAGATTGACATCCTATAATGTAACATGGTTAAATCAGGTTATCTGGACAGATTCTTCTTTGTTGAAACGCTTCATCTTTATCTAAAAGACTTCAATTTGAGGAGCTGCAAAAAACTCAGCCTTATAAGCAGCACCTTCTCACAGTGGATCAACCAGTTTGCAGGTGACAGCCAAAAGTAGTTGTTCACCGACTAAAGGAGGAACATCAGCCTCGATAGTTAGTGCCCTGATGTTCACAGAAAGCTGAGTGAAAGTTGCAACAACAGCATTATAAGACTGACATTTGGACACAATGGTTCTTTTCACAAAGATGACTTCCTTCACTCCTCTCTCAAACCGTTGTTCCTCTCTATCAAGGATGTGAACATATTCATCCATGAAAGTGTGACCGCTGGCTTGAAGATGAGTACCACAGAGTCCTGGCCTTATGATGTTGCTCTTCTGTGCTGGTCCATCTTTTTGACCAGTGCCTGTTTAGTTTCCTTGATGTAAAACCAGTCCTCCCGACACTGAACAGCATACACAATATTACTCTGTTTGTGCTGGAGGACTGGATCTTTGGGATGGACCAGTCTTTGCCGTAATGTATTTTGGGGTTTGAAAGCCACTGGGACACCATGTTTAGAAAATAAACGTCCCCGTTTCTCTGAAACTCCCGCAACATATGGAATGGCCACTGGTCTGGGTTCCTCCTTTTCACATCACCACATCACCTATCTGTCAAAGGGCCAACATGGAGACATATGAGACAAACAGCCTCACATGGACACTAATTCCTGAGGTTAGAATGTGAAAGTGGTACTGATTAAAATGGGACTTTAGCACAAGTCGGCATCCCTGGTTCTCCAGCACAGAAAGTGCATACACCAACATTTTGGACTTAAATATCCAAACTGAAATCTGTTTCTTTTGCATAAGTTTTGTCTATGCTTTTTGACAGTAACACAGAGTTTCTGTACAATATAGGCTCACTGCTTTTGCTTCACAAGATGAACGACAACATAAACAAGGAAAAAAGAACGCCATTTGACCACATAGAAGCGAAAGAAATACTGGGAACAGTTGAGAGCACAGCGGAAATAGTCTGAGGTTGTATGAGTGATTGAAATCATTTCTTACCATCAAATTTTCTGAAATGGTTCTCTTTCTGAGGCCCATAAATGACAATGATGCAATGAATGGCTGAGCAAAATGAGATATGTGACTGGCATTACATCCAAGAGCACTTTGTGCAAGAGGTAAATAAATTAGAAGCTCACTGGAACAGCAGTGGGTGCTGCATTCTGCACAGCGCAGCTTGTTTTTACTGTGTTTTGCATAGAAATGGCTGTTTAGAATAATCAGCCATTTCAGTTTGGACATCGTGGCTTTTGCAGCCCAGAAAGAGAGAACAATAAACTCTCAAGTCGATTTGGTTTACAGTAGTAGAGCACGTTTTATCCCACAGATGAAACTCTACAAATGTGAGTCTTTGAGTCTATAAAATATCTCTGTATTCATTCAGCTAAAAAAAAAAGATTTTTTTATTCTCAGGATTTACTGTAAATGCTTTGTACCACAAGACAAATATTAAAATTATATTAAAAAATAAAAACCATAATGAAGGGCTTGAATTAAGATTAGGCTCTCTCTGAATTTCAATCAGCACAAGTCAAAGCACACAGTGTACGGTTTTAAAATTTATGACACTGAACTACACAAACAGAGCTATACACATAATGAAAGAAGAGAAAGTAACTGTAGTAATCTAATTCTACCATAAATGTCTTTGATGTATTTAGATCAATGCAGTCTGTGAACATATTTTTAGCTAAAACAATGACTGACATTACTTTTTTCTCTTTCCTTTTTTTTAAATGATAACATTATTCACCCAGAAATTAAGCTCAAAAGTGCTGAATGAGAAAAGTTTTAAAAACAGTGGAAAAATGGAAGGGAAAGGTAATTTAAAATATGTTATGTAAAAACTAATATGGTACTCAAGTCTAAATATGTCTGTTAATATCACCCTTTAATGTGGACTATTGTACCTCACACCCAGTAAGAACTTTGATTGTAACTACTGTTACAAACTTAAAAAAACAAAAAAACAAACACACACACACACACACACGCACACACACACACACGCACACACACACACATGCACACACACACACACACACACACACACACATATATATATATATATATATATATATATATACAGACTCTTTTCACAAAAAATTGAATATCATGGAAAGTTGTTTAACTTCCATAATTCCATTCAAAAAGTTAATCTTTAATAGATTATAGATTCAGGGCCCACAATTTAAACAATTTCAAGTATTTATTTGTTTATTTTTGCATAATTTGGGCTTCCAGCTCATGAAACCCAGAAAATAAGTTTTAAAAAATTAGAATACTGTGGAGAAATCAGCCCAAATTTTTCAGGGCATGAATGTTTTAAACTGAGTGTGACACACTAATCATCTACTAAACTCAAAGCACCTGCACAGGTTTCCTCAGGTGTCATTAAATTGCTTCAGTTTGATTCAATTGTCTCAGTTCGGTTCAATATGGAGAAGACTGCAGACATAACAACTGGCCAGAAGACCATCATTGATACCCTCCATAGGATGGGTAAGCCACAAAAGCTCATAGCTAAGGAGGCTGGCTGTTCACAGAGTGCTGTGTCCAAGCATATCAATGGAAAGTCTAGTGGAACGGCAAATGTGGCAGGAGAAGATGCACCAGCTAAAGAGATGATCGTGGGCTTCAGCGGATTATAAAACAGAGAAGATTCCAGAATCTGGCAGAGATCCAGAAAGAGTGGAATGAGGCGGGAGTCACAGCTTCAAAAAACACCACATTCAGACACATCCCGGAGACGGGCTACAACTGTCAGGTTCCTAAAAGTGTGCCTTTCATTCGGATATCAAGGTCCAAGAGTTTGTAGGAAGAAGGGTGAGGAACAGAACCCATACTGCTTGAGGTCCAGTGTGAAATATCCACAGTCAGTCATGATTTGGGGTGCAATGTTCGGTGCAGATGTTGGTAAACTCTGTTTTCTTAAATCCAAGGTCACTGCAACAATCTACCAGAATGCTTTAGAGGACTTCATGATTCCTTCTGCTGAGGATCTGTATGGAGATGCAGATTTCATCTTCCAGCAGGACCTGGCCCCTGCCCATGCAGCCAGAAGCACCAAAACCTGGTTTGATGCCCATGTCACAGTGTTTGACTGGCCAGACAACTCACCGGACCTAAACCCCATTGAGAATCTATGAGGTGTTCTCAAGAGGAAAATGAGGGACACCAGACCCAACAACAAAGAAGAGCTGACAGCATCAAGGAAATCTGGGCTTCCATATCTCCCAGTCAATGCCACAGCCTGATTGCCTCAATGCCACGTCGCATCGAGGCAGGCAAAGGATTCCCAACGAAGTATTGAAGATTGACATATCATTTTGAAAGTACCATATTTTAATTGATTTGTTGTGATCCTATTTTTTTTCTTTTATTTTTCTGCCCAAACTGAGTAGTGTGGGCTGATGTCTGCACAGTATTCTAATTTTTTGAAGTCGTGTTTTTGTGGGTTTCATGAGCTGGAAGCCCAAATTATGTAAAAATAAACAAATAAATACTTGAAATTGTTTAAATTGTGGGCCCTGAATCTATCATCTATTTAAAGATTAACTTTTTGAATGAAATTATGGAAGTTAAACAATTTTTCCATGATATTATAATTTTTGGAAATGGTCTGTATATAGGCAAGGTGGCTCAGTTGGTAAAGCTGTTTCCTCTCAGCAAGATGGTTATCAGTTCAAATCCCGGCCTAGGACCTTTCTGGGTGGAGTTTGCATGTGTGGGTTTTCTCCGGGTACTCCGGTTTCCTCCCACAGACCAAAAACATGCATGTTAGGCTGATTGGTAACTAAATTGTCCCTAGGTGTGAGTGAGAGAGTGAATGGTTGTTTGTCTCCCTGCATCCCTGTGATGGACCTATTCAGGGTGTACCCCGCCTCTTGCACAGTGATAGCAAGACAGGGGCACGAGTGACTCCTACGACCAAAAAAGGAAGAAGCGTGTATATATAAATATATATGGGGGGAGTAATGGCGCAGAGATTAGAGAAGGTGGGTCTGTGATAGGAAGATCGCCAGTTTGGCTCCCCAGACTGACAACATCAAAATGTGGGTGGAAAAGATAAAACAACCACACCTGCCTCCACCTTCATTCGCCACACTTTGGGCCCTGGAGCAAGGCCCTTAACCCCCACCATCTGCTCCCAAAAACAGGTCTCTCTTGAAAACGAGTCCTCATGACTCATTGTGACTACCTGTAGAAATAAAGGTTAAATAAAAAAAAAAATACCCCCCCCCCACCCCCCACCACACACACACTTCAAAAAACATATTAAAGTTTTCCTCGATTGGCTTAATTTTCAAGCTTTTTAGTAATAACAAAATGTTTAAAATTTTTGTTTAAATAATTTTTTTCATTATCACTAAATTTAAATGCACAGTATTTTTGTTTTAAAGCACAAACCAATGTTTACTACCGATAATCTTTATTTAAATTTTTTTGTTTGTTTGTTTGCCTGCTAACAGAATGTGTTGAACAGCTGGACTGATTTTAATATAGCTTTCAGGAAATGTTCATTTAATTTTTAATTCATCATTTACAACTGATTAACTTTTGGAGACAACCTCATTCAAGATTGTTGCCACAGCTAACTGACCTTTGTTTTTGAACTACTTAGCGTATTTATATATAGTTTAACATATTTCTTAGTTCACATCTTAGATTTTATTATTGTTTATCTTTACAATTTATACTTTTGTTGGATCTAACTGGGACCCTGTGTACACAATTTTGTTCCACCACATGTACCGCATGTGGTGCGAATGACCAATAAAGAAACTCTGACTTTGACTTTAAAAAACAAACAAAATATCTTCAGTTCAGTCAGTTTGACAGATATTGAGCTAAAATTTGTTATAACAAAGTTCATGCTCAATCATCCAGGTATCAAATCCAATAATTCACATTCAGGTCATCTGGACATTTTTTTTTTTTTTTTTAATAGAGACGTTTCGCCCTTTATCCAGAGGGCTTCATCAGTCTAAGGAGTTCCAGTAAACTGTTTCCCCACCTAGCAGTAAACTTCTTAAGTGGACCAACCAGTTTGCTGGAGCTGATGGTTTCTGGGGGGCATCCTGTCCCCCGTCGCATCCATTAGTTGTAAAGTTAAGTTACTCTTATGATCTGTAAATAAATGCTTGTCTTTAAAAACAATTCCATAAAATATTTTTCTCTTTCAGCATGTTTGCTACAAGAAATATTCAACCATATTTTGTAAATGTGTCTTTTTGCAGAAGAGATTTTATTTTTTTCTCTGCTTTCCTCTAAAACAGTCCCAGGACAGATCGATCGATGTGTTTTCACTGGTTCTCACGTGTTTGAGAACTGCAGTGATTGACAAGCTTTTTGAAACTGGGAGTCATCCTTTCATAACATATTGAGTTTAATATGTGTTCGTTTTGTTCTCATGTGACCCTCAACTGAGCATAAATGCTTTTGACAGATTTTTAAAAATTCTCTATTGATTAAATGACAAATTTCAATTTGACGTTTTGAGCCGCTTTGTTATATTTTTTAGGACTACCTTCACAGTGTATCTTCCCAAAGCATCATTCTTTTATATCTAATCTGCCTCTACCTGTCTGAGTTTCAGTTCAATACCGCATAAATAACTAATGCTGCTCTTAACGTACCATCTCACCACGTTTTCTCCGGAGTTTCAGCTTACAACTAGGTTTCTGGTAGCTTTTCCCATCCCATCTATAAAATATTACTGTCATTACAAAATAATAAAAATAACACAGTCCATAATCATTTAAAGATTCACTTTAATCAATAATGATCTGAGTGGTGTGTGACTTCAAGGATGATATATTACTCTCTTTTACCCAGTGTGCATCTGTGGTGTGGAAACCTGAAGCTTGTTGCAAATTCCTTAAAGGTGTGTGCGCTCTGTAAAAAGACATTTTGGTACCATCATATTTAAAACTGGAAAATACATTTATATTCTTTTTATTTTTTGGGTTTGAAGCCAAAATAGTAGAGGTGTTATTTAAATATGCTCTGGTTATTTAATATCACTTTTTAAGGCAGCTCTTCTGTAACATTTTATTGTCATTGATCAGAATAACCTTCTCAGTAAACTAAGCGATAGTTAAATGTCAGTTTATTTATATAGCACATAAACACAACAAAAGCTGACCGAAGTCATTTACAGTTTAGTCAAATTCAAATGAAAACAGGAAAAAAGAACAAGAAAATACATCTTGTGTCACTCAGGAAACACAAAAAAGTTAACAATAAAAAGACAAGAAAAATCTGCTCTGACTGGTTCTCAAACTGCCTGGATCAAATGCCAGGGAATAGAGATGAGTCTTGAAACAATCAGGAAAACTAGTCCACAATTTTGGAGCAGCAACCGGAAAAGCCCGATCACCTCTGGATTTCAGTTTGGATTTGGGGACATCTAAGAGGAACTGGTTGGTAGACCAGAGTGCTCTTACTGGTGTCACAATCCTCAGTGTTGTTTAGACCCATTTGCAGGCAGGCGAGCGAGGCAGGAGTTTATAATAAAAATAATTTATTTTAAACCACAAAAACAAAACGGCTGACGGGGCAGCAAAACTACAGGCAGGATCCAGGCAGACAAGAACAGGACAGATTCAAAAATCAGACTGATACCTGGCACAAGGAATAGAGGAGGACCATGTTGTCTGTGAAAACAGAACAATGACCGGACCAGGAGTGGAGGAGAGAAAGGCTTTTTATAAGTGAGTAATGAGAGCACCTGGGCAGGTGGCTGATGAGGGACAGGTGTGAATGATAAAGACTGAGGAGTGGAGAGGCAGACTGAGGAGCAAGTGGAAAACACAAACAAATACAAAGAAAACAGACAGGGACAAAGCCTGTCAACTGGAGTGTAGATGTTAAGAAGATCACATAAATATGACGGGGCCAGACCTTTTAAGACTTTAAAAACAAGCAATAAAATTTTAAAATCAATCCGGAAGTGGACAGGAAGCCAGTGGAGAGAAGCCAGGACAGGGGTTATGTGGTATGCGTTAAATTCAACATTAGTTTACCATTTTTAGTATTCTATTAGATCAGAAAACAAATGAAATAGGAAAAAAAAAGCTCAATACATTAAATGTAAAGAGAACCTTTTTGCATTAGTTTACCAGGTGTGAAAAAGTAATGCATTTTAGGAGTGCATATAAAACCAAACACTATAATTTGGTGCAGTGACTCTTCCAGCCACAGGGGGCAGCACTGAACCAAA
>NC_056506.1:32193510-32214166 GCF_014905685.2 Nematolebias whitei
TATATATTTATAAGGGCTTTATTTACTTGCCATCTTTATAATGTCAGAATTTTAAACTAATATGTTCTAGTATCTACTAGTATCTTATGTAATATCTTATGTTCAACATTTTTCAGTCAGGTCATCTGGACAGTTTCTTTTTTTGTGCTGAAACGTTTCGCCTTCGATCCAGAAGGCTTCATCAGTCAAGAAAGCACACAACAAAACTGATTCTTCCCCCTGATGGATTGTATACCTGGATTATACCAGTTTGTTTTCATCAAAAAAAGAAGAAGAAAACAACGGCCCAGAGGACCTGATTAAACATTGTTGGACCTGGATTATTGAGCATGAACTTCGGTGAAAAAGACAGTTTTTGGGCCCAAATCTTTAGTTTCAGAGTCCCATTTAAAAAGCATCAACTTCTTCTACAAACAACATTTCTGCTGTCTTTACCTACAATCACTGCCTTCTTTACAAACATAAAACATGGTAGTGATGTTGATCAAATGCTTAAGGTTTTTATAAACCATTAAGTTAAATAATGGTGGCTTCTACTAACTCTCCAGTAGAGCCAGTAGATTTGTTCATTGTTTTTCTACACGTGAGTAAAATGATTTCCAGTTTTTAATTTGCTTTTGCTTCCATTTGTCATTTTTTAATGAAATGAGTTTATTTGCCAGGAACAAAGCAGCGTTTCCCCTGCTGTTTTTGTAAAGTTGATTGAAAACTTACATTTTTATGGTATAAGATGATTATAATTTGGTATTTTTTACAATAAATATTTAATTATGACAGACAGTCCTAACCTATTCTTTTGCACTCTTTAGATAATTCACATGATTTTCCTCATATGTTTCTGGCTTTAGTCAATTTTCTTTATATTATCCTGATGCATGCTCAATAATCCAGGTAGAAAAATCTAAAATCGTTAAGTCAGGTCATCTGGATGGATTAAAAACATAAATAAATAAACTTGAAATGTTTCGTCTTCAATCTTGTCTCTGCTTTTTATGAATAGCAAGCGACCATCAGAGCACTAGCGATCGATCGTTAGGCTGATGGTCCTCCTTTATCATGTGAACAGCTAGTTTTGGATGTCAACAACAAACTGGTTGATCCATTATGATAAGGAACTATTTATAAGACTGAGTTTGCTGCAGCTCCTCAGACTGATGAAGCATTTTGGATTAAAAATGAAATGTTTCAACAAGTTGTTATTTTTTTATTGATTTATTTAGTGAATCCGTCCAGAGGACCTGACTTTGTTAGTTCTTTATTTTACATTGTTTCTCTTAGATGGCACAGTGCAGCTTTATGATCAAATTTGATGTCAATTAATTAATAAAGTTAATCACTGCTAAATCATGCACATGGAACTGACATTTGCTGTTGCTCAATAAGCATGAAGTCAAATTAGATTAGTTACTCAGAAACTGTATTTTTGATGGTTGTGGTGAGAAGATCTGCAGTCTCTGATATGGAGTCTCATATCCGTACCTGATTTGGGTCCTTCAAACCTAAATGTTACTTTCTCTTAAAGTTAGTGTTTTTCTTTGAGATTAGAAGTGATAGTCATTGAATGGTTTTGATTTAAAAAATGATGAATAAGAATGAAATAAATTTAGACGTTTGAGTCGTGTTTAGAAAGATATTTGAACCACCAATGTCAAGGAATACCTATTGCAAAAACATTGTGCAGTTCTTAAAGTACAAATTGAGACAGAAGTGCATGTACATTGTGACAGTTTGAAATAATTTGCATTTACAATTTTTTGGAAGTATGTTGACATAAATAAGTGAGAAAAAAAATACAAATTTTGTATTGTTATGTGGTCATAAGCTTTTCCTGTGTGAGAAAAAAACAACAACTTTATTTCAAGTTCAAGGTTTTTTATTGCCATTCACATCACATGTGGTACATGAGGCGGAACGAAATTGTGTACTCAAGGTCCCAGTTACATCCAAAAATAACAAAAGTATAAACTGTAAAAAGAAAACAGTAATAAAGGTCTAAGATATGAACTAAAAATATGCTAATTAGAGTTTCCCACTCCCACAGGTGAAAGGGCAATAATATTTTACTTGTGTCTCTTTCTATTTCTTTCTCCCCATATCTCTGTGTGAGTGTGTTAGTTTGTCTGTTAGCAAAATATCTCATGGATCAATGAACAAAATTTGATGAAACTTACAGAATGTAATTATTAAATGTAGCTACAGCTGAGTATTGGAGTCAACTCAATTCAAGTTACTTAACATTGCCGGACACACAAAAAAAAAAATCTCAATATTTTAGTCAAAACCTTTAATAATTAGCTTAAATTTTATGTAACAGTAGCTGAGAGTCATCCTCATGCAATCTCCCAATGTTGCATAATTATAAATTATATTTTTAATCTAGAATGCCTACTCCATTCCATCTCATTATAAAATGACCTTAGTTTTAAACTCTAGCATGAAAAGTGGCAGATGGTATGTGTTCCTTCAAGAAATGCTCGGCTTTTATTTGTTCCTGCAAACAAACTGTTATTAAAATGTGTTAACCATAACAAACAATCCTTACACCTTAAAACATGACTTCTTTTGTAATTTGTTGACATAACCTCTGAAAGCACAATGTATTAAGTGTATAACGGACAAAAATAATCAAATTTTTGACAAAAAATAAAAGTTATTAGGCAGCGCCTTCGTCAGATGTCCTGTTTTATTTCATGAAATGTTCTGTTTGTCTCTCCCCTGTTTATAGATGATGTTGCTGCCTGCTAAATCCTGGAGTGAATTCACAGCACAGCTTCATGTTCTAATCTAAGCAAAAAAGAAGTAATTCTGACTGACTGAGCAACACGGCCACTAGAGGCTGCACAAGCAAAGACACGTATTTATAGATCAATACCGAGAGAGGGAAAGCCAGAGGAATCAATTGGGAAACAGTGAAAAGAAGATGGTGAGATAGCACGCACTTCAGCTCAGCAAAAAAGAGTGACCGAGTGAGGGGAAAGCAGGAGTGAGCATCCTTGTGACTGGCAGCAGAGCGAGAGCATCTCGTTTTGAGCGAGGGAGGGAAAGGAGAGAAAGTGGAGCGCCACGCTGCCCATCCTCATATTCCCCTCTGCAGCTGTGAACCAGTGAGCGTGCTGGAGGAGAGGGAGCACATTCGAGTTCGGTGGAAGCAGCGGGGACGCATCCCACTTGGCTGAGAGATCCATGCACTAACGGGGAGCCGCACGTGAAGGTTTAGCAGCCCGCAGAAAGTCTGTGCACCCTCTCTGAGAAATCCAGAAGAACAAGAGGGAAGAAGCGAGCCGGCGTCTTCACGGAGCAGGTGAGTTACTTTTGCTTGTGCGGAGTGGAGTCCCATGTTCGGCACATGCGTCCTGCTTGTGACACGTGCCTTTGTGAGTCTCATATCTATTTGTGCACGCTCGCACATGTATGTGCCGTTGAGTTTGGGCTGCTTGTGCCCAGAATTTGCCTCAGTTGAAACTCCTGCATCACTTGCCAGAGGCTGTGCATTGTTGTCCCTCAACCAGGTGATTAACTGGAGAACCTCAGCATCAGTCAAGCTGTTATCACACTGAGCAGAGAAGATCACAACAATAGTTGCTTAACGACCCTCTCGTGTTGGTTTGTGTGTGATTATGTCGTGCGACTGTGTGCTGTCAAAGCTTTTTTAAAATGTTTTTTGTCAAAACAGGTGAAAAGTGCCTGCATTCACGCCACTTGAACAGTTTAATAAGGGTCATTAGAAAAGGCTCGCTTTGACAAAACTGATTGCCGGTTTTGATGCATGAGCCAAGTTGTTACTTTTTTCTTAGAAAACATATTTGTTCAAATCTGCTGTACTTTGATGGACAGTTTATTGTGTGGGCGCAAAATAATTTCTAAATGCCTGCTGATTGTTTTCAACTGTGAGTAAATTGGTTTGGTACAACAATTTAACCCATTTTACAGAGACATACATGCTGCGACAACGATGAAATAGCTATTTTTCCCCCAAATAATTATAAGAAAACACATTTTGCCTGCATACATACCTTAAATAATTATTAAAACCTAAGTTGAGAGCAGACATACTATTTGTATGAAGATTAAACAATGAGTTACCTTCTTAATACATTGGTTTAAACATGAAAAAAAAAAGTTAATTCTGTTTATACAACCATCTGTCCAATTGCACCACAACATTTATTTGACAGTTATTATAAAACAGGACTATTGTTTCCAGAACGTAATTAACTGTCCTCCCTGTTCACATAATGTAGTGTGTTTCAGCTACACTGACTCTGTGACATTTAGAGAGTTGGTATATATGTACATAACGCTGAATTGGGGTTGGAAATACCATGATCAGCTCAATATAACCCACCATCCCTCTGTGTGTCTTCATTCCTCCTTCAGTCTCTGTTCCTCTCCTTTCTCTCACCCTCCACCCCGTGTTATACTGTGAAGGTTATTGCCATATATCGAGTTGGTTTAATTTGTCAAAGTACGGCAGACATATTGTCTGCAGTCGGAACGGTACATGTTGGAGGATTCAATTCGGTTAGATAAAAGCACAATATTGAAAGTGGAAGGAGGAGATGGAGGTAGGACCAGACCATGGATGGACAGAGAGAAAGGGAAAAAGAAAAAGGAAGAGAAGCAAAGAGAAAACAATCATTTCATGCAAACACAGAGGCTAAAAGGTTGATTTCTGAGGTTCGTTTTAATGACTCTGGGTTGGTTGAGGTTATCTTTCGCTGGATTCATCATTTCTCACAAAGCTCTGCTCTCCCTGTTTCTCCCATGTGGGACCAGTGCCATTAAGCTGAGACACCAAAATGTGAGAAATCACTCTGCTTCTTTCCTCACTTATTATTTTTCCCATGTTTGCACTAGACTCCTTTTTTTTTTTTTGTCTTCTCTTTACCTTTTACTTGTTCTTCATCTGTTCATTATTTCCTCTTTATCATTCGCTGTCACGTAAATATCATGGGTAGAAATTAGAATATGTTTCGGCTGGTGCCCACACATTGTGACCTCTACCTTACAAAATATAAAATAAGATTTTATAGTAATTCTGTTGCTGAATTTCAAATTAAAACATGGTCTAGAATAAAACTTAGCTTGAATTTATGCCAGATTCATATATACTGGTGACATTTTACAAAGTAGAACAAATGCTAAACTAAACAAACGTTTGCACGTTAGTCACTCCCACACTCTAGTTTGCATTTGTTGAGGGTCCGTTTGGATTAGAGGCTGTGTTTAGTCGTTAAATTGCAAATGGCTTCTATAAATTGCTGAAGGAGCAGGTGGTATTTAAAAAATTCCTCTCACTCCCTCCTTGTCAGGGCTATCTTCACCATTTTTCTTTCTCTGTTCCCATCTCAGTCACATTTGTTTTGTGTGCCAATGGGCAGCCGAACAAGACTGCAACTGTCTGTGTTGTAATTAATAATTTACATAATGCTTTATTTTGAAGGGAATTCTATTTTCCCATGCGCCAATATTATTTGTAATCGCCGGGCTATCGTCATTACTTATGGTTAGAAAGACAATAAAATGTGGACATAACCAGCTCTTAGTATCGACTGGTCCATTTATTAGATAATGTGCAGATTTAGACACAGGAGTTGAGAGAAAACTCAGGAGCAGCTACTTCTAATTTATAGTTAATACATTAATATTTACTGTATAAAACAAGTCGTGTTTTTGTTCATTTTTCAAAAGGATTACTGCTGCAGGACCATGAACCTGGAATTGGTTATATTAACACAAAAGCCTGTCTTGCAATGCTTTGAGGTAATCAGCCGTTTTTCTGATTTATGTTTCAGCGAGCAACATCAGTAGCCCCGTCACTATCATGACTTCCTGTCTGATGAATCCTGATTAGACTGCTGTGATATATGCAGTCAAAGTGGAGGAGCAAGAAACTGGCATTTGTTTGAACGTGCAAACTTTTACCTTTCTTTCTTTTTCATTCAGCTTAGTTTTGTTTATTTGTTCTGTACTGCTTGCCTTCCCTCCTTCACTAACCGTGATGAGATTAGTCTTTTTTTTTGACTCCCTGATAATCCGACTCGTGCAAAATGTGCGGAAGGGATGTCTAACACATTTCCACGCCATATTATTGTGCTCATCACCATATAATTGCAGTATTTGTAAGAGGTTTGCAAATTAATTTAATCATCCTTGTGTAGGATTTTATTTATGCTATCGGTTGTGGGTAGAAATTTACCTGTAACACCAGAGGTGGAAAGAGTACTGAAAATTCGTACTCAAGTACAAATACTGTTGCACTGCTTAAATTGTACTCAATTACAAATAAAATCACTGGTGCTATAAAAATACTTAGGTAAAGGTACACATTACTCTTCTCAAAAACTACTCGGAGTATTTACTTTTTAACCAATTGATGTTTTATTGTGTTGTCAATAGAAGGCATTCAGTTTGATTTACTGTGTATAATAGCTACATTCAAAGCACATTTCTCAGACAAACAATAGAGTATAGAAAAATTACACTAAGGCCATTTCTTTTGTCAACAAATGTAGATAAAGCAGGAATTTTGTTTGTTAAAGACAAAAATGTTTTTGAACCCACATAGAACAGTTAAAAGTTTTCCAAACACACTGAACAACCGGCAGGTAAGTGTCTTAAACTCTGACATTCCTGTCGCCGGGCAGCACGGTGGTGCAACTGGTAGAGCTGCTGCCTCTCAGCGAGCTGGTCCCTGGTTCAAACCCCGGTCCAGGGACCTTTCTGGGTGAGGTTTGCATGTTCTCTCCGTGCAAGCGTGGGTTTTCTCCGGGTACTCCGGTTTCCTCCCACAGACCAAAAACATGCATGTTAGGCTGATTGGTAACTCTAAATTGTCCCTAGGTGTGAGTGAGAGTAAATATTTGTTTGTCTCGTTTGTCTCTATGTGTCCCTGTGACGGACTTGCAACCCGTCCAGGGTGTACCCCGCCCCTCGCACAGTGATTGCTGGACATGGGCACCGGCGACCCCCGTGACCCAAAATGGAACAAATGGGTAAAGATAATGGATGGATGGGTGGATGGATGATTTCTGTCGCCCTTCACTTTCTGAACCTTTTGTTCAGTGTCAGCAGGAGCTGGTTTTCTAGTTAACCGAGTCTATCCGGCTTCATTTGGCTGTGAAGAGTAGACTCTAAACGACTCTCTCTACGGAGTTGTACTTTGCTTACGTCATAGGTAAATGGTGCGTTCGCAACCTGAGAGCCTTGTTGGCTACAAAGATGAGATGAACGGTTTGAATATTAATTGAAATTGTGGCCGTACTCAGTAGCGACTTCTGATTTTAAAAAGTAGTGAAGTAGATTACATGGTCTAAATTGTGAGTAAAATTACACACTTGAAAGAAATAGTCATGAAAGTACAAGTACCACAAAAAAATCTACTTTATTACAGTAACGTGAGTATTTGTAATTCATTTCTTCCACCCCTGTGTAACACTACACTAATGTGAGTTTTTTTGTATTTTAGTCAAGTAAAAACTCTAAAGCTGGTAGTATTGCTCATGATATCTAAATATATTAATAAAGGTCCCGATTAGCCTCTTCTACTGTGTGCCATGATCACCATTCATAAACGAGCTTAACTAGTATAGGGCTAGGGCTGGGGTCTGCAACCTATGGTTCTGGAGCCACATGTGGCTCTTCGGTCCCTCTGCAGCGGCTCTAAGTTTTGACCAAAACTAACATAAAACTGAAGTTTATTTGTTGTTGTACCAACAAGAAATGGCTACTTTTAGAAGTTTTCTGGTCATTTCTTTTGCAAGCATGTGGATGGTAGTACTAACACAAGGAGTAGAACTTGTAGACATCATGCTAGTAGTTTGTTTGCCACTTCTTTTAGTTCACTTCCTGTCTTATGGTGTGATCTGTTTCTCAAATCCACCAAATGTTTTGGGGAAAATACCTTTAAGGCAAGTTGCTGAAAAGAAATATGGTGAGTCAACTTGACGGCAATAAAAATTAAAGAAAAACAAACAAAGTCAAAGTAAATGGAAGCATTTAGTTTCATTTAAAAATTAAATTACGTATCCAACAAACTGGCCTAATTTTTATCTTTATGCTTTATTACTTCATAATAGGATACTTTATGAATTGTTTCTACAATTAAAAGAAAGCTCACATAAGCCTGCATGCTTGTGTTTGAAACTTTATAAAATTGGTAAAATATTATTTATTTTTCTCTTCTATAAATAAATCCAGTATTTTCTTTTGCCCTAAAATATGAAAATATCAATAAATATGAATCTTAATTTGATATTTTAGTTTCATAATATCACAGCCACTGGCCAGAAAAGCCCCCTCCAATAAGTGGGCCATGGGCCACCAGTTGATAATCACAGTTTTAGTAGGTTTTGAGGCTCCATAGACATTTTATTTAGTGTGCAAAGGGGAAGAAATGGCTCTTTTGATCATAAAGGTTGCAGACCCCTGGTATAGTTTTTTTTTTTTTTTTTTAAAGTTAGTCAGACCTGCTTTGGCTGTATGGAGGTGTTAGTTTTCACTGACAAACACATTTTTGCACATAAACACAGGGTTACTGAGGGCTCACATTTCCAATAGTAGAAAACTCCTGTGTGTAGCTCAGCAAGCCACTTATTGATTTAAAGTTAATTACCAGCAGTTATGTTCCTCATAAGTGGGAAAAGCTTTTGCTACAAATGAGAAACTTCAATCTAAATGCTCTATACCCTGCTTGTTGCAAACAAGGGATTCATTGGAGCATAATTTTTTGTCAGCTGAAATCCTTCAAAACCCTTTACAGCCAGATGCATACTGATAAACAAATACGCTTTAACTTGGTGTATATAAATGCCTAATATCAGAAACAAAGTGATAAGTGAGATGTAATTTCTGAAGCTAATGATCGTATCTTGGACAGGTAGGCAGTTGTGATTGAACTGTTTAAAGAAGCTGCAGCCAATGAAAGAGCAAAAGATGAAGAATAGGCAGCAAAGAGAGGACCCTGAAAGATGAATTCACCAAACACAATTACAACAGAGAACATGATGAAGACAGTTTGGTCATGTTGGGTTCAGGAAACAGTTTTCATTGTTCAATATTAAGTCAGTCTTAGTAGAAAGAAGGTGTCGAGAGAAGCCACCAGTTCTCTGCAGAAACCGTACATTCAAATCTGACTCCGTTTTTATTCCCAGCTACTTCTGTGTTTTGCAGCAACAACAAGAGAGAAGCTTGTCTGCATGAAAACTGTAGCTATCAGATAAATACGAGTCAATTGTTACAGTAAGTGTGATGACATAGCATGTGGTTTGTGACCCTGTACCGCTCACAAATGCATTCGTGTTTAAAGGCGAGCCCATACGTCCTTAATGTTTAATCCAGGAAGAGAACGTGATCACTTTATACATCAGTCATCTTCTTTTCTAGTTAAGCAGGAACATTTTAAGCACAAACCTAATGGTCGTCCTACCTCAGACATCTTCGTATACCACTGCTTGATAAAAGCACTGTCCAGTCAGTGGAAAAGGTGCAGAAGTTTAATATGAGTCAGCACTCAGCCTGAGAAGATCCAACTGCTGTTCTCAATGATAACCAGTCACACCAGCACACTTTATCCTCCCTGCCTGTGCTCTAAGTGATCCTGCATCTGGCCCATCCATCTGCTCCACTCTCAGTTCATCTGTATATAAAATCTGCACCTTCTTGGTTCTTTGTTCGGTCTTAAAGCTTCAGTTTCTGTCTTTATTCAGTAAACACTGTCTTTAGATCTTTACCTTAGCTTCTATGAAAACTCAATATTATTCTAGTGCTTGTACAGTTTGAAAAGAAGATATATTATGAATTATGAATAATGGGCTTCTGGTGGCATCATGGGCAGCACGGTGGCGCAACTGGTAGAGCTGCTGCCTCTCAGCGAACAGGTCCCTGGTTCAAACCCTGGTCCAGGGGCCTTCTGGGTGGAGTTTGCATGTTCTCTCCGTGCATGCGTGGGTTTTCTCCGGGTACTCCGGTTTCCTCCCACAGACCAAAAACATGCATGTTAGGCTGATTGGTAACTCTAAATTGTCCCTAGGTGTGAATGAGAGAGTGAATGGTTGTTTGTCTCGTTTGTCTCTATGTGGCCCTGTGATGGACTTGCGACCCGTCCAGGGTGTACCCCGCCCCTCGCACAGTGATTGCTGGACATGGGCACCAGCGACCCCCGTGACCCAAAATGGAATAAACGGGTAAAGATAATGGATGGATGGATGGATGGTGGCATCATCACAGTTTTTAAATAGTTTGGAGGTTACTGTCATCAAGAAATATTTGATTGTATGATAGTCAGTTCAAAAGTTCAGGATTTTAAAGAGTGCTTCTTTTTTCTGGAAATGATTTGAGTATGTTTGACTTGTTAGCGCCAGTTAAACCTCTTTTTTTTGCACATTGCTGGATATAAAACTCTGCGATGAGTCTTTACAAAGTTTTACACCTCTATAAAGCAGATATATTTTGCAGAACAGTTGAGGTTAAATTGGTTTGTAGCTGGAAAGTGTTCACAGAAACAAGGACAGGATCAGAGTTCTCGCTTGCAAAATGATTGCGCTTTCAGAGTGTTCATAATAAAGAATGTCGAAGGTGTTCTAATAAATACTCGACAGTACAAGATTGTGCTTCACATCTCCTCACTGTTGATCGCTCAGTCGTGCAGCACTTTGAAGAGGACCAATTCACCAACAGGTGACAAAATGATGGTCCAATTATGCTCATCTTATCAAGACACTTGTCTGACTGGGCTGTTTCAGAGAGAAGACAGTCAGTGAGCGTCTCTTCGGAGAAACAGCAAACAGAATATAACCTTTAGGGCTGATAGAACAGCAAGTTTGCAGTATTTTCTGGAAGGGGAGGCCTGATCGAGCGAGATGTTGTAAATTTCCTATATGCAGCTGGTGAACAGTGTAGAGTGACAGTGCTGAGTGCGGTGAAAACAAGAATCAATTTAAGGACGTCCAAGGCAGCAGCTCTGTGCTTTGCCCTGGAACACCAACACTGGACATTTTATAACTCAAACTATTTTGACGCCCTCTGATTTAACCACTCAATCGACCGAGCTGTTAAACTTGTTGGGAGTGCTTCAAAAAAACTGCATTGTATTGCCCAAAGGGTTTATAGAAGCAGGACAGAAAGGACTGTTTTTGAAAGGCTTGTGGTAGTTTTTATTTTACTGTGTTAAACAGCGAGTAAGAGAGCCAAAATGGCAAAGCTGGTAGGATCATAAAACATGGGGGGAAATGTGAACTGCCCACTTGAAATAATGCGTGCAAGATGGAGAGCTTTACAGCCAAATGGAGTGGAAATCTCTTTCCTCTTCTTCACGTTCTGTACCTGAAAGGTGAGTTTCCCCACACGGGATGACACAGCTGAACTGATAAGCTTCTGATTTATATTAAAGAGACATGCTTTACTTTCAGTCTGTTAAATCGCTGACATACAAATTGCTTCCTTTTCTGCTGTGCTTCAAAAAGGATTCACATGGTTCAGAGTTCCTCTGAGTGTTCTTGTTGGGTAAGTTTCACTCGTTTAAGATCTACGGGAAGTGTTGGATTATGAATTACCTTCTACAGCCAGCATGTGCCATATTCTTTTTGTATTTTCTTTACAAGTGCCTGACTTATAAATCTTGTTGGAATATGCTTGAGAGGGTTTATTTTTATCCTCGCGTCTTCCAGTTCTCCCCAGCACGTCGAGTTGCTGGGGAGGCCACATTAATGATCCTCATTAGCCAAACTGCTTGAATCCAGACTGGAATTCTTCCACTTCAGCTGCTACTTAGCATTTGGTGTTCTCCCTCCCTTGTCTGTCTTTCTCACTCTTCTTCTCTGCGTCTCTTTCTTCACGTCACCTCTACCTGTGCGGTCGGCTTCATTGTTTTCTCCTTCATCGTCTCCCTCTTTGTCTCTCGCTGTTCTCCTTCTTCGTGCCTCACCTTGTGTACAGGAAAATAACGTTTAAAGGTCTTCCGTCTCTTTCAACCTTTTCTTCAAACCTATTTTTAAAGATATTTACCACCTCGTGCGCTCCCGGTTTGAGTTATCTATAAGCACATTGTGCAGCATGCATATCCTGAGAGAGAAGGAAATGTTCTGAATGACCTCTGGTACCAGTTGCTTTCACTCCCGTACTGTGAAGTAAAAGGCTTAAAGTTCAGGTGTGAGCCCCCTCCAGGCAGCCTGTGAAGAATGTTCAGATACACTAACATAGCGGCTCAAGAGACACATTTAGCTGAAGGGCAAAAAAGAAAAATAAATAAATAATGTATGTTTGTACGGTAAATAGGCTGCAGGAAGAAGCAGATTATTAATACTGTTGTTGCTATCCATGCATGTACAGCTGAACATTGAACTGTTATCAACAGCTGTCACAAGAGAGAAATAATGTTTTGTCTGTGTGTTTATTTGTCTGTTGTGTTAGCAAAATATGTCATGACCTACTGGGCACATTTTGATAAAGCTTTCTGATAGTAATTTTTGAATATACATCTAAAAGTTCAAGTCAGGTTTATTGTCATTCGCATCCCACGCGGTACATGAGGTGGAAAGAAATGATGTACTCAAGGTCCCAGTTACACCCAAAAATAGCTGAAATATAACGTGTAAAAAGAAGCAGTATACAAGGATCTAAGATGTACGCTAAGATATACTGTGAACGAACACCAAACGGTACGCTAAAAGATCTACGATATACGCTAAACACTAATAATGTAAAACAATACGGTGTATCAACAGCAGCCCGAACAGGATTAACTTAATCCCGAAAGGATTAACTTTTGAAGTAAACTAAGATGGCCGTCACAGCTAATCAATCATAGTCATTTTTACAGATAGTGAGGGTCATCTCCAACACTAACACTGACTTTGTACTATTACTGCTTAGCATATTTGTAGTTAATGTTTTTCTTAGTTCATGTCATGGATCTTACTACTGGTTTTCTTTTATATTTTATACTTTTGTTGGATGTAACTGGGACCCTGTGTACACAATTTTGTTCCACCACATGTAGCACTTGTGGTGCGTATGACAAATAAAGAACCTTGAATCATGAATCTTTGAGTAACAATTGATTGCACGAGATCTTGTGATATTGCATGAGGTTGTCATGACTTTTTTTTGTTCGTTTGTTGGTTTGAGATTCTTGTTATTGTGTTTAGTTCTTTGCTCATATTGTTTCCCATGTTAATATACTTAGAGATTCCTTAGGTATACTGTGTTCTTTTGCTTCTTGTTTTACCAGTTTGTACTTGTCTGCTGCGTGGTTTTTGTGCTGCCTCAGCAGCCTTTTTGTTGCTAGGTTTCATCGTGTTTCTACACCTCAGTGTCAACGGTTTGGGTCTTCACTCAGTTATGACAGAGATTATGCTTATCTGTCTTTTCAAGGTTTGATCAAAATAGCTATATGACATCATTTTTCAACATAAATGTAACTCTGGCTTGGAAGGCAGCATTCTTTTTTAAGACATTTTAGACATTTTAATTAGAAAACAATTTTGAATGAGCTACCTTTTTGTAACCTTCTCAATGGAAGTCATACTTTGATGGGGGAGAATGTACTCCTAAGTCTGTCCTGAATGCATGAATCAATATGATCGGCAGGTTTACGTATCTTCAGTGGAGTGTTGAGTTTGCATTTTTCTAGATATTGCTAATTGCCGCATCATCGCCAGTATTAATTACCAATAAAATAAATTGTTAAAGAATTACATTTTTGAAATATTATGTCAGTTGTTCAGTATTGGACTCTGAGTTGATACTTAGAGAAAAAAAGTTACTTATGGAGGTGAAATACTTGAGTTGAAAGGTGTTAAAGATGCATAAAAATATAAAAACCCTAACATTTGATTTATACAGCCTAACTACAAATTATAACCATAAATACATCTATACAGTATTTACTAATATTTTTACTTAGATCGTCTCTCTCTTCCTCCAAATTTTCTCGACAAAATGGCAACCTGAAGGCAAACTCTGCAAACAGACTGACAAGCCAAGGTAAAAATATCTTCCAAACTTATCATGGAAGAAAACCTGGCGTTTTATTTTGGGTGATTCAGGCCGAGGCAACGTCTGGATGAAGTGAGTAAAGATGTCTTTTTGATGTTTCAAGTACATCATCCAGTTTGTCTGTGCAGAGAGGAGAGAAGAGCATACAAAGCGTGGAAAGCCCTGCAGCCAAAGATCTTTCTAAATCATTTGGGAAAAGTCCAGCTTAAGTCGAAAAGTTATTTGAGAAGTTGTTTCAAATCTTCCGAGGCAAATTGCGGATTGGCTACACGTTTAGATATTTTACTTTCAGCGCTGTCGGAGGGTTTTAGTTTCACAGCTGCGTTTAAAAGTCATATTCTGCGTGGTTGAAAACCACCTGAGCATCCTTATAAGTTTCTATTGTATTGAGAAGTTCCTGCAAAACATATCTTCATCTTAGCATGAACTGTTCCCAAATTTATACACATTAGCAGTAAAACGAACCATGTGCACACATCATACACTTATTAGAAAAGTTTAACCCTTTGTAGATTTTTTTTTTCCCTCTAGAGCAACAATAGATTTGTATGAAAAGACCCTTGGAAATAAAACAAAGCTCCCACCCACCAGATTCACCACCTTCATACACCATTTAATTGCACGGCTGATTAAAAACTAAAACAGCTATTTGTCTCTGTGAACTATCCAACTGTCTGGCATTTAGTAGAATGGTGCCATTACCTTAATATTGTCCATCGCTCAGAGGAAGAGCTGTTCTCATTTTTAGTGCACAATGAACAATTATTGCTGCTTCACTTGTTCACATTGTTTCCTGAAATATTATATTTGCTACATAAAAATGCTAAACACAGCTATTGCAGGTTGGTATGCACATGGTAACTTTTATAACCGGATTTGACAGAAGATAAATAGCATCCGTATCTGAGTTTAGAAAAAGCATCTAGTGGCGTGTCGGTTGTTACAATAAAGTTTACCAAGTGTTGAGCATAAAAGGCAAATGTTTTAGTTGAGAAAGAGTCGAGAATAATTCTTTATAGGGATTTTTTTTTTCTAGTTCAGAGTTTGACATGAGGCGATGACTCACGCTTGATGAGTGAGGTACGGACAAATCAATGACCTGGCTCTGCAGAAGTTTTGTTACACTTGAATCAACCAACCCTGCATTACAAAAATAGATGGACATTTATCCTAACTTTGGTGCCTGCTGGTGATTTCACATGGTAAGACCAAAATAAAAACTGACTGTGCAGGGAAAGCCAAATGTATTTCTGTATCATGTCAGAGTCACATGTGGGAAGGAGCAGTCACACGCTGCAGCATTTGTCACAGGTTGAATCAGGAGCCATGCTGTGCAAAGCTACAGTGGCCCCCAGTCAGTGTCGGTGCAGGTAGTTGTTGCTGCTAATGAACTTATTTTATTTTTAAATGCAAAAGAGGACTGTCATTCTCTCTAACTTTCTAATTTTCTTCATTTTTAATTTAAACGTGCTTTGTTAAATAATTCTAAATCTTTGAGTTATCATTAAATACATTTTCACATCATTACTTTTGTTAATTCAACAGTAAAACTAATGAAATTTGTGAAATAAGTGAAGGTATTTCGAACAAACTAATTAGGGCATTTCCACATTTCTGTGTCAGCATGTTTTTTTTTCAAAGCAAAACAAAAAATTGATAGGAAGATAATAAAATAGCAGTCAGTTATTTTGCATCAAATGAGTGCCAATGTGACAGCTAACAGAAGCTTAAGCTGTTGTTACTGCCAACCCCCCAAAATGTTGTATTTTCACTAGCTATTGATAAGATTAAGAGATACTATCGTTTGAAATCATAACAAACATGTTTGATTAAGCTATTAGTTTTTGCAAATCATGCACATATTGTGAATGTATGGAAATGGTCAGAGGACTTTCTTTAATGTGTGCAGCATGTTGTCTGTACATTCATGCTCTGCATGTGTGTAGGCTAGAAGAACATGCTGTAGTATATTAATTTGTGAGATCAAATAAGTGCTGTGAGATTAAAAAAAAATATATATATATATATTTAACTTTAGTCGTTAGTAGTTATTCCCTTCTGTTGTGCTTTATGCTAAACTGAGTTAATCCCCTCCTCAGGCTTGCAGTTCAACTTCTTATCCAGCTCCTTGCATGAAGGCAAACAGACTTGGGCCAATTTTTTTTTTCAGATTTTAAAAGAAAGATCAAACTAAAACTTCAGACCATAGAAACATTTATTCTTAAGCTGTGTTCAAAGTAAGAAATTCTTATTTTTTAATTCTAATTTTTGCCAATTTATGTGTCTCCTGAGGTTGGATTGAGATTATTTATATGGTTTAAATGAACTTCAATTTCTAAAAGCTGTGGCACAATTATCAAGCTCTGATACATTTTATTGTTGGATGTAACTGGGACCCCGTGTACATAATTTCGCTCCACCACATGTACCACATGAGGTGCGAATGACAATAAAGAAACTCTGATTCTGACTCTGAACTGTGCCTGATGGGAATAAATGTACTGTAAAGACAGTTACTGCAGATATTTTTTATTTTACTTTTTACCTATATGATGATTCATCATCATATATGTATTCTAAATGTAGAAACAAAACCTAAATTCAGTAGTTATGTCACAAATATGATAAAAAAGATAAACACAAAGTTTTAACACAACAGTCTGCTTATTACTTCAAGGTGCACAACACTTATAATTATTTTATACATTTGTTGCATTGTCTGAAGCAACGTTAAGGCGTGTTTATTGGTACCTAGATTTCATATAAGTTAAAGTGGAACCTTTTAGTTATTTAAAGAAGTTGTAGGTGATAAAACACTGAAAACGGTAAAAAAAAATTGCAGAATTAAAAAAAATCTTGATAGTTCAATTAAAAAGTAATGTACACACGAACTAATATTTAGACACTAATCCAGAGAGGATGTTGTAACCCAGTCATTTTTAGTGCACACAGCCATTTTCTCACTCTTGCGTTTTCACCTTGTCCACCATTTTGGGACCAAGTGTGAAATTTTGCGAGGTTTTGTGGGATTTGAGTTTTATAGAAAAAACATGGCACCTTCCAATCGTTTGGGAGAGCAGGTGTGTGTGGAGGGAAGTTCAGAGCTTCTGCAGCTTTTAGATGTCTCTATTCTGTGAGAAACTGCTGTTTTTTTGTGCTTAAAAGACAGAAAACAAACTGGCCAGGTTGATGACAAGTTACCACTAGGCTTCAGGCTCAAAGAACCTGGAGCCAGAATACCGTACTTGCTGTATACATGTCGCACCGCTGTTAAGTCACATCAGTCCAAAATTGCCTAATTAAGTGGTAAAAAGCATAAAAACGTTGCTTCTTTCGTATAAGTCACATCTATTATACGTCACTGTTGAGGCATCGTGTTTGTGATGTGTCACCGGTGACCATCTGGAAACATGGGGTGGTGTTGTGCCAAAAATTGATTGGCTGCCAAATGGTGGCCGCAGGAGCGTGCACGGGAGGTCTTTAACAATAATTTAACAAGATTAACACTTAAAAACAATTATTTGTTTGCTTGACATTATAGTAAAGGTGTGTCTCAGTTGAACTTTTCCTTAATAAATTCACTTTAGTGGTCCAATCAGCTGCATTTCGCCGTGCCGCCCAGGCGAAATGCAGCTGATTTGACGTTTGCTCCAGGAGTTCCAGAGCTAGACGAAATTGGCTTAGTATGGCAAGCAAAGTGTCTCATTAATAGCCACGTTTACCTATTAATGAGATACTTGGCTTGCCATATTAGTCGAGGGCCCTCTAGCAGCTGAAAATGGTAGTGTTCAATATTTTCCATGTCAGAATGAATGACATGGTCAAATCTCAGCCAAAAATTGTGTTATAAATGTGGGGAAAGAAACTTATATTAGTCGCTTCGATGTATAAGTCGCAGGACTTGCAAATTTATGCAAAAAGGTGCGACCAATATGGCAAAAAATATGGTAATTGGATCTGTTTTTTGTGGTAGGAGATGCTGTAGTCTGCTCCCTCCACACACCCAAGAACCTTTACATATACCAAAGCCCTTGAAGACTTATTTAGTCTTTATTGACTTATTGAACTGTTTAAACCCCTTGAATTTATCTGGACTACTGCCATGATCTTGGCATCTCGTGAACTGTGGGGTTAATACCAGCGTTTGGATTTAATCTGGATAATTTGGGAGATCTGTTCATTTTTCTATTCAAATATTTTCTGTTTATGGAAATATTGAACCAGTTAGTTGATGACATTGATGACATAGCTATTTGTATATATTTTAAATAACTCATCAACTTTAATAGAAATCACCTTATGTGGTGTTTTCCTGTTTCCTGTGTGTTCTTAAATGCAATTATAACGGTTCCTGAGCCAAACGTTAGAATCTTCTGATAACTAGCCTACTGCTGAGTGATTACCACTTTACTTTACCTCATCATTAGCATCTGCATCATATAGGCTACAATGTATCAATAAAAATGTAGGTCACATGGGTTTGCAGCTTTTTTAGCACCGTTGCCCCTCAAAAACTGTTATAGGGTGCAGTGTTAGTTAAATACCTGTGCATGAATAGTTGAGGCCAGAGCCCCCACAATGCTGAGGCAGTTTTTCTCTTATTTCTACACCTCTGGAGCAATTAAATAGTTGTACCCTTAATTATAGTGGTGATATTCAAACACTAACTGCCAGAAACCAAATGACTTCCTGACAGCTACAGGGTCACAAGGCAGTATGCACTGCTGTGCCTCTGATTAAATTTACCCAATAATTAAGCAGACATCATTGATTCCCTGCGGAGAAACAGAGTGTGTGTGTGTGTGTATGTGTGTGAGAGAGAGAGAGTGCGAATCACCAATGCTTCCTGTAGCCCCTGCAGCGTTGGGCCAGTCAGATATGTGTGATTTGGGAAATGAGCAGAAGTCAATTCCACTTAAACAGACAGTGGTTGGACACTGATGTTCCACGGGTTGTTGCCTTCCATCATTTTCCTCCTCTCTGACTTCCTCTGTAATCAGCACAGCGATCGAAGGGCATGGGAATACATGTCCCAGATTATGATTACGCTTAAATGTATTTCAGTGAGTTTAAAACAGAACTGAAATACAAGATCAGTGCGCTTGTGTGAACCAGACAGTGCATTTAGACTTGCAATATCCTCATATTAGTTTGAATAAACAGTAAAAATAATAAGGTGTTTGCTATAATGAATGAAGAGATTTCACAAGTTTTTGTGAATTTAATAAGGCTCATGTTGTCAGTGTTGTGCACGTTTCTGTTGACAGGCATTATACACAGCACTCATTACTGCCACACACATCAGAGAGCAGCAAAAGATGTTTTCGCTCACAATAGTAGTTATGCTGCCAGGGATACCAGAGTGTGCACATGTGTCAGTTCAAGTCAGTATCCTTGCAGAGAGTAACTGTGAAATTGATAGCAGGAAAACAAATATATGTGGCAGATTGCTCCAGTCATGAATTACTGTCAAGTTGCCTCTCAAACTGTCCGAGCATCTGCAGAGTGGAAAATCCTTCTTCTTGACATTTAGGCTTGTAATAAAAAAAATATGTGGAGCTTAATGACTGTTTGTGCACATACTGTCTGCAAGTAGAGAAACATTTAATGGTTTAATTATTACTACAATTACAGACACTGGTTGTAAATATTTGGATTCTAGTTAGAACATTTTTTAGCTACCTTGTCATTCTTTTTATTTTGATTCCAAGGAACCATTTTTCAAAATTAATTATTCTTTAAATTTTTTTCTAAACAAATGTTGTCCTGTTCTTCTGACGGTCTTGAAAAGTATTTCGTTTAAAAAAATTATTACCAAATTCCCAGAACTTAAAATGTTTTTAGAAAAAAGTTTTATTTGCTAAGCCACCTAAATAACTGAATTGTTCAAGCATAAATAAGAGGAATAAATTCAAAGGAAGAATCAGTTTTGTGTCTGCACAAGACAGTTTTAACAACAATCCAAATTAAAGGTAATATCGGACTTTTGGAGACTAATTGGTGACTTACAGGCTGTTTTTTGTTGCCTTCTCGTTTAATTTTCATTGTTTTACAGTCAAGTGCCAAATGAGCTGTGTGGCTGCTTTTTGGGTTAGCAATTTACTTTGTGTATGTGTATATATATATATATATATATATATATATATATATATATATATATATTATCATTAATTCATTCCACCTTTATTTAGACAGGTTAATCCCATTGAGCCTCGAGGACTCATTTACAAGAGAGACCTGATTTTAACAAAGAATGATGACAACAGTGGACAACAACGACAACAATAACAATAATAAAAGGCATAAAGATTTATTTATTTTTACAATTAAAATAAGATGGCAAAAAAAGTAGCAAAAACAGCTAGATTACCTGTATAAGGCAATGTAGAAAACTAAAAACAAGAACATGTCTGCATTGGTTTTTCCCAGGAACTTAACAGATGTTTAAAGTCACTTAGAGAGGTCATGGTTGAGAGCTTCAGATCGTTTTTCAAGATATTCCAGGGAACAGGAGCAGAGTAGGAGAAGGCACTTTTGCCTGGTTCAGTCCTCACTGAGGAAACACTGCAGGTAATAATGTCCTGAGAGCGCACGCTATAGCTGCAATCACACAGTGACATGTAGTAGGAGATGCATGAAGGCAACAGACCAAGAAGTGATT
>NC_056506.1:32239166-32266769 GCF_014905685.2 Nematolebias whitei
ATAAACTACTACTTACTACTTACTACTTGTACTACTATTCTTACTTTGCAGTTTTTCACTTAGCCCATTGTGGGGCTTCAAGGTACGGATCCCCCGCGATAAATGCGGGACTACTGTATTCACATCTGCTTTTTTCAGCTCCTGAGTGGCAGGGAGGAGTTCTCTCCTCAGCAGTGGTTCATTCCTTTAATGAGCCACCTCGCTTTATTTAAAGACCAAGGCTGCCAGAGGATGACGCCAAGACATTGTCTACTAATGGTGTTCAGTGAGAGGCCAGAGTTCCTAGTGCAATTTAAGATATTGAGAATTTATCCTGTTTTACTTGTGTTCCTCACAGATGAGAATATGTTTCCCCACAACCAGAGTAAGACTCCTCTGTTTGGTATAAAAACCTTCCAGAAGAGCCTCTGCCTTTAAAATGCACCGTCTTCATTCTGCTTCCACACATACTTACCCATTTCCTCCCAAGTCCAATCCCTGTCAGTATTGTAAATATATTATTTCTTACCTTCAGTCTCTTGAGTCTTCCTGGGTTTCAGTTATCACACCATGAGAAAGATTGACAGAAAGATAAAATATTATTTGGAATAAAAGGAATTATGTATTTTAGAAATAAAAGGTAGAATTTTGTTTTTATCACCATCACTGAAGGGAACTGTATGAACGTCAGCTAAAACAGATATGGTGCATTTCTGTAAAAGTGGATAGTTTCAAAAGGTAGATTTTAAAGACTAAAAAAGAAATAGTGTTCATCGGTCTGCTTGTACTGTGGTCTGAGGATTCTGACTAAATGGATGCATGCTACCCTCGAAATGATCTTGTTTATATACTGGATCTCTCGACAAGATAAACAGAGGCTCTGTGCGGGTTTATGGGTGGCTCTACATTTTAGAATGAAACATCTGTGTGACCCCTGCAAAACAGAAAGGAAGAAGTGGGTAAAAATAATTTATGACTCTCTGTGTGTGTGTATGTTGTGGAGGTTGGAGTTCAGAAAACGGATCCTTCATGACTGCAAGAAAGGCTTGTGCTGACTTCAGATTAGCATCTTAAGCACATGTCTGAACCAATTAAAACCTGATCATGGATTCACTGTGAACTGATCTAATTCTATTTTTAAATCATTGGTTTGTAAACGTAGGATGCGAGTAACATGGGTCTGTGTCTCGAGTGACATGTAGATGGATACTGGGGTTTCACGAACAACAGAGCTCTTCATTTCAATATTGCAACCCATCACATCAATAGCCTTATTAAATCAGATGGTTTATAAAACTTTGCAGAGTAACATGCAACAAGAGTCTTTATCAAAAGCTGTGAGGTGCATTTACTTACTTTGAATTGCAGTAATGACAAACATTTAAGTAAAAGTTCATTGAGAATTTTTTTAGGGAGAGGGAAGGAAACAATACATTTCACAAATAGCAGGCAGTTCAGAGAAACTCATATACCTTAGTAGAAGAAGAAAACAAGAATCTTGGAGACTCATTAAATAAATAGTTGAGATACACTAACACACTCCTAAAGGGTAACACACACAAACACTTCTACAAAGTTCTTGCTTGTTTTCACAGGGCCCATTGTTTTATTGTCTATATGTTCATTTATTAACAAGAGTAATTAGACTGATGTAGATTGACATTTATTAATGTATGTGTGTGTGTGTGTGTGTGTGTATGGGGGTGCATAGTGGCTGAGGCCAAAGGATGCATATTGCTCAGACTAAAGCCTTTTATTGACCCAGGAACCTCATGATTTTTCACTAAGTAGTGGGAGAGAACAAAAGATGAAAGTCTCTCAGATAAGACAAAAACCATTTATTATTCCAGGTGCCTCAGCTCTTTCCAATATACTGACTCAAACACTTGATCAGGCCAGTGAGGGAAGGTTATTGTTCATATACTGTATGCAGGAGCACATAATAACATAACCTTTAAGGTCATTCTTGAATGGAGCATTTCAGCTACACACCAGGGAAATGATAATTAGATGACCTCTGGGGTCATTCCCATGACCTTTAAGGTCATTCTTGATTGACACCTGCCAAATCAGAGTTTGACAAAAGGTTGTGTATTATTTCTCTATCGATGTAAATTAACACTTTAAGTGTGTCATGTGTGAAATACAATCTTGTTTGTTTTGTCAACTTGGTTGCAATAAAAATAGACTACATAGATCCAAACTCTGAAATAAGTCTCACTTTGAACATGGCACATGTAAATTACTACAGTTACAATTTATGGTGTTTAATTCAAAATCTAGGTGCTTTACACACACTAATATGTAATGCTATAGTGATATGACCCAATGAGAGAAAACTGACCCAGCATTTCTAGAGGCTTGTCTGAATGAGTAGGAAACATCAAGAAGAAAGTGTTCAGTGGGTAAAAGAACATGATATGACATTAAAAGTTCTATCAATCTACCAGTGCAACCTTTCTTGTTGGGGGAAAAAAACCCTCTGAATAACTTAAAATATTTGGGAATAGAAACTCTTTTTTTCTAATATTCACATGTTAAAGAACATTTTACTATACTCTGTTTGTAAATATAGCGCTGCGTGGTTGTTTCTCACCATCTTCACAGAGGCGTTTCTGATACAAGACCATTATGGTGAACTAAAATGTGCAGTGTAAAATGATTTTGTCACCTTTTTAATTGGTACAGCGTCACGCTGTCACTGCACTCTTCTTCTAGCCTCATCTTTTAACTGTATTTTGGATTGGATCCATTTATCTTGGGGGTGTATTCCCAGCAGGTCGCCTTCTCTGAATTGTTGTGAATCAGTTTAAGCATTCAAGTGTGATTTTTATTTTTTTTTCATTAGATCATTTCTAGACATGCTGCAGCCTGCACTTCTGTAGATAAGGGTTAGCTACGCTACCACTTTCAGAACTGTATCACACAGTCCCAATGTTCATTTGTGACAACACTTCACATTCCATTCATATCACTTCGTGTAAGATGGGTTTGATAACATGTTGGTCTCAATCTCTGTCAAACTATATATATATATATATATATATATATATATATATATATATATATATATATATTATTATTATTTTTTTTTTTAAAACATGTCAGATTTCAGATGGATGTTTGGTGAGATGTGAAAAAGAAGACAACAAAGACACACCATCAGTTTGTGACTTTCATGAGTGCTGCTGTTTTATTTAAAAAATACAACTCAGCAAGGTTTCCTCTTTTTGCCTCTCTTTTGTGTGCACAGCTCATTTCTCTCAAATATTTGTTTTATAATATCTTTTGACGTATCATGCCCCCCAGTCTATTCTGCGCAATTTCATATCGTGCTGTGATAGTTGGGTTTGTAAACGCTTTTGCTGCAGGGTGTTATTGGTTATCAAAGCACAAAAAAATTAACCTGGGTGTCCCAAAGTGTAACCAATAATTGACAACTCTCACGTTTTTAGATGAATTTATCCTGATCAAAAACAACAACAAAAATTAAAAAAATGCTTTCACAGAAACGTTCATATTAATTGATAAGAAGTCAATATGACATCCATGTTGTGAGCACACTTCACTAGGAATGTTTCTTACTATTCTAATAATTTCTGAATAATCTGTTTTGACATAAACTTCGTTACATAATATGAAATAATAAAGTTTGTTACATAATATGAAATAAAAACATCCAAAATACGCTCTCAGTTTCTCTTGATAGTCATGTTTTTAACTCATGCCATAAAATCTTGAGTTAGTAAAATGTGGAACATTAAACTGCTGTGACATTTGAGAACCTAAAAAAAAATGCTTCTTTATGTCCTACACAATAATGAAGTCACAGAATTTTAATTGAACATGTTAATTTTTCTACTTCTTGAGAAATGCTGTCTTCTTTAAGGTATACTATTAGTAAGCAGCAGTGTAAGTGTAAGGGAGTAAAAACAAGACAAGGATGAGGAGTCTTTTGTATTTCACATGGAAACGATTCACCCCTTCAGTTCAGAAGAAGAACACAAGAAAAAAGAAAACTAGGTTAGATCAATGTTTTACCAAATACTTAAAGTTTCATCCATTGCGTTATCTCAGATCATGACACCCATCTGTGGAAAGAAACAAAATGATGCTTAATATCCACGTTTGTTGCACCCTTCAGTTAAGGCGATAAACTCTTGATCTTTGTTATTTATCATTTCTTTATCAGCATCATCTCAAAAGCCTAGTGGTGTATAGTGGTTTACTCAGAATTTCCCCTCTTAGTAATGTCTTAGTGGCTTTAAATGGCTTTCCTACACTCTCCCCTTTGCCTCACCTCCCACCCTCTGCTATACATTTTCCAACTTCCCTGCATCCTCCTGATTAATTGCAAGGTCAGTATAAACAAAAAAGAGTAGTTGTTCCCATGTTCTTCTGTATCATTGGCCAAGGCTGTGTTCATACTTGGGCCGTTCATTTATCATCAGTCGACCTCAATGTGACTGGAGCCATTGGGTGCACAGGTGGGGGTGAGTCCAATTAATATAATGGACTTATGGCTTGATGCTTTTCTTAGAGCTCTCAATAATGCCACCATTTATATGCTGATTTATCATTTTTCAGTGTTGCATGCAGTTGGGCGCAACTCATAAATCCAAACAAAGAAAGCCTCTGCAGGGCATAACTCATCAAGGACATGTTTTGTCTCAAATCAACACAACACCTAGGGTTTCACATTAAAGATTCAGTCCAAGTGAACTGCGGTGGCCTCGTGCATAATGACAAGTTCAGCATCAGTTGGGAGTAGGGGATTGCATGTCTCAGCAGTATCATTAGCCAAATACGCAAATCATCATTATTGTGAACCATCAGCAGGAGTCAGAAAAAGGTGATAAAATGAAGAAAGTGTGAAGTATTGATACCTTGTTCTCTTAAACTGGCCAAAGTAATTACAGGTAGTAAAAGCAGCAGATTAGTAGTATTATGGATCCTGAACTCAACTAGAATTGTGGAAAACAGTAATTTCTAAGGATATATAAATATATGACGAGTGCTGAGGCATCTGAGAAAAAGGTCACCTTTTATTTAACTAATTGCTTTAAAAATACTTACCCACTGATTTTATTGGCTGAAACAGATTGTGATGAAAAGATGGCTCATCCTTTTCCTTGCAAAGTGTCTATTTAAACAACCCTACAAGTTTCTATATAGCTTAAATAATGTTGTCATGTTCACGTTTGGAAAAGAAAAGACTTTTGCATCATGTTACTGATCTGACACCATTTCTTTAACAACATGTGACAAAAGGCTAGTCAAGCGGCTAGCTTATAGCAGCTGAGTTGCCAGTTGAAGCTCAGTCTGAGCACCTAAGTCACCTAAGATGCTGACATTTTATTCTAGACTAATTTATCTTTTCAGCCTTTTTAACAACATGATTGCATAATATAAGTGTGGTAAACAACGTAAAAAAAATATTACCCAGAGGCTATACAAATGAATTAGGACCAAGGCTAAATTAGACCAAAGTCATTCATATGTCTTAAAAATTGTTCTGTGTTTTTAGAGCATACTTTTGTGTGCGTGGGTGTTTGCACATACATAAAGGTGTCAGCAAACATGGTTGTCTTGTATTCTTTGTGTATTGTTAACCTTCAGTAATCAAGCGTGTAGAGACAATGAAAACTCATGCACACATGGGTATAGAAAGACGGAGGGACGTGGGACCTGCACAAGGTCATTGTCACTGAGCCATGACAAAGATCCAGTGTTGTAAATAATGAGAGCTCTGACCTTTAACAGGAGCAAGATGAGCCATTTATCAGCTCCCTCGACCCACTGTTCAATGTCTTCATCTTGGCTCTGCACTAGTGAGTGCAAGCAATGAATTAGCAATAATGGTAATATATATTACAATATTTTATTATATGTGATGCTTATCATGCATAGGAAACTCCACTAACAAGCACTGTGATTTATTTTTAAACAATACCTTTAGTGTTGCCAAAGTCAGCTATTTAGGCTTGGTCACACTTATACAATGTTCTTTAATTCTAACTAGGATCTTTAAAAAGCTTTACAATTTGTTTTTCATTCTTGCTTTATGCACACGATACAATATGTTTGCACTTTATGGTGTTCCGAAGGTCACACCAGTAAGCATATTAGCAGTGGTGGGCACAGTTTAGCTAATCCGCTAACAGCTGATAGCGGAACTAAATTTTCATTTAACAGAGTTTTCACTAACTTTTGAAACTGTTAGAATTAGCTTTTGCTAAATTAGGTTTTGCCACCTTTAAGTCTGCTAACATAATTCACAAGCTTGTTCCTGTCTTTTGTGGTTATATCATGAAGAGTCCACATTCTATTGGCTTACTGCATGCACACGTGACAGGACGTGATTGGTTGATGCAACAGCAGCAAGCTGAAAGCACACTATTGGTTTGCTACATGTACACGTGGCAAGATGTGATTGGTCCAGCTTTAAATGGAAGTAGAAGAAAACATGACACAGACTGAGTGACAGTCATTTTATCAGTTAGAGAGTCAGAGTCAGAGTCAGAGTTTCTTTATTGTCATTCGCACCTCATGTGGTACATGTGGTGGAGCGAAATTATGTACACGGGGTCCCAGTTACATCCAACAATAAAATGTATAAGAAAAACAGTAATAACATCTAAGATATGAACTAAGAAAAACATCAACTAAATATACACTAAGCACTCATAACATAAAACATTGAACATCAGCACAAACATGAACATGAGTCTGTGAGCAGATGTGCACGCATGAACACATCAACATTGAAACAGATCAGCAGCAACATGAAACAGATCAGCAGCAACACGATATGGTTTTTCACAGTGATTATTCTAGTTAGATATTCATGAGTCTAACAGCCTCAGGGTAGAAGCTGTTCCTCAGTCTAGTGGTTCTACACTTAATGCTCCTTAACCTCCTTCCTGAGGGGAGTGGGGCAAAAAGTGTGTGTGCTGGGTGGGTGGGGTCCTTCATGATGCAGGTGGCCCTCTTCCTGCATCTGGAGGTGTAGATGTGTAGATTAGGGATTTTAGTAAGCTTCAGCTATTTTTTTTAACCTGATTTGCAGTTTAGCCTTAGCTAAGATAATTTTGTAGTTAGTGGAATATGAGTTAGTGAAGCTAACTTTTTGGTTAGCTGTGCCTACCACTGCATATTAGACACATCTGGGAATTCAATGTCTTGTCCAAGGACATCTAGACACATGGCAGAGCAGAAGATCACATGGTGTCCTGTCTTGTGATTGGAACATCCCCACTTTCCCAATAGATTGCAACCACAATGTGATGAGGCTTTTTCTTTCTTTCTTTTTTTTTTTTTTTTTTAGCTCCAAATGATTAAATAAATTGTACAAAGTAGGCTCCAAATTAATTGTAGCTAATCCACATTGGGTTTATTGCGATGATATTACTGTAAACCAACAGTTACATATGGTAATACATAAGGTGTAAAGACAATTAACAGTAGTGGCCTTTAAAGTGATAAACTTCATTGAAACCCCTTCCCACAGCAATCAGTCAGTTTCCTTCCATACAATGTGACTTATTGTGATTCATTCTACAATGGCCTGTTAGAGGCAACGTTTCACTTTGTTTCTTGTTTCAGGATGTTGTCTTTTTATCAAGTGTGTAGTAATGAATTGGATAATTAATTTTTCATTCATTCAACCTTTATTTAGACAGGTAAATTTAGACATGTAGGGGGAGGGGTGGCGCAGAGGTTAGAGAGGTGGGCTTGTGATCCGAAGATCGCCGGTTCACGCCTCGGCCCCGACAACATCAAAATTGTGGGTGGGGTAGGTGAAACACCCACACTTGCCCCCACCCTCATTCGCCCCACTCTGGGCCCATGAGCAAGGCCCTTAACCCCCACTATGTGCTCCCTAAACAGGTCTCTCTTGAAAATGAGTTCTCGTGGCTCAATGAGACTAACCTGGATAAATAAAGGCTAAATGAAAAAAAAATCCCATTGAGCCTCGAGGACTCATTTACAAGAGAGACCTGATTTCAACAAAGTATGATGACAACAATGGACAACAGCGACAACAATAAACAGTTATAAACAGTCATACTCCAGTTTTTTTTTAAAACAAATAGGATGGCTAAAAAAGGTAACAAAAAACAGCTAGATTCTAAGGCAAATGTAGAAAACTAAAAACAGGAACATGTCTGCATTGTTCCTTGGCAGGAGTCCAGCAGATTCTTAAAGTCACTTAGAGAGGTCAAGGTCGAGAGATTCAAATCTTTTTGTAAGGTATTCCAGGAAACAGGAGCAGAGTAGGAGAAGGCCCTTTTGCCTAGTTCAATCCTCACTGAGGGAACACTGCAGGTAATAATGTCCTGAGCGCGCACGCCATAGCTGCACTGACGCAGACATGTAGGAGGAGATGTATGAAGGCAGCAGACCAAGAAGTGATCTAAAGATAAAAATGTACCAGTGGGAGAGTCTGTGTGAAGTTAATGATGTCCAGTTAACCAGTGAATACAGGGTGCAGTGGTGGGTACGATAATCACAGCCAGTTATGAATCTTAGTGCACCATGGTAGACAGCATCCAACATCTGCAGGGTTCTTGTAGGAGCGTTCATGTAAATAATGTCACCGTAATCAATGGAGGGAAGGAAAGTCACAGATACAAGGCATTTCCTAGCATTCAGAGTTAGACAGGATTATGGATAATGCACTTGTTTGTTTGGCTTGTTTCAATGCACTAGTTTAAGACCTCTTGTAAGCATTTTTCTTGACATATTTTTTGTCATGGTACCAGCTTGAATGTCATTGATCTTGTTGAAAGTCAACATATTACTAAAGTTCGACCGATATGTAAATTCTGACTGTCGTTGATACCGATATTGAAAAGGGAAGGCGATCGCCAATAACCAATATAATGGGTTAACATGTTTTCGCTCTGTCCACCCCCAAGAATCTAAGTAAACAGTGAGTGGAGCGGGGCTTGTTTATTTAGCGCAGCTGTTAGCAACCATGAATTTAAGTAAATCAGATCCATGCTGTAACTAGTCCCACAGTAGGTTTACAAGTAGTGCAGTGGTCATTAAAACAGTCTTCCTCACTTGTGTTCACATTTTCTATCCTCCACTATCCACCATAAATATATTGTGTATAACATAAATATAAATTAAACTAAGAAACACCCTTCCCTGTTCATTGTTTAAACAGTCACGTATGGTGAAGGTCTATTTTGTATTGACTGCAGAAACATTTTTATTTCTGTTTGCAGAGAAGTTAAGATTTCAGACAAACAATGCATTTCACTGAGGATGACAAAGATAACGTTACTAACACTGGATGTCCTCACAAGCTGAAAGCTCAATCCGGCAGGACTGTTTCCTATAAATACCGTTAATGTGGCTAATGTCGTGAAGGCGATACAGCTGAACACTAACGTGAGCTTGCTAACTTGAGAGACACGTAGCTAATGACAAGCGAGTTGGAGGACTGAAGAGAATTTATTATTGAATTATTTTACAGATATTTAAAATAACCTTACCATGCTTTGTTCAGCAACATATGCCACACAGTATTGCTCCCTGCTTCTCTGTACTGAATGTGAAAGTGAAACTTAATTGAATGGCCATGACTTAAAAGTAGTCTTCATGCTCCCTCTTCTGGATACATTGTACAATTATGACTGGTTTCCAGCATTTTAGGGGTGAAAATTAGAAGTGCTTATATTGGTGCATAATGGGACATTTATCACCAGTAAGTCCCCCAAATGTCTATATTGGCCTAAATTATTGACCCTACCAATATATCGGTCGGGCTCTACATATTACTATTGTTTTTTTTAGATAGATTTTTCTCGGACCTCTGACCCTTAATGTATTTATAGACTGTTAGGTGCCTTCTAAAAAGACTAAGGAATTGCAAAAGTAAGCAAAAAGTATAAAAGACGGAAATGCATAAAAGTGTTGACAAACAGAGGGTTATGCTAAAAAAAAAAAAATTAAAAAAAAAAAGTGAAAATGAAGTTGTAAATAAAATCTTCTCAGTGTACAAAATTAAACAGCCTGACTGAATTCAGCTTGGCTCTTTCTGAAGCCTTACAATGTATTTACTTTTAAAAGCTATTTAGAAAATTAAAAGCCCTCCCTGCATCCAGCTACACACTTTCCACCAGCTCTTCATGGCTTGTTGTTGCATTACTTTAGTGACATCTTTATTTAATGGTGAATAAAAGGGAGAGAAGATGGATAGCAAAACGGGGATATTTTATGCAACACAGCTGAGACCTGCACTTATTTTAAAGCATCAGTAATGTTATGGTCTCTGTTTGTGCCAGCACAACACAGCCACTGGTCCCTGAAGGCCTTCCATTATATTGATGGGTAAGACATATCACTCTCGGATCACTCGTCGATAAAGACATTGCTCTCTGTGAAACCGACAGGGAATGGCCTAATAAAAATACACTATTCGTAAGGTTTACGACATTATAATAAATCACAGTAATTTCATTATAAATGTCCTCATAAGATCTAAAAAATGTGATTACATAACACATATGTCTGTATATTTACGAGGGGCTAAAATAACAAAAAATAAGCAAAATAAAAATGAAGGTCATGGAAATGCATACAAATTATAAAAGGGTGCACTATTAAAAATAATAATAATAACAATAATAATAACAATAACAACAATAATAATAATAACATATTATTTGCTAATGGAAGTATAATTTGCTTTTACAAAGAATGAATTATGACTTATTTTATCCATCCATCCATTATCTTTTCCTCGCTTCTTCCATTTTGCGTCACAGGGTCGCCGGTGCCCATGTCCAGCAATCACTGTGCGAGGGGCGGGGTACACCCTGGACAGGTCGCAAGTCCATCACAGGGACACATAGAGACAAACAACCACTAACTCACACCTAGGGACAATTTAGAGTTACCAATCAGCCTAACATACGTGCTTTTGGTCTGTGGGAGGAAACTGGAGTACCCAGAGAAAACCCAGGCATGCATGGAGAGAACATGCAAGCTCCACCCAGAAAGACCCCCGGACCGGGATTCGAACCAGGGACCTGCTCGCTGAGAGGCAGCAGCTCTACCAGTTGTGCCACCGTGCTGCCACTTAAAACTTTATAAAGATTTGAAATTATATACTCTAAAAACATTTCTGAAACATAATACATGTTTTTTTTTTCAAGTTTATTTTTATTTTTAGATGTATTAGATACACATAAAGTGATAGCTCTATTTTCATGGAGTACAGCTGAGGAATTGTCTGTTCTGTTTTGTATTTTTTTAAACCTTATTATTGCTTTTTACTAAACTATATTGTTTTTTTAATCTGGTAGCACCTATAAATGGAGCACCTTTACACAAACTGGTTACTTGTCTACAGACTTTTCACTGTGACCTTGACATTTCCTGTTGTTAAGTGGTTCTGCTTGATTGGTGTCAAAGTATGATTGTTTCTGTAAGCATATTCTGTGAAATATTATACCTTTTAATATTGTTCCAGATCATGCATATAACGTGCACAAATGTGCATGTATATTATATGTAGGGCATTGGTGGAGAAAGTACTCAAACACTGTACGTAAGTAAAAGTACAAATAAACAGCCAAAAATGTGCTCTGATAAAAGTAGACGTACCACATTCATATTTTTACTCAAGTAAAAGTAAATACTTGCTTTTAAAAATACTTAAAGTATTAAAAGTAAAAGTACTTGCTGAATATATTACATAATGCAATGGTCTACAATATCATTAAGTGTGCTGTATGTATATTTTTTGTAATACATTAATAGTGTTGAGCCATTTGAATGAAGAATGCTGCAGATAATACATGTTTTTACTGTGTTTACCCTCTGACACTGTTCACACTTGGACTTGTGATTCTGTGCAGCAGAATTTCAGGGATGACCTGAATGCCATTAAACAAAATAAGAAAGAGGAATAATTATACCTTTGAAAGTTTTTATTTAACACAAAGCAAAACCAGTTAGTCATTTTAACTGCAGTAAACTAATTTAAGTGAACATTCTCTGACTGAAAAAGGAGCACTATACACACCTAAAAAAGTAATAGGCACTGATCATTTCAACTCTAGTTTGTCATCAACTCTACTTAAAGAAATACTGTCTAGTCAACCTTGTAATGGGTCAATAGTGAAAAATGTAATATGTAACTCAACACATTATAGAAATGTAGTGTAGTAGAAAGTACATATAAGTAATGTAAAATGTAGTGGAATAAAAGTTGAAAGTACCCACGTTTAACTCTACTTAAGTAAAGTACAAATACATGAAAAATGTACTAAAGTAAAGTAACGAAGTACTTGTATTTCGTTACATCCCACCACTTCTAGTAGGGTAGCTGCACTACATTTGCTTAAGTCCCGCCCCTCCATATAAACAAATGAAACATTTGACTCATTACATATTCAAAATACACTTCAGATAATTTGCCCACCTTCTGGCTCTAAAAATGTGACTTGGGAGCTCCTGTAAATCAGACATTTGGGCATTGAGTTTGGACAATGGAAGTTAATGGAGTTGCTTCATCAAACTTTGTGTGTTTGCAGAGACACTTGGTTCATAATATATACAATCTATGGTACAAACATTGCTAACAAGTTAACCAAACAAGGCCACAATGACTACACAATCTAGACAAACCACCTTTTATTTATTGGTTTATTTAGTTCCGAGTTTATCACTTACCCTACACCAGGTACTCATCCTAAGTGTCTTCTATTTGCATTATGCAATCTTGGATTTAGTTGTAATACATGTTGATGGTTCTTGCCTTTTCTAGTCAGGAATGAAGCCATCAGTGCAAGTTTTATGGATGCTGTTGTGTTGTATTTCTTGAGCTAATTTGTAATGTGGGACTTTAGGTCCCCTCTACTCTGTGGCACACACCGGTGTATAGCATGACCTTTCTTTGAAGCACAGAACTAGTTACAACTAAACATATTAAAAAATACAATGTAAGAACTGTGTGAATCAGTGTCAACACCTGAAATGGTTTTTGTGGAGGGGTAGGAATGAAAGACTGTACTAGAACAAACCTGCAGGAAAGGATGGAACCAATTCCATCTTCAAATAGCTTCCAGTCAGAGGTATAAAGGTATATTGTCTGTTTTGTACAGTTAGTCAAAACGACAAGATTATATAAGCCTTTTTTTTTTGTGTGTATCAGAAGTTTAAAGGTTTGGGAATCACTCATCTAATAAAACTACTACTTCCATTTCCTAAGGAAATTTCAAATTGATCAGTGTAGTACTCTTGAGCCCCACCAGGTCAGTATGTTCATTGTAGCTTTACAGAACCAGATAGTGTCTCCCTGATAAACTGGGAACTGGCACAAGTCTAAAGGAGTTTGAATAGGCTTGAGGGTAACTGCAAACATCTGTATTCCTTCATTCCAGAAATACTTGTAGAGGTTTTGAAATGTGATGCCTACTGATAAAGGTTAGTTTTCACAACTTGCTGTTCAGTCATATTTGCTGTTTTCTCGGTCCATCCATCAACCATTTGTTTCATCCTTTCTTTGTGTATATCTGCATATTTTTGTAGATGAACAGATGCTGCAAAATATTCATCAATTAAAACGGATTCCTCATTTTTCTGGACTGAATAAAACGTGCATTGATGTTAATGAAATGCAAACGTGAGACGTCATTTATCTTTGACCCATCAAAATGAATGCGGTCATTTATTTACAGAATCAAAGTTTAACATCAAACATTTACATTAATTTGGCAAAATATGAAAATAACAACATAATCAATCAATCAGGAAAACCATACGGCCATGATTTTCCGTTGCTTCACCACAGACATTTATGAAAACTGTACAACTATGATCAATTATCCACACGGCGGTGGATGAGCACTTTACACAGACATTTCTAAAATATCTGGAAGGATTTTTACTTGAGAGAAGAATTTAAAGATGGGAATGAAGTTTAAAGGGAGTAAAAGATGGTATGTGAGGGGAAGTGTTCACCAGAACCGACACTCTCCATCAGAACCCAGCTTTCCTCGGTACGCTTTGGTAGGAAACTTGACTCATTACCTTTCTGAAGATTAATCAGCAGATATGGAGGTCCAGTTAACGCTACCTGTCCAGCGTCTCCATAGGATGGCTGTGACTCGTCTGAAGTAGTGACGAGATTCCGTCCGACACCAGCTCACATCAGCAATAGCAATAATCCAACTCGGAGGAGCCTTATCATGCTGGACTTCTGTTCTCCCAAACGACTTCTCAGCGCCTCACCGCACTCCTCAGAAGCTTCACCGAACTGAACTTTTCAGACTCAGCGCAGAACCGAACTGAGAGAACTAGGAAGTACCGGCATTTTAAAGAGCTCTATTTCCGGTATATTTGAGCGTCCCTTATTGGGTAATATCAACCAGACAGGGGTGTGGTTTGTGACGTAAGAGGTTACTATAAGTCAGAAAACAGCAAGAATTGTTATGGAACAGATTAAACTGTTCTCAGAGACAGAGAGAGTTTTGTTTTGGCGAGTTTTAGAAACAGGTGCCAGCTCCCCTGTTGACGTCTGAGAGGATGTAAACAAGACACATGTCTGCTTCGACTCCTGACCTTGGAAAACGCACACTTGCTCATTCAAAGACAGAAATCAGAAAATGCATAAAAATCTGTAACAGACCTTAACATGAATTCTAACTCTGCATAAGCATTCAAAATCATTACACTGTTTCACAGTTAATAAAATTGATTAGTTCACTGCAACATCTAAAATGGTTTGAACTAAGACACTTTGATTATCAACATTTGTAAAATAGTAATGATAATAAAAAGAGAGTGTTCTTCCACTTGATTTTCAAGAAAGAGAGTCTCAGGATGGGTGAACCTGTATTTCTGGATTCAAATCAATGAAATGACAGTTCCTGTCCCACAAGGTTCTTAAGGTCAAGGGTTTTGACCTTAGGCTTAGTCTTGACATCAGGTTAAGTTCACTACATTTTAGTTTCAATTTTCCATTCATATGCATTTATTGAAAGTTTATTTTGGTGGCTCCCTTCTTCAGGTTACCACAGCGACTAAACTCACATGAAATATTTGGAAATTTATTTTATGCCGGATGCCCTTTCTGACACTACCTGGGCTCAAACCAGCAACCTCAGGATTACAAGACTGTGGCACTGACCACCAAACTACCACAGCCTCCTGAAGAGAAGCAAGAGTGATGAATGCTTCAATTCTCCTTTCTGCTCTTTTTTTTTAAACAGTTTGTTTTTGCATTTCCATTTTTCTCCACTCTACTAAAACCTCCTTTCTGTTCTTTATTTTCGGATGTTAGCTACATAATTTCCCCACATTTCACTGTATCCACCACACACCCATGCAGACACACACAGTGAAAATGTTGAATTAATTCCTTCACTGTCCTTGCTCGCTGTTGGTGGTCTTTTATCTCTGGGGGTTGTGAAAAGGTGACTCCATGACTTCCCATCATTAAAACCTCATCATCTAAGATGACACAGTCTACTGTTATTGACTTTCACTTTTACCCCCACAATGGCTGTGCCCATAAAACCTATTGGCAGATGACTGTTCAACCGTGATTTCATTAAAGGATTCTTATACAGATGAACCTTATATGCACAGATGAAAATAGACAGAATAATACATACCCCTGCTCAAAATCCAAGAACTTTCATAGCTATTTTAATGCATAATCTTTTCTATTTTCTAAAAAGACACATTAATGCATGATGAGTTTCCTTATGAAAAGAAAAAAGATATTAGAGATGGAAGCAAAAGAGAAAAGTATGTTGGATTGGATCATTTTAGTGGAAGCAATGTCTGTTCATTCTTGAACAGAAGCATCCCTAAAGGTCACATCAATAATTTTCCTGTTTCTCCAGCTGGCCATTAATCATTTGGCAGTATGTCTGTCATCATATGGGGCTAATGAGATCTACATAGATAATTTTTTCTTCAGCCAAGAGGACAACCCTATTGAGGTGGAAAAAAATTATACTTTCATTGATCTTGTTTTTCTCCCACAGGATCTATGTGGGACCTAAGTCCATGTTGGGATGCTTCTTGTCTCTTGGTGGGAGGTTTGGCTTTGATACGTGTGGCTCCTTTGATGGAGCTTTTCAAGTAATGTAGCATGCATTTTGTAAGTTCAAGTTCCTTGACTGTCATTCACATCACATGTGGTACATGAGGCGGAACAAACTTATGTACTCAAGGTCCCAGTTACACCCAAAAATAGCAAAATTATAAAGTATAAAAAGAAAAAGTATATAAGGATCTAAGATATACGCTAAACGAATGCTAAACAATACGCTAAAAGATTTAAGGTATACGCTAAACACTTCCTTCCAAAATTTCTCTTTCTCCTCCACATCACATCCAACTTGCAGAGCATAACCACTGACAACGTTTAGCATCAGACCTTCCACTTCTACCTTCAGACACATCACCCTATCTGACACTCTCTTCACCGCTGCTATATTCTTTGCCAACTCTTCCTTCAGGACCACCCCTACTATCTTTCTCTTTCTATCCACACCATGGTAAAACAGTTTAAACCCTGCTCCAATGCTGCAAACCTTGCTGCCCTTCCACTTGGTCCTTTGGAAACATAAAACATCTACCTTCCTTCTCTGCATCATGTCAGCCAGCTCTCTACCTTTGTCTGTCATTGTCCCCACATTTAGAATTGTAACCCTCAGTCCTACATTCTTGATTTTCCTCTTCTCCCTCTGTCTCCTGACACATTTCCCTCCTCGTGGTCTTTGATTAACATTAGCACAATTTCCTCGGGCACACTGTTTGTCAGCAGCACCGGTGACGGTCATTGTTAACCCGGGCCTCGACCAATCCGGTATGGTTTCGCTTTGATAAGCTCACATGATAGTTTTGGCAAAAGTGTTTTATGTCAGATGCCCTTCCTGACACAACCCTCACCATTTACCCGGGCTTGGGACCGGCACAAGAGACACGCTGGCTTGTGCTCCCTAGTGGCTGGTTTAAACACTAATAATGTAAAATAATATGGTATATTAATGACAGCAGCCCTGTAAGCCATGGTAACAATGTTGTGTCCCAATTTTGTGACTAAAACTTGCTTTTAAATCTGCTCAAAAATCTCCTTTTAGTTTCTCAATTTTTTTAAAACCACTTATTAAATGAAGAGACTGCTGTACAGAATGACTTGAAGATAACTATATTTTGTAACATTCTGTACACCTGTGCACAGTTCCAGCACACACCTTAATATTGGCAATAAAAACAACCTAATCTTACCATGTCAATGAAAACTGCCTCTAACACTGCCAGCTGAAAAGCTTCAGGTCATATTTGACTTCCAAGATAAGAGCATGGCTATAAAGTAAAATAACAATGCCTTTGATTGAAATTACATGTTGCAACTTTTCCTGAACAAATAACTGATTGCATAGTACATTTGAAGTGTTTTTTTTCTACACCTCCTCACACTTTTTATAACATAGGTTTAATAATAAAATAAAATAAGAAAAAAAGAAAAAAATGCAATTTCAGCTCAGAAAAGCCAGACATTTATTTTAAATCAGAAACTTGTGATGGAGGTGGTGTTTTTTGTTTAAATTGCATTATTGTTGAAATTATTAAATTACATACTTCTTTAAAAAAAATCAGTTAATAAAGTTCAAGTTTGCATTGAATAAACTCATTGCTCTTTCAAAAGAATAATCAAAAAGTTCCAATTTATAGTTAAAATTAAAGTATGTTTAGTATAAACATTTATTTTGATTAAAAGAAAGATATACTTCAGCTTTAAACAAACAGCCTTTAAATACATTTAAATCTAAATTTATGTGTGTTTTTTTTTTCATTCATTCAACCTTTAAATCAGGTAAATCCCACTGAGCCTTGAGGACTCATTTACAAGAGAGACCTGATTTCAACAAAGAATGAAGACAACAATGGACAACAGCGACAACAATAAACAGTTATAAAAAGACATTTTTTTTTTAAACAAATAGGATGGCTAAAAAAAAGAAAAGTAACAAAAAACAGCTAGATTCTAAGGCGAATGTAGAAAACTAAAAACAGGAACATGTCTGCATTGGTCCCTGCCAGGACTCCAACAGATTCTTAAAGCCACTTATCAGAGAGGTCAAGGTCGAGAGCTTCAGATCTTTTTGTAAGATATTCCAAGAAACAGGAGCGGAGTAGGAGAAGTCCCTTTTGCCTAGTTCAGTCCGCACTGAGGGAACACTGCAGGTAATAATGTCCTGAGAGTGCACACTGTAGCTGCACTCATGCAGCGACATATACAGAGATACAATACAATACAATACAATACAGAGAGAGATTTTGTATTTTAATAAAGTACAGAATTAAAATAAAATTTTATTTTTTTCTTGATATCCCTCTAAAGTCTTAAAGTTCAGGAGTTAGCAGTGCTGTGAATTTCTCTGCCAAGGGACAATTGAAGGAATATTCTCTTTATTTTGATTAAACATCATCATTATTTCTGTTCAGTTCACACTACCACAAGTATTTGATGTAAGTGTTTTTCTTGAAAAGCTTGCATTAATATATTCCTTATGCCTTTTATTGTTCCATTTCTTTGGTCTGCATGATTTAACTGAGATTTGATGTTGCAAGAAACATTCTTGTCTCTGCTGGCTTGAACTTTGGTCTCTGACTTGACTAATGCAAAACAATATTCACCATGTTTTAACTTAAAGAAAAAAAAGTTTTTTGTTTTGCTTTCGGTCATTATATTTCTTTATGCAATCCTGAATCTTTGAATGAATGTAAAGAATTTGCACTAAGCCCCCAAGTCACAAAGCATGTTTCTTCACAGTCTAGAATAGAATTTTTTGTTGATGTTTTGATGAATTTTTTTTCTTCACACATACAGCAAAAATGCATATTTTTACTCCACAGGTTTTACCTCATCTTGATGTTCAACAGAAGAGTAAATCTGAAGTATATATATATATATATATATATATATATATATATATATATATATATATATATATATACAAAACCAAGTTGTTTTTACACCTGCCATTCAAAATTTGTTGGACAATGTTAATTTTGCTCAAATATGGGCATTGATAGGGATGATATATAAAAAAATATCAATCTAACAACAATCTAACCTGACAAAGTTATTAGTTGTGTAAAGAAAATAACATGTGAAAGTTGTGTAGTCAAAGCAGCCTGTCACATCATAAACATAAGAACAATCTTCTTGTTGCTACAATGCTTATCTTTATCTAAATATAACATCAGAAACATGTCCAAAAATTCAAATAGCCCAGATAAATGTGCTGTGTATTTTCTTGATAGCAACTGGAAGTTTGAGCACGGAGCTGATAAGTGAGACAGCATCTCTGCAGTCATGGCAGACTCACCGTGACGGTGCATTTCATGTAAATTTAAGTGTCTGCGTATGTCTCTATGTTGGACATTCACGGACATGTTTGTCAGGACACGAGGTAGATAAATGTGTCATTTGTTATGCTCTTCAGGCGAATCCAATATCCGGTTTCTGGTGCTGTGATTAATAAACTGTCACACTGTCAAAATACAAACTCACAGTACACAAAGATTTACATAACAACTGTGTTTATAATATTGAGTTGTGACAAGAAATGCATCAGTCTACTGTGCGACTTTTGTTTGATTGACCTGTTTATATTCAGTTCATGTTTCCTATGATCATAGTTAATGCATCAACATACCCAAAGCTTTTACATGAAATGAGTTCCAGGCCCTGTTGTCTTTCAAAGAGGTTCACATTTTCCATTTCAGCTCTCCCCTTTATTTTTCCCACTACGCTTTCATGTGGTTTCATTGTTGTCCTGGCCTAATCTTTTCTCTAACATGGAGAAATAAAAGCTTATTTTGATTCACAAACAGATCTTTGTGCAGGAGATGAATCAAATAGCTTTTAGTCATACCGTGCCAAGCAGTCCATAACATGCGTTCATTAGCCAGACATCCATTTTCTGTACTCGATATGTGCTGTTCAGGGTCGCAGGGGGAGCTTGAGCCTATCAGATCAGTCGGCGAGTGAAAAGCGTGGTACACCCTGGACAGTCCAACACTGGGCCAACACGGAAACAAACAGCCTATCCACACCCACACACTGCTTAGGTATTTTAGAACTGCAAATTTACCTTCACATGCACATGTTTGGACTGCAAAAGTTTGGAGTTTTTGGGAAGAAAAATGCCTACATGGGAGGAACAAGCAAACTGCTCACAGAAAGGATCCGGCTGATGTTTAAACCATTTCGCTGTGGGGCAACATTGTAGCCAACCAGTTCATTGTGCAGCTCTTCATTGCTTTACAACAGATAGCAGAAATAAAACATATCTTTTCATTACAAAACATAATGTGATAAAAGCAAATCTTGGTTCAGTTTCAGTAGAAAATCAGGGTCGACATTGCGTTATATTACATGGTAAAATAAAATATCTTTATCCAATTTATTTTCCCATTCTTGTTCAAAGTTGTGGGATACTGGTGCCTTTCTCCAGTGGTCGTTGGGTGAAAGGCGGAGACATAGATAGGTCCATCACACACACACACACACACACACACATAAAGATGAACAAGACTGTCATTCACACACTTGAGGGAATTTAGAGACATGCATGCTTTTCATCTTTGGGAGGAAACAGGTACTTTCTGTGTTTTTATATGTTTAGACGATATATTTTATTTCCATGGGTTTAGGGTCATCTAAGATTGTAACTTACCATATTTTTTGGACTATAAGGCGCACCAGATTATAAGGTGCATTAAGCAAAACTAAAACATTTTAAGAGGTTTTTGCGAGCTGTCGACCACATAAAATCGGTTCGAGGTCATTAAGCACAACCAGAATTAAAACATAAGGTGCACTGGATTATAAGGCTCACTGTTGATTTTTGAGAAAATTAAAGGATTTTAAGTGCACCTTATAGTCCAAAAAATATGGTACGTATCATTTCTGAGATAAACAAACTCACTTGAAGTTAAATTGAAGAACAGCACAGTTTGTACATTTTGTTGATGGACAATGAGAAACGGACTTAGTCACAGGGATTTGTACAGGTTTTAATATGAAACTAGGGTGATGTAAAAAGTGAATGCATGAAATGCTCAGTTTAATATGTTGTTAACAAATATGATGATCTAATTAAATAAAAGATAAATTAGCTCATATGTTTTGTGAACCGTGTGGCACTTGTTTAAACAATATAGCTGCTAATTTTTTATCACTGTTTTTATTTACAGTTGTAGAAAATGAAGAAAGTTTAGAGTAGCTCTCTGGGTGATGGCACAATGTCACATCTTGATTTATTCATTTTTTAGACATAACCAAGAATTATCCCTCATTTAAAAATAGATTCCCTGGAGGTGCTTATTCATAGTCTCCATATGATTGGAGCATCAATACTGAGGGTAAGTGAAGGTCACTCTGACAGTTTGATGGTTTGGCAGGTCTGCCTTTCTTTCTTTCGTTGCTTCACAAAGCTCTGCATTATAAACTCTGTTTTTATGTATGTATTTATTTATTTATTTACATCAAAATAGCTGATCTCATTGTGTCATGACAGACGGCCAGTTTAAAAGACAGCAAATACAATCAAAGATGCATTAGTCTGAATGTGACCTCCTTTCCTTTGTTCCCGATTGGCTGTTGATTGTACAAAGTAGCTTCCCAAACTCCTAAAAGCTTTTCCTCAGAAGTGCTATATGTCCAAGTGTCTTGAAGATAGAAGTGATTTAAAATTGCTCTTGTCATTCAGTGTGACCTGTGTCACTGAATGTAAATAGATTAACCTGCTCTGTGAATACTCTGAAATCAGGCACTGGCTTCAGCAAGAATTATGCTTCTAGCTGATGAGTTTTTTCCAACTGTCAAAACCAGTAACAGTAAAAGACAAAGAGTAAAGGCTTTACAATGGATTTTACATCTATTACAAACACTAGAAACACCCACTGGCTCATTCATGGCCTCAAAGACAAAACAGAACATCTATGGACCTTGCTTTCTGGACTGTTAGATGAATATTTTATATTTTTCCACAGCCATGTTTGATATTAATGAACTTTCAGGCTGTGCCTACGCTGCCTGCTTGCTAAGATGACATATCTGCCAGCCCACCTGTTATGAATATTTATAACCTGCGAGTGGACAAAGGTTAAAGAGGCACATTTTGCTGTTGGCGCATGTTCTGCTTCTCGGCAAGTCAAGTGGAGCTGCTGTCTGTCGTGCCGAACTTGAGATCCAGTTTTTCTCAAAGGCGCTGGTCATTTCTACGTTCCCCCTCTTAGTTTGAGCGTGGAATATTTAATCCTGTCGGTTTCTTGTGCTAGCGGCGAAGCTGAAGACATAATTGTGATTGCCAATGTAATGGTTTGTTCAGCAGTTGAATGACCAGTGTGACCCCCCCATTACCGTTCCTACAAAAAGGAATTAGTGAATAAATTGGAAAGAAAGCATTTTTTTTACCATCACCTGCAATTTAAAGGTTGCTACAAGTCTTTTGTTGAGGTCTTAAATAACAGCTTGCGAATAATTGTACTTCTGCCCTAAATGTTACCGTATGGGGTGCATTTGAATCCTCTTTGTCTATTTATTAGCCATTTTCCTCATTTTTTTCTGCTTTAAAACTGAACTGAAAGCCTACAGAAACATGAGTATCATAAATTTGGCTTTGTATGCTGAAACTATTTCACCCCATCGAGTATAGAACAGACGAGTGGAAGTGGAAGTAAAATGGACTGTGCTTGTATTGTCTCAATGACCACTCAAACTGCCTTTACACCAAAAGCCACATTCATCATCCTCACACACATTCATGCTTCTTAGTCTATGCTGTCTCTTACGGTGCCTTTTTTTCTTCTTATTTTTAGCAAAGCCACATTGATAAACAGACCATGGGGGGTTCAGAGTCTTGCCCAGAGTAGGAATTACAGATCAAACCTCCAGCCTTTTAACGAGTAGATAACAGCAATTCCTCCTTACCACAGTTGCTCAGTGAGTAAATTATGTCATCGATAAAACCAACACTGTTTGTTGGCCTGAATATTCTGAAAACACACCAACGTGAGCATAATAAAGGAAGCTTTTAAGGCTAGTTGATACAAGTTCTCCTTGTCATATTTTAGCAATGGGGGCCAGGCGCTTCCCGGTGTAAGAATTTCACCAGCTGCTCTGAAGACAGACCGCCTCTTTGATTAACAAAGTAGGGAATTAAGTGGAAAGATTAAGGGAAAGGAAAAGGGGCAGCATAGTGCTAGCAATGAATCTGGTGTCTATATGAAAGAGAATAAAGATGAGACTGAAGAATACCAAAGCAGAAAGAGAAACAAAGTTTAGACAAAGAAATGAAGAACAAAAGGTTTATGAATGTAGATATTCAATCAGCACTTGTTCACTGCCTCTTTGGTACACATGACAGAGGTGGTTTGTGAGTCCTGTGTAGAAAATGCACACATAAACTCACAATGTTCATACATTTTTAAATATATTTTATAACCTTTAAAGAATTCAATATTTAATGATCATTTAAATGAGACATATGCCTTCCTTGTAAGTTAACTCGTTTTCTTAATTTAGGATGCTTTTTTGCCATGTTTTAGTTAAAATGCAACATGATTAGATTACCAATTAATTTTTATATGGACAGTCTTTTGAGCTGTTTTGTTGGCGTATGTTTTTACAGGGCAAAGTGAGACGTAGTGAGACAATGAATGCTGTACCAACTTTTAAGATATAGAAAATGCAGCACGGTTGGTACAAAGTCATCATATAAATCTGAACAGTTGTTTAAAACAGGGTCAAAAACAGAATAACAAGGTTTTACTTTTCCAAAATGTGAGTAAGTTGTGTCCAGATTTACAATTGTAGCCCTCAAGGCACAAAATTATAAACTATTCAATATGTCCGCTTTAAAAAAAGCCTTTGACACAATCGATCACACCATTCTGCTTGATAAATTGAATCATTATGGTATTAGAGGTCCTGCTTTGCATTGGATAAGCAGTTATTTGAGAGATAGAAGACAGTTTGTTCAAATAGATGAAGTAAAATCTAATTTGTGCAGAACTCCATGTGGTGTACCACAAGGTTCAATACTTGGACCTAAATTGTTTATATTATATGTAAATGACTTAATTGAAGTATCTGATATCTTCAAATGTGTTTTGTTTGCTGATGACACTACTTTTTTCTGTCTGGGTAAAGATATGGAACAATTAATTGAGTTGATAAACAAGGAATTTGTAAAAATACAGGATTGGTTTAAATCAAATAAGTTATCATTGAATATTGATAAAACTAATTTTATGGTATTTAGTAAAAAAAAGATAACTTTGGATTTTTGTTTTAAAATTGATGGCATTAAAATATGTAGAGTAAATGAAGTAAAGTTTCTGGGCGTAATCATTGATGATAAACTATCATGGAAACAACATATAAATTTTGTAAAAACTAAAATATCAAAGTCCAGTGCAGTATTATATAGAGTAAGGGACTTGTTAAATAATGAAGCTTTACATTTACTTTATAATACAATTGTAGTCCCACATTTTACTTATTGTGCCAATGTTTGGGGTACAGCATGTAAATCCACAACAAGGCCTATATTTATTCTGCAAAAAAGAGCAGTAAGAATTATAACAAGAAAGAGTTATTGTCATCCTTCTAATGTTCTGTTTAGTCAATTGAAATTACTTAAGTTTTATGATTTGGTGGATTATAATATTCTTTTACTTATGTTTAAGGCCCATAATTTTTTGCTGCCATCAAACATTCAAACATATTTTGTAAAAAGGACGAGTGGTTATAATCTAAAGGGATCAGAGATCTTTGTAAAACCTAAGTACAGAACCAGTTTGAAGGGACGCTCTACGACCATACATGGAATAGGTTTATGGAATAATTTGGAGGATGATGCAAAAATGGAGAAGTCAATTTTTACATTTAACGTGGGCGGCCGTGGTGCAGTGGTAGTGGCAGCCGACCTCTGATCGGAAGGTTGGAGGTTCGAATCCCGACTTCCCACACCATGTGCCGTTGTGTCCCTGGGCAAGACACTTAACCCCGAGTTGCTCCCGGTGGGACTGGATGGCGCCTTGCATGGCAGCCTACCGCCACCGGTGTATGAATGTGCGTGTGAATGGGTGGATGGCTGGTACTGTAAAGCGCCTTGGGGCCCCTCATAGGGGGCTGGAAGGCGCTATAGAAGTAAGCTCCATTTACCATTTACCATTTACCATTTAAGAAAAAGATAAAAACTATTTTGTTGGAAAAATATAAACAACTGTTTGTCTAATTATTTTAAATGTAAAATCTGTTTGAGTTATCTACGTTGTTGCAATATTGTGATTGACTTTTTGTTTGAATTGATAGTTAAATTGATCTGTTAAAGAAGGAGCAGATTTGATAAGAATTTTTTTCTTCTTCTGCTTCCTTTCATTTTATGTTTATTTTTTTAAATTATCTAAATTGTATTTGTGTGTTTTTTTAATGGAACTGAAATTAAATAAATAAATAAATAAATAAATAAATAAATAAAGTGTTACAACCATTCCTATTGATGACAAATTGTCTTGGAATAAATATGGTGTGCCATTATTTTGTACATTGATCTGCAATTCCAGCTCAAAACCAAACACAATTTACTACAATAAATTCTTACAATAAATTCTTACAATAAATTCTTACAATATATTCTTACAATATATAAAAAAAAAAATCAGAAGACTGTTTTTGCAAATTATAAAATAATTAAAAGTGGTCTGTCTTTTCTCGTTTTCTATTTCTTTGTCAGTGAGCAGCTGTCTACTGTTCACTGTAAGCCTCGCAGGTGTGAGTTTTAAATCACTTAATCAATGGTACTAAAGTTAGTCCCTGAACAATATTGGTGGAAAATGGCTAGAATGAGCCTCATTGAAGTGGCTTCACAAATCGTTATTTTCCTAAAGAGATTGAGAAAGTCTGACCTTGAAAGAAAGGTTAATTGTCATTAAACACAATTTGAAGCTTATTCTAATTAAAAATACACTGTTTTGTGGCATATTGCAAATGTGTTAGGATTAGCTTTCACTCATGACTTTTTTTTTTTTAAGAAATCATCAATTTTTTTTAGAAATCAGAAAAAATATTATGTTTTCCCTTTCTAATTTACTGAAGTGTAACTCAGCTCCTCATTCCAGGGAATGGTCCCTGTTGAATCAGCTCTGCAGTTTGAAGTTCCTGGGATCATTATATCATCAGACACAAGAGGAATGTTCTAAAATTTTACAAAATAATCTGTTTTAATTAAATCAAGTTTTACTTACCAAACTGGTTTTAAAGCAAGAGTGAGGACAGTAGGAAGCAAATTAGTGGTTGTAAGACATATCAGGGTGGATAAGAGCTTGATGAGGGTCAGGTGGGTGAATAAAGGTAGCGGTTGTTTTATAATTAGGATAAACAGCCAACAAAATGTTTAAGAATATAACCAAAGGCCAATACTTTCAGCTTTTGTGACCATTTGGTTCTACCTTAAAAGAACGAGGACAAAGTTTGAGCTTTAACACCCAGCCATATACTTTACATGGTTAGGTGCAAATTGAAAATTTTAATAAAATCAAATACAAAAAAAATATATAGTGTGTATATATAATTTGTGTGAAACAGAACTTGTGTAAATTAATGAGATTTGTGTAACTGTGACACATTTTTTACAGCTAAAGCATATCAATGAAAGATCAAAAGCCAAACCTCGCTTTGTAGCGACGACGGCAGCGATCAGAGCTACAGCACTGTACAATATATGTACAAAGTGTGACACCTAAACGAAATGCTGTCTTTTTCCAGTGACAGTTTAGAATGCTGATGAGCAGTGAAGGAGGGAGGGAAGCATCTTTTTGGGTTCAGCTGCAGACATGTCATTGTTTTTCCAATTTCAAGAACTGCACTTGTGTTAAAAATGGTCTCATCTTGTTTTCTTTCCACTTGTGATTTTTTTTCCTTTGTCTTTTCTCCGACTCTTTCTCCTCATCTCATTTTCTTGTACTGTCCGTCCTTCACCCAATGCCATCAGATGCCCCCCAGAAATTAATGAACAGTGTAGGTGAAAAGCCCATTTGTAAAGTTTTTTCCCCATCACTTGAGGTAATCTATCATTGACCTACATTTGTTCTCTTGATAATTATTCTAAGCTTAAATACCACTCCTTCCAGAATCAACATTATATCATTGCCCTTCTTTCTCATACAGCCTTATCTTAAATAAAATTTAATGTGCTAACAACAGCATTATGATACAATACCTTCGGGATCGGTGACATGAAAATTTAAATACATTATGTATGCATCAAGGATCGGCTCTGAGCGCCTTCTTGTTTGTTCTACTGATTGATTGACTAACAGATGAGGTCAGGCAGGAATCCCCATGGACTATGATGTTTGCAGATGACATTGTGATCTGTGGTGAGAACTAGAAACAAGTGGAAGAGAACTTGGAGAAGTGAAGGTATGCACTTGAAAGAAGGGGAATGAAAGTCAGCTGTATTAAAACAGAATACATGTGTGTGAATGAGAGGGAGGCTGGTGGAACAACGAAGCTACAAGGAGCAGAGGTCACAAAGGTGCAGGACTTCAAGTACTTGGGGTCCA
>NC_056506.1:32271769-32292153 GCF_014905685.2 Nematolebias whitei
AGAGACAAACGAGACAAACAACCATTCACTCTCTCACTCACACCTAGGGACAATTTAGAGTTACCAATCAGCCTAACATGCATGTTTTTGGTCTGTGGGAGGAAACCGGAGTACCCGGAGAAAACCCACGCATGCACGGAGAGAACATGCAAACTCCACCCAGAAAGGCCCCTGGATTAATTGTTTAATAATTAAGCATTTTATAGATTTTTTTTTTATTCTAATCATTTTTAGTTAATAAATTAGTAAAGGCCTTTAGTGACATTTTAAAACCGATTTTTAAAAATAAATATTTTCCAGTTTGTTTTTCCATCACATTTTCAATTCAAACTAAGTAATGAGTTCAGTATGATTAAACTTAACTGTTTTGTTTTTTATAGTTTGAAATGCTCCCAAGGTTTATCTGTTTCTTTTCTCTCATTTTGCTTACGGTTGTCTGTTTTTTCTCTCCCTCACCATCTATTTCAGCCATTTGCACACAGTGCAACGTAAAGATTTTGTGTGACTGTAAAATTCAGTGAGAGTTGTCTAAAGTACAACATTAAATTAAACAATTTATGAAGATTTATTTGTTATTCAGTAATTCTATTTTGTCTTAGTTTTCATTTTTACGCCATTTTGCCCAACTCAATAAGTTTCCCCCTCCCTGCATTTTGATGACACACGAGAAGTGCAAAATATATTCACTTATAAAAAACAATTACACAAATCATTAAACAAATAAGAAAAAGTAGGTTCTGTTTGCTTTTCAATGCACATATCTTTTTTTTTTTTTTTCTGGAGGCAGCAGCATGTCCCATTCAGCTTAGGATTTCTGTTTAACTTTATCACTCTTTTGTTACATTTTTTGTTTTTTCAGATAAGCCAAGTCCATTTTCCTGTGTACCCTTTCAGCCACACTGGTGCACAAGCTTAAGAAGCTGTTAGACTTGTTGTGTGCCATAAATCTTTCTGATTTAGAAACACTGTGACTCTTTTAGCATTGGATTAACTGTGTAGCTGGCTCTATTGAGGTAATACATTAACTTTCAACTTCTGCTGCAGTATACTTAATTGAATCATTGGGTCTGTTCTGTTTCCACAAATAGTGTTAGTTTTTTCCTTTGGCTACCAGCTCTTCTTTTTCATACTCTTCTTTAGTAGTTTGTCGGAAATGTATTCCAAGTTTTTGTATATATTAAATAAAAGTTAACTACAATTGACACCGCTTACACTGTGCCTTTGAATCAAAGCTCAACAGCCTGAATGATCTTTGTCCCAAGATTTCATTTGTCATTGTAATGTTTTCTTTGTGACAAACCATACAGATTAGGATGGGCCAGAACATGCATTGCTTCCATTTTCTTGGTTACCACAGTAACAAGTCTGTGGTTTATGAGTGGCTGCCTGCAAACTAGAGACAGTGATGAATCCAGGGCCTTTCTTGGAAAGCTATAGATTTAAAAATGGAATTGCTCTTGTGACCGAATTTCTAAAAGCTGAGAGCTCTATAAGAACAGGCCTGCTTGCCCTCTTATACGAAAATAATGAAAAGATGCTCATACTCGAGGGGAAAAACACAGCGTTAGGGGCATTCAGCCATATTCACTTTTACAAAAAAAAAAAAAAATCTCAAGTTAGTCAAAACAGACTAAAATAAAGCAGTTTTTAATGGACTAATTGTACATTTCACACGTCACATTTGAACAAGAAGCATCTGATAGCTGTTTCCTGTCATTTATTTTCACTATATATTGGGACGTGATAGGGAAAACGAAATTTAAAAAAAGAAACAAAAAATAAACAACTTATCATAAATAAATGGTCAGACATCATTGTTCATAACATCATATCTCAAATCCATCACAGTTAAGTGTACTTGAACACATAGTTGCTACGTTTGCATCTTATGTTTTACAGTCTGTTTAAGAACATTTGATCAACTGGAAACTAATTATTTTGTGTTTTAACATTTTTTTTTAAAGAAAATTGATAAAAATACCCAATCTTTATCAACTAACCTTTAAATAAAAGTGGAATGAGTTGCAATTCAGTAATTATTGAAAGCCAGACCTGTGTAAATGTGGCTCTATTGCTGTGCTGCCTCTTAGTGCAAGACGTTGACTAGTTGTTGTACAGTTACCAGAAAACAAAATAAATATTTTGTTACCAAAAATTAATAATTTTCCTTGAATATAAATACATTATTATACCATTAACTCTTATGTACAAATGGCATACGTGTTGAGCAGTGTTTTGACCATAGAGTGGAGAATAGGAGGCAGGCTGCACTGCATGTTTGCCTTTCTAATTGCTTCTCATAGGAACCCAGGCATTGATTGTTGCAAAGGCCCATCGATTTTTAAGTGGGACTCTGCACTATCTGACGTTTGTGCTAAATACCGCGAGGTGAATGACTTCTGCATGCGTGTGACCACAATTTGTCTTTTCACGTTGAATTGTGTATCTGTCAGTCCGCACACGTACATGCATGCTCATTTATTTTGATTTTATTTAAGGAATATGAAATGGAATAGTTGACAAAAAGGAACGTTGCCAAATCTGTTTTTTGACACAGGCAGCCTAATTGAGAAGCATTGATCTGGCCAGGGGAAACAGTGTGCTTACTTGCACATCAAGATAGCCAAAGGCTATTGGCAAAGTGTTTGTTCTCATTGAATGAAATCGCATGAATTCCTTCCCTGGGGCTTAAACAGATTTCTAAGTCAGAAGGTCAGAAAGAGTGCCACAATTCATCAGCTTGTTTTTTTGTTCTCCAATATTTCTGTTAGAAAATTGTTGATGGTGATGTGAAAGTTCAATCACAACATTAAATATTCATGCATTTCATGCAAAAGGTTCAAAGATGTCAGGTGCAGAAAAATGCAAAGTAAGCATTAGAATAAATTAGTGATTTTTGTAAATCTCGGCTTGAAGGATGCATCTTATGCTCAGAACTTATAATAAACTGCATTTTTAATGTAACTTTTTGAATATTAGTTTTACTTTGTATTTAGTTTTTTATGCATTGTACAAAATCTTCATTTCAAAATATACACTTTAACAGTATGGTGAAATTTAAAGATTTATTTATGGAAGGTCTCTTAAGGCAGTCTCAAATATTCAAGGATTTGGTTTTACTTTCTAGAATTTTCACATAAAATGTGAGGTCTTTCTGCAGAAACTCCTTGTGACTGAAGGCTAACTGGTCACTGGGCTTTACCTTCTGCTCCCACAGAACATTTTGGCACTAACTGTGAAGTGGGCTTGTAACACTCACTGATCTCTAACAAGGTTGTATATGGTCCTCTGGATACTTTTGCATGTGAACAACTAGTTTTGACTGTCAGCAGCAAACTGGTTGATCCACTATGAGACGGTGCTGCTTATAAAAATTAGTTTGTTGCAGCTCCTCAGACTGAAGAAGTCTTTTGAATAAAAGAAGAAACCTTTCGACAAAGAAGTATCTGTCCAGAGGACCTGACTCAGATGTATTTACCTGGATTATTAAGCATGCATCAGGACATTTAGGTGTCAGTTTTCATCCCTGGAAATACAAAAACCTTGTACTGTCTCAATTTAATTTTCATTACGGTTGTTCCAAATGCGTTCAACATAAATTACTGTCTTTACTTTGTTATAGCTTTGTGTGTTCACTCCTCACAATTACTGCAGCATCCCTCATTTTTTACCATGGTCTTATGGTTGGCCGAGGAAATGTCCTGTTTTAATGGAATTTGTCTGTCATTGTTCCCAGCTGCTGTGTCTTTGAAGGGTTTGAATAATGCAACACGCTGTCCTTATTGTCCATTTGAATACACACCAGATCTGTCTGGTCAGCAGAGAGAGAATGACACAAAAGCAAGCAGACTCTGAAAGACAAAACGAAACAAAATACCTGAAAGGCAAACTGACTGAGATTGAATTAGGGGACATAGAGAAAGTGTGTCAGAAAACTATGCACCAAACAGGAAATGGCAACACCACAGAGGAAGATGAATATAAATGGCTATAAAGTTTTATTGCAGCAGAGCAGGGACCACACGGTGCAGCAGCTATTTCAGGCTTCCAGGGTGTATCTAATGTGATTTGCTTCAGTAATGAGAGACACAGCCATCTGTAATTTTCTGTGTTAGTTTACTCCTTTTCTGTGTTGTGTACCTGCATCTCCATCCTGATTACTGAGAGGGTATAGTTGAGTTTTTTCCCAGTGTTCTGCATTGTACAAAGGCAGGCTGATTAATGTGAATGGTTTTCCATTGTGGCAGCAACAGCAGTGTTTGGATCGACTGTACAGGTGAGAATAAAGCTGTCACTACTACAAACTGTTGAAAACTGAGCTTCAATACGTTTGATCTGAAATAGTATTTACAGGTTTCTGGTAGATCTTCACTGACTGTATGTTTCAATGGCTTTTATTGCAATGCCCATCACAGCTGTCAGAGTTAAAATGTTTCCCTCACACAAGTTCACCAAGGAGACTTAGCAGTGTTTGAGCGGTCACCTTCACACTCATGTCCTCTGCCAGAGACCTGTGAGCTTAAGGGTTGTAGGCAATGTTTTATCCATTCCCATGACTCTGTCTGCTTTTCTGGACAGAGATCACCACTTTTGCTTAGTTGGTCAGTTTGAAGGTTTCAGCCCCAAATGCTCCAACCACCACTTCCACTACTGTGTATTTTGCTTTTTACATTTTCTGCCTCTACATTCAGACCTTTATTTTTCATGCTATTTTGGTATGAAGTTATTTTTTCTTGGTACCACTGCATCTGCTGCCTTCTTCTGTAGTTTATACCACAGTATCTGGTTGACTGACCAACCCAAAATACTCCCACAGGACATGAATTCATTCAGTCTTCAACACCTTGGAGAGGCTTTATCAGTTTTGACTTTGGAATTTTATCTTCAGTCTCGGAGTACTGGAAGTTGAGTGAAATCTTCTATCAAATTGTGAGAAACGTTCCCTTCTTCTTCCTTTGGCCAAGCAAAGTATATGATTAGTGGCAAACCATTTGCTAATGTCTCAAACCTTGTTTTTGCCATTCATTTAGCTTTTGGTGACCCTCAGTTGTACTAGTAGGTATTTAACTATGGGTTAGGGTTATGCCTTACCAGTTTCCATTTCCTGTATTTGATGTCCTAAACTTTTCTAATTAAATGTTTGGTAGTTCACTTCACCTATGATAGCCTTTTTGATATGATCCAGTTTCATATACTTTGCCCTAATGACATTACGATGTTGTTGCTCTATATTCTGATATGGGAAACCTCATTGTTTCACTTACTCCTAACATACAGCTTGATGTATTTTCTGGTTATTTAGAAGTGGCTCAGACAACTCAACACAAAATCTAGGGTGTTAACTTGGCCTCCAAGCTCCCCAGATTCCAATCTCATGGGATCTGATGGCATCTATATGAAGCGAGCCCAATCCACAGAGATACTACTTCACCAGCCACAGGACTCAAAGGATTTATGACCAGCGTCCCAGTACCAGACAATCTAGGACACAGCTATATGGTCTTAACCCATGTTCAGAGATGTTTTGACAGCAGTAAAATAATCTCCTTTCATTTTAAATGGCTGGACATGCAAAAATGTTGTGACTAATCATGTAAGGTGAAATGTGACCTGAAACAGAAGTTTCCAACATACATTTAACAGGATATTGAAACTATGACCTTTTTCTTATTTTTTCAATATATTTCACTTGACTGGAGCAAATTATACCCAGCTCACAAAACCCTGCTGCAAAGTCTTGTGCTTTTCATGCATCACGGTCTAAATATTAAATAAATAGTCATGGCGTGTGAAACTTAGTCAGTTACAATGTGATTTAATGTGAAACATCATTGACAGCTGCCCTGGTACTGGCTTCAAAACAACAATGGACTCTCACTGAAATTATTATTTTTTTCTTCATCTGCTGTTTCTCCTTTTCCTGGTTCTGGCGAGCTTTAAAACTATTTTACAAATCAGTGAAAGTTATGAAATGACACTGTCCGTGCTCTGTTTAAAAGCTAGATAAGTAATTGCTCTTGGTTATTTTCAGCTCTTCTAGTCTTTTGTGTTAAAAAACTAATTCTGATTTAAAGAAAAAAAAAAAAACAGTTGTACTCTACAATAGTGACATTTTATTAAAATGGGTCAATGCAATCTTTACAGTCTACCTGCTTCTTGGACTTCTTTCCAAATTTTTCTTGACAGTGTAATGGAGCAATAATTTTCCCATTGGGATTTTTATTTTAATACATTTTATGAAATATTGAGAGAATATCTATTAGATGCTATGGATTATTGGTTGTTTTTCATGTTTTCAGTGGTGAGCGCAGATAACCAAAAAGTTAGATTTCATAACCCATATTCTGCTTACTAAAATATTAGTTTTGCTAATGCTAAACAGGAAAACAACTAGTGGAAACTAACATTAAACCACTAACCAGATGACTGTCAGTCTGCTTCACGTTTTCATTTTCTTCCAGTTGAACCTGCGTCGACCAGTCACGTCTTGTCACGTGTACACATAGTAAGCTAATGGCGTGCCTAATAGACTCTTTGAGACACACTCACAACAGACAGGAACAAGCTTGTGAATTTTTTTAATGAACTTCAAGTTGGCAAAATCTAGTTTAGTGGAAGATAATTTTACTTTTGGCAACACTTCACAATAAGGTACACAAAATTTGATTAACCACTAGGGAACGCCTCAGTAACAAATCCGGAACAAATCAGGAGTTAATAGGTAGTTAACCAGTACTTACTGGGGAACATACAGCCAAGCCTTATTAGGGGACTACTGGTTAGTTACCTGGGAAACAAAAATTAACTAATCAGGAACTAATGGGTAGTTAACAAGAAAACCAAAGATAAACAAATCAGGAGCTAATGAGTAGTTAACCAGTAATTACTGGGGAATACACAGCCAAATCTTATTAGGAGACTACTGGTTAGTTACCTTGTAAACAAAGAGGAACTAATGGGTAGTTACCAAGGAAACTAAAGAGGAACGGATTAGGAGCTAATGGGTAATAAAAACAGTAATCACTAGGAAACAGGTTTTTGACAATTATGAGCTGTGACCTCACTGGTGCAGGGTTTATTCAGAACCCACCTGGAGAATTTCTCCTCTGTTTCTGTGGTAACTAACCAGTAGTCCACCAATTAGGTTTAGCTGTGTGATCCCCAGTAAGTACTGGTTAACTACCCATTAGCTCCTGATTTATTCCTCTTGCATTTTCTTAGTAACTACCCATTAGTTCTTTATTGGTTCCTCTTCATTTATAAAATAACTAACCAGTAATCCCCTAATAAGGTTTGACTGTGTGTTCCCCAGTAAGTACTGGTTAACTACCCATTAGCTCCTGATTTGTTCCTTAGGCATTCCCTAGTAGTTAAGCAAATGTTGTGTACCTTATTGTAAACTGTTACCTTAACTTTTGTTTTTCAAAGTTAGCGAAAACGCTAATCCGCTTAACAAAAAATGTGTTCTACTATTAGCTTTTGGTGGATTAACTGAACTGTGCCCACCACACACATGTTGATAGTTTTCCATCTGGCTTCATATGTTGACTCTTTAGTCAGCTGGACAGATACTAAATCTGACATAGGGATCAGTGCAGTGTTTTCACAATTATCAGATGGCCAGTAGATCAATATCGATCGTCTGATTTGATAAGTGCATATTGAGCTGCAAGCTTTGTGCCTTCAGCTTTCTGTTAAAGGAAATGTTTTCAGCTGCATTATAAGAACATTCAACTCCCCTGAGGATTTTTGCACTTTGCTGCTGTCCAATATTAATTTTAATCAATACTGACATCACCCATGGTTTTATATAAATGTTAACTTTTAGTTAGTATAAATCTCACCCACCACCCCCACTGCCCCCATCCCCAGTTGCTATACTGTCTCTGGAGGTTACGCATAAATACACAACTGATATTAAAACTACACTACGCACAGAGACCACACGTGCTATATTTTAAACAACCTGAAACTGCATTGCACATGTCCTCATGTTTTGACTGACAAAATATGATTTACAGCATTTTAAATTTTATTATATGCAGGTTTGCTTCTGCAATTCAACTTTGCAGATCTGCAGTTTATTCTCATCTCTCAAACTGATTCCTCAATCTAGGTTACTGGAGAAAGTTCTATTTACTTCTACCTCCAGGTTGTAATTTGGAAATTGAAAGCTGCAGGAGCAAAAAAGCACCACCTAAAAAATATATATTAAAAAAAATTCACAATGACTATTCTTTATTTCCTTCACTAGAACTAACGACTTAAGTGTTTTGTAAAAAAAAAAAAAAAACATAAAAGAAAGGTCAAAAATCATTTCACAGCTTAGCAGGCTTAAGAAGAGATGATATTCTGGCAGAATCACAGCAAGTATACAGTAAATCTAGTTAAAAGAGGGGCCCTTTGGGCAAACCTCATGCACAAGTCTATTTTTGCTTTCAATTCCACTTACTTTACAGCTTATTCCTGTCCCTTTGAGAACATATACTGTCTTTCATCATCTTTAATTTCACAGCCTTGTTCACACTCTTTAATTCCTCCATCTTCATCTCCAACTACTGACATAAAGGTTTTTCTCAGCTAAGCCTCATCAGTTCAGGCCTCTTTATCTTCCTTCAGTACCACTTTCTTCTCTGTCTTTCTTCTCATGCTACTCACCTCCTCTTTTTTCCTCCTAAGAAGACAAAGTCGAATGGCCCAATAGCTTTTAATTGCTGTGGTTTTTATGTGGTCTACTGAGAAATAATAGCCACTCAGCACTTCTGTCCACAAGATAGATGCTGCCGATACTTCTCTGGGAGTTCCAGCATGGGAGCGCACCCCATGGCTCCAGGAAGTGCAGGTGAAGTAATAAAAGAGAATGGTTCATTGGAAAAAGGGGGGAGAAATCCCTCAATAGATTTCTTTGTCTTATTGGAAACCAGTCACTCTATGTCATACTTACACACAGGTACAGAAAGACAACTGTAAATCTACATGGACACTCAAACGAGCACTGTAACACATATACCGAGCAACAGCGTATTAGTAGCAAACATTGCTGTGACCAGTCCAGTAATGAAATCTGCTCTTGCTTTTGGACAGGTCGGCATATGGAAGCAGTCGCACAGTGACTCAGACTGGCATTAAAAATGGAACCTGATGCAGGAAATCAAAAGCATTACTTGGATCTCTCTGGAGTTTGGCCCAGTTTTGGTGTCACAGCCAAAAAGATTAGACCAACATGTCCTTCACTTCTGCATTTCAAAACAGTAACTCTTATTAAAAGTGAGCAGTAATACAGTGCGTTACCAACTGGTGCTTTCAATTTATGGTAAATCATTAACCAGGAAGTGATGTGCTGAATGAAGAGTCTTGCAGTTGATACATTTTTCATAGATTTTATTCTTTAATGAAATATCAATTAATAAATAACAAATTTACCACAACTTAAATACTTTGCATGTTTAATCATTAATAATGGCTAGTGCCTGTTAAAACTGTGAAAATAAAATAATTATAAATTGGTATAGGAATACATTATGTTTGCAAAAGATTATAAAACGGATCCATTTTCACAGACAACATCATTTGATGATTTTTCACTAAAATACTTGTGATTATGTAAAATATTTACAAAAACAAGACCTTTTTGCAAAAGATACTGACTATACAGTATATTGAGCTGGAAATGACATGAACATAATGAATGTTGAGGTTATTAGGATATGTCGTGCCAGTTTGTTACCATACTAGATACATTTTAATGAAACTTGGAAAAAGTAAAATGTAATTTTAAAAAATGATTAAATTTAGGAATTGAGCCAATTTAAGATAGATTTTGCAGCCAACCTGCTTAAATCCCCAAACTTTTTCAGTTTTTTTTTTTTAGCAAACCACTGCATTTTGTAATGAAACTTTCAGGAAGTAATTGCTGACTGTACCTTGTCAACTCAGCTTTTACAGCCAGAGTCATTCAAGGGGGTCGCCACAGCCGTCTGACTTTAGAAAATACATTCATTGCTGTAATTTAGTCAGTTTTGCAAATATATTGCTAAAATTAGCTCTATTATGACATCTCACAGTATTTTAGGATTGTTTAAAAAAATTAACCAAAACAGCTACAACTCCTTTGTTTTTCAACATAAAATGAAAGTTATCAAAAACTCCACCATTCCTAGAATTTCCGCTTATTTTAAATAGATTTCTATTTTATAACAGTCTATCTTTCAGGTCATCTCTTTAATCTCGTTAATCTCTTTAACACATTGAAAGTTTACTAAAACATCTATTAAGCCTGTTGTCACAGGAATTCTACAAGTTGTGAAATATTTTTGCATGATCAATATTATAACTTAGTGGCACTGTATTTTAACAAACTCTGCTGTCATAAAATAAAACTAAAGCATAAGTACGATTCAAAACTGGAAATATAAAAAAAACAAAGCTAACAACAAACAAATAAAATTATAAATGACTGTAAAATCAGGTTGATAGTCCAGTCACATTGTCCACTCTGCGAGAAAAACACAATAAAAACATTTATATATATATAAAGTTGTTTCTTAGTTCACTGACATCACAATGTAAATGAGTCATCTTTGTAAATTCAGGCTCTGAACATGACAGGACTACATGCCTTTAACAAAACTTGGGCTATTCTACACACAGAAGAAATTACCGACATCCCGAAGGGAAATTAAGTATGGATCACAGTAAGTTATGCGATTACCTTGGAAGTGAACCATGTCAGAAGTTCACTGAAGAGTTTAATTGCTATCCCTGTGATTGGATTTTGTTAGTCTCACCACATGACGGAAATTCAAAATCTGAGTCCATGAAAAAGCAATTACTTGCTTTACTGCTTAAGTGTTAAGAGGCTCTCATTATCTAGTTAAAACCCTTCACAATTTTAATTCAAAGGAAGCTCTAATTTGCTTTATTTACTGTCACACCGTGCAGTTTATTTCTTTTGTGGGTGAGACACATATGCTTGCTTTTTGACACATGTATTTACTACCGTTAAAGGGAATTGCAATTAACCCTAAGAAGTGTCTCGCAACAACTAAACAAACTATAACAAAGACAAAAATCAGACAAAACCTACACTGATTTACAAAAAAAATTAGGCCAAGCCTTCTGCCCGATTTAGCAAATACATTTTTATAATCAACTAGCTGTCCATTCTATCTGTGCACAAAAATAAATAAATAAAAACGGTATTAGTGCACATTTCTTCTTGTTCCTGCTCCCATTTTTCACAGAATACCACTAAACCCAATCAGCATCAGATGTTGCCCACAGACCCTGCACAGATATTTTCTGGTGCACAGATTTATTTTGTCTTTATGCATCTCCCACATTTTTCACATTGCACCTTGTGTTTGTGCATGTGTACGTATGTGTGTGTGTGTGTGTGTGCAGCAGCAGACACTGTTGTACAGCAGGTTTGAGAGACAGTGAAAACAACACCTCTAGTAGCAGTTTCTATTAAAAAAAAAGATGCTGGAGGAGGCAACGGCATTGTCGTTTGTCCTACTTTACATTTTCTCTCCATACTGCATTTAGACACGTTTATTGGCATGATGAACCAAAACCAAAATCCTCTTGCAATGTATTTATTTTTTTTACATTCATGTAATTAAAATGTTACAACCTTCTTTTCAGTTACTTTTGTTTAGCTTCAAACACGCCCAAAGACCATCTTTACATCTTTAATTCATTCAACCTTTATTTAGACAGGTAAATCCCATTGAGCCTCGAGGACTCATTTACAAGAGAGACCTGATGCTTTTCTACTGTCTCCATGCTCTCCTGATGATTATGTATTACATCACACATCTTTGGTCATTATAACAAGCATTGGGATAATTATTTATTGACTGCTAGTTTCAGTGTTTGTTGTAAAAGGGTCCAACATTCAACCACTATTAAGAGCTGATAAATGTTTAATTAATTCAAGAGTGTATCTCCAAATGTGCTCTTTCAAAAAAGAATATGCGCCTTATTTGTTCTGAACTTGATGTAGTAATACACACTGGAGGATGCAGACAATGCTTTAGTGTTCAAAGAAAGCATTTAGGCATCCAAACCCCTCAGCTGGGGATGCTTAGCTAATTAGTTTAGGTTACCATAGTGAATTGAGTAGGAGAAAACCATTTGTCCTAGTTGAGCAGGCAGCCCAGTAGTTCTTCTACTTGGAAACAGCCCCTGGTGAGAATGACTTTCATACCATTCCCCACTGACTGGATAATTTGCCACCTTGTGTATCTGCTGGACTTCTTCCTGGTATAAGACTTCACATAGTGTAACCACCGTGAAAGAATATCTCCCTTAAAATAGATTTTTTTTTTAGTTTTCTGCATGTGTGGATGATGAATGATGTTCTGGAGAGCACTCTGCTTCAATGGCCTGTGTGTCCAGAACCTCACACATAAAACAATGTCATCTGACATCGGTGTTCTTGTCAACTTATTTGTCATGTTTTTTTTGTTTTTTTCTTCTGTCTGCATGCTGTCCTAGATAATGACAGTGTTTTAGTGTATCCAGCCTCTTAGAAGACACAGTGAACACATCATTAGACTGGAAAGAAAGAGAAAGCGCTGAAGCTGATTGCTGTGGGGATGCTTCTGTAAGAGACTTGTTTTGTTGTGTAACAAAGATCAATAGACTCAAAAAAAAAGCAAATTATCTTGTATCATGTTATGTTCTCACACCCATCTGTCATTATGTGTGTGTGCACGGTGTTGTGTGCGTGTGGTTCGATCATTTAACAGAGGCCACTAACATGGACTTTAGTGTCATTACAAAAATAAAGAATCGATATAGCTGCAACCTTGATCTCTGATGAGCAGATTTCATTGGTACAAGATGGCAGTAAAGTGAACTGTAACAAAAGTAAGTCAAGAAAAGTTAAATAACACACATGACAGAGGAGATAACAGGTGAGTTATTTGTTGTTTTCACTGAGTCATTTGGAATGAAAGACCTATCTTTCTGCAGGCTACATGTTGAGGATGAGTCCCAGCTACTTCAACATATATTTTAGCTCATTTTCTGTAGTTTAAACCATTTTTGTTGGCAAAGGTAAATTAGATGACAGCCAACGTAATTAAGTACAAAGTAAATTAGTCAAATATTTTAATCAAATACTATCTGCCTAAGAGTTTCTTTGAAACTGAAAGTTTATTCAATATTTTGCTAACAGACAAACAGGGTTGTTGTCAATAATAATACAATTTTTTGGTAGAGATCTTGTATATATTTACAGAATATGTGTTATTGCTCATTCTGAGCTACAACTCCAAATTTTACCTCAATATTTGCAAGACTGAGTCAGTTATATCCATTTTTGGGTTTGCCAAGGTCACTTAGTTGCAGCGGCCATCTTGAATTGAGATGACTCTAAAAGTTAACTAATTATAGATGGACATGCAGTGATTACGTTTTAATAAGAACCATCTCCTTGTGTTATCTTTCAAACAGACAATCATAATTGACTCCAATAGTCAATGACATAGTTTTAAGAACATACATAATAATTATAGTGCTGAGAATGACCTTCAGCTACTACCACAACAGGTTTTAGCTCATTATCTGTAAAAGTGACTGAGTTATTGCCGTGTTCTTGTTTGCTATGGTTACATTGCTGTAGTGGCAATTTTGAATTAGATCAACTTCAAAAATGTAACATTTGTAGATGTACACCCAATGATTTCTTCATAAGTTTTGTTTAAAAAAAATCCTGTGCTTCTTTAAATAGCTTGCTAATACGTACAAATGAACACACACACATACATAGACACACGGACATGAGCAACACGATTATCACTGCTTCGTCTTTAGCAGTGAGCAATATTGATTTGAATTTAATTTCACAAAAAAATCTTTGTTTATTTTCTTTACATAAATATTTGAAGTAGGTCAGGCTTAGCAACAACAAACAGTTTTTTAAATTTTTTTCAATGGCTGAACATAAAATCAATCAATCAGTCAATCAAATCAGTCAACTTTATTTATAACCTTAGGTAGATTTGGTTACAGTGAGGTGAGTCAGCTCTCTTGCCAGACAGGAAACTTGACATAGACACACAAAAAGTTAAAAAAAAATATACAACATGATTCAAAAATGATTTAAAAAATGGCCTCGTGCTATGACGGAAACTACAAAACTGGTTTTATACCGCTTAGTTTTATATTTGGGAATCAAATATCTGCATCCCGATGGGAGGAGCCTGAACTCTTAGTGCAGAGGATGAGACACATGGATGTGGATAACCTCTGCAGCTGCCTGATGTACCAGGATTCTGGGCTTAGCTGCATCTCACCCGTCAACTTACTGGACCATCTTACTATTTGGTTCAGGCAGTGCTTGTTTTTAAGAGTTAAAATACCAAACCAGGACACCAAGCAGTAAGACAAAACCACTTCAATAAAAGCTTGATAAAATAAAGTCAACAAGGTTTTATCAATGTGGAAAGAAGAAAGTTTCCTGAGGAAAAACAGGCGCTTGATCCCTTTCTTAGAGACAGCCTCACAGTTAGAGGTCTTGTCATAAATGTGTTGTGACTAACACACTTCAGGTTGTATCATTGAAGTCTGTGTCCCACATAATGCAGAGCACCCATGCTGCAGTGATGTAGCAGGTTATACAGGTCCTATATTAAGTGTACTAAAAACAAAATTGTATAACATATGAATATAAAAATGTCCAGGTAATTTACACAACTGTCCTTTGGTTCAGATAAAAATGTATTTATTCATGAACAAGAAAAGATGCAACAGTTCCAGTGAGAAAGAAGAACAATACGACAAAACAATATAAATTAAATGATCCATCCATCCATCCATCCATCCATCCATCCATCCATCCATTATCTTTACCCATTTCTTCCTTTTTGGGTCACGGGGGTCACAGGTGTCCATATCCAGCAGTCACTGTGCGAGAGGTGTGGGACACCCTGGACAAGTCTCCAGTCCATCACAGGGACACATAGAGACAAATGAGACAAACAAACATTCATTCTCTCACTCACACCAAGGGACAATTTAGAGTTACCAATCAGTCTAACATGCATGTTTTTGGTCTGGCGAGGAAACCGGAGTACCCGGAGAAAACCCACACATGCACGGAGAGAACATGCAAACTCCACCCAGAAAGGCCCCCGGCTGGGATTTGATCCAGCAACCTTCTCGCTGAGAGATAACAGCTCTATAAACTGAGCCACCGTGCCACTAAATGAAATAATCAATCGGCTAAAACTAACTTCTACTTCAGTGATATTTTTGTTCCTCCATTTCCAAAACATGCTGGTTCTCAACAGGCCCAAGGCAGTAGAGGGTTTTAAACTAAATATGCACCATTACTGTATATTGATTACTATAATCAGGTGTAAACATTTTATTATGAACACAGTCAGATGGTCCTTTCAACTAAACATTTAAAACAAACTGTATGCTAATATTTACATTTTATAGAGAAAGATTTCCCGGCGTCATCTGTGCAAAGCTTACGGACATATTTTTAACCACAATATGTTCTCATATCACTTCGCTCATCTTTTTAATTCATCACTAAGCATGTACAAACCTGTTTAATTTTTTTTTTTGTAAAATATTACAGCAAGAATGTTGCTCCACTTGACAATGTATCTTTATATTCTCTTTCATTATGTCGTCATCTTTTGTTTTTTTCATTATGTCGTCAAAGGCGCTTCTTTAAAGTTAATCCAATCTTATCCAAAATAGGTGAAAATTAATCTGTTTGAAATTCTTTGTTTTGTGACCAAGCATTGAGAAAATAAAAATTTTCATCACTAGCAGATATCAAAAATATAGATCTTCCAGTTTATTAGAATCATGTGTTAGCAGAACATTATTTTTATTGGTCATCATGACTTGTTTTTAAACTCAAAGCAAATTTGTTTAACTTTATCACAATTATATGATATAAATGAGTAAGAATACTAATATTTGAAACATCGTCTTTATAATCCAGCATTTATACACACATTAAACACAACTCTGGAGAAAACATCCCCATTTTCCTTGCACTGCTGTTTAGACATTGCTTGTTGAATTTCTCATTGATTTAAATGCTGAAATATAGAAATCTGTATTCAAGCAGATGATTGTTAAACATCTGACAGGGTTTCCAGGAATCAGTAAAGCATGCACAGTTGATTCACTGGTTTTGCTTGAATAACTAAGGTAATAGAAAAACTTTTATCAAAGCTCCCTCTCATTCGTGAAAAGGCAGATTTGCTCATTGGCAGTCAGAGCTATCTTTTGAGATTATTGGAAAGTCTATTACTCATAAGTAAAAGGATTTAGCTCAGATGCAACACGCGCACAATAAAACACATCTTCTTTTCTTAGGAACCATACTGTGAGTTAGGAATGGGCTTTCTTTAATATATTAGAAGTTATGTTGCAGAACTAATTCAGAAATGACAAAATATACCTAAACATCAAACAAATTACTGGTTAACTGGACATCATTAACTTCACACAGACTCTCTCACTGGTACATTTTCATCTTTTAATACTTGGTCTGTTGCCTTCATTCATCTCCTCCTACAGCTACAGCGTGCGCTCTCAGGACATTATTACCTGCAGTGTTCCCTCAGTGAGAACTGAACAAGGCAAAAGGGCCTTCTCCTACTCCGCTCCTATTTCCTGGAATATCTTGCAAAAAGATCTGAAGCTCTTGACCTCAACCTGTCTAAGTGGCTTCTAACATCTGTTAAGTTTCTGGGAAAAAACAATGCAGACATGTTCCTGTTTTTAGTTTTCTACACCGCCTTACAACCTAGCTGTTTTTTTCGCTACTTTTTCCTTTTGTCTGTCATTTTGATTGCCATTTTATTTTAATTTGTAAAAAATAAAATAAAATAAATAAATAAATGAATTAGTATGCCTCTTTTGTGATTGTCTATTGTTGTTGTTATCCACTGTTGTCATCACTCTTTGTTCAATCAACCTTTATTTATACAGGTAAATCCCATTGAGCCTTGAGGACTCATTTACAAGACAGACCTGAAAAAGAAATGTTAAAGAAATCAGGTCTCTCTTGTAAATGAGTCCCCGATGCTCAATGGGATTAACCTGTATAAATAAAGGTTGCATGAATAATAAAAAAAATAATTCCCTTGACAACGTATAAACTAAATTTAACTGCTTCATTTGAGTCTCACTGGAAATGTAAACATGTCTATAAATCGTAGCTGCAATATTTTTGATGAATTTTTGGGTTTAAAGTAGGGATGGGGCCGATCCGATCCAGTATCCGTATTGGGCTCCGATACTAGCATAATTTACGTATCGGATTTTCCGATCCAACCTGCCAATATTTCTGATCCATGCATGTCTGTGGTTGCGCTGCACGTTGGCTTCAAACTGTGGAATGAATTTCCTTAACGGAGGCGCGTCTCATGAACCCAGAGTAATAAGACCCACCTCACATTCAGGAAATCCATTTCATAGTTTGCAGCCAGCTACAACGTGAGGACTGAGTTAGCAGCACTGTGGATAACAGCTAACAAACTTTTCATCGAAACATGTCCGCTTGTGGAAGTATTTTACACTAAACACCACAAAACAAGACAGCAACGTGCAATGTCTGCAGAGCCATAGCACCACATTAAACTGCGGTAAAGTTAGTTTTACGATGGACATTCGAGCTCCGGGGCTTCAGCAGTCTGTTATTTTCGTTCAGTCTGAAGAATGCAGTCTGATCTCGGTCAGCCGCGCTCAGTTTGTCCGTGTCAGAGGAGGGGCAGACTGAGCGCAGCTGACCGAGATCAGACTGCCTGCTTCGGATTGAACAAGAAGAAGACATCGCTGAAGCCCCGGAGCTCAAATGTTTACAGAGAAGTTGCTAAACTTCATCATAATTAATGACCAACCGCTATCAGTTGTAGAAAACAAAGGATTTCACCGCTTGTTACTTGCAGCCAAGATATAGTTTACCCTCCAGGAGATATTTATCAGTACAACAGTACACAATCATAAAAAAAACATGATTTGAAAATTACAAGAAAATTATACATATATATATATATATACGTAAATATAAACAGCTATATTATAAAGTGATGTAAATTACTAAAAACAGGAACATGTCTGTTGGTTAATGCCATGAACTTAGCAGATGTTTAAAGCCATTTAACATTTTATTTTATTTAATTAATTTATTCATTCATTTAAAAGAAACAAAACAAATTCATCTACTAAAAAAAAAAAAAAACATTGAATGAAAAGAGTGCAGAAAGAAGAAAAATCTTATATCTGCCCCTTATTTAAAAAAAATATATATATATCTTTAAACAATCACTTAAATTAATCACTTTAACATCAATTTTAAAGCTAGGAATAAAAAAAAAGTTTTGTGTTAGCAGAATTTAATTCTAACTTTAAAACTTATCCAACATTAATAAAACTTACCTCAAGTTGCTTTTTTGGACATACATGCATATATTTGTACAAATTGTACTTGAGAGGAGATTACTACAGCCTCATATAAAATCAATGATGATGATGATATCGGAACTGGATCGGTATCGGCCAATATTTAGATTTAGGCTTTGGGATCGGATCGGAAGTAAAAAAAAAGTGGATCGGTGCATCTCTAGTTTAAAGTTTGTACATAAACACCGACAGTGCAAATTATAACAAAAGCCTTCATATTTTTTGTGCTCCTTTTTTTTCTCCCTTAACAAAATACTATTTATAGCCTGGAGGACACTTTCAATCTGTCTATAGTTGGGAATAAAGCATGTACTGAAACTGAGGCTGAAACTTAACCTCAAGATTTCCTGAGATCTCAAGACGAACCAGGATTTGAACCAAAAGCTCATAAAGGTTGTTGTTTTCACCACAAATTTTCACATTGTGTTGCTTGTTGAATATTTTGGTAAAAGACACCTTTAAAAAGTCTTCTTCAGTTGATTTATCATCATTTTTAACACTGGCAAAGCTCTCCGTCAAAGTTTTCTAGCATTGGTACATCAGTCTTCAGTGTCTTGGTTAGGTTTTGGTTGCCTCACATAGAAACAAAATCAATTCCTCCAGAATAATAGGTGCTGGAGTGTAAAATAAGTTAGAAGAGAATATCAGCGTAGCTTTGAACGTCAACAATATAGTCTCATTTGATCGGACTTTCTGTTTATTCAGACGTCATGTCTGGTTGCTTTAGAAAAGAGATGCATGAACTTAATTTACTGTCATTGATACAATTATTTTATGTTTTCTACTTTTTTACTTGCTTGCTGTTCCGATGGTATTTGTTGTTAATTTGTTAACATTTAGATAATTTAAAAAGGTTAAGTTCCCTTTTACTTTTTACTTACTTTGCTCTTCTCAATTTTGTCTTGCATGGCATCTAAACAAACTCAGTTTGTTCAGCTTTTTTTAATGATGGAGGATTTAATGATTATTTCCCTTTTACAGTCTTTAGTTATTCCAGTCTTCTAACTAAACACTTCAAAAGACTTTAGATTTTTTCTTTTTTTTTTACTGTTAAATACGAAGGAATGCTCTGGCTTGTATCCCCTGGTGTCTGCATTACTTCTAACGTTCTCACTGTAGTGAATATCAATAAAGAGCGATGTGGAGCTGCTTTGTTCCCGTCTCTCACGCTCTTTTCTCAATCCCAATCATCCTTGAGGATATCCACAGTCGGACCTGCTGTTCTAACCTCTGCATTCTGCTCAGACAAGACTCGTCTTTAAATACAGGCGAGTGTGTGCGCGCACTACAAAGGTAGATCTGGAGTGAGATAGTGCAGGTTGGGTAAATCGATGTTAAACCTCTAAAAATATAACTTACCAAGCAGTTTATGCAGGTAAAGTGGAGGAGTTGGTTTCTGCTGATTCAGATAGGATAAAAACTTCAATGCCCGTCGAAATGTATTATGGTATACAGGTAGTCTCTGTCCGTCTGGATGCCCATAAACTTTGTTTTCCCGCCTATAATGTCTGACACGCTCAAGATAATTTAATGAAACTTCTTACATATATACAGTTCCACTAGACGGAGTGTCTTGTATGCTATTCATCACCCCAGCTCCAAGGTCAAGGTCACAAATTAAGGTCAAAGTTAAAACAAAGTATTTGTCCCACCCATAACTTCTGAACCACTCAAGATAATTTAACAAAATTTGATGCATGTTAGTATCACTACTAGGCAGTGTATTGTGTAAAATTGTCATCATGCAACCTTTAAGGTCCATCCATCCATTATCTTTACCTGTTTATTCCATTTTGGGTCACGGGGGTCGCTGGTGCCCATGTCCAGCAATCACTGTGCGAGGGGCGGGGTACACCCTGGACGGGTCGCAAGTCCATCACAGGGACACATAGAGACAAACGAGACAAACAACCATTCACTCTCTCACTCACACCTAG
>NC_056506.1:32312153-32331258 GCF_014905685.2 Nematolebias whitei
AAAAAAACGAAGTCCAGATGACATGATTCAACCTTTTTTGTTGTTATATACCTGGATGACTGAGAAAACAAACTTTGTACTAATGTGAAAGATTTCACTGCGATAACATCAGATGTTGGTTTTACTTGAAAGTTTGAGCTTGTTTGTCTTAAGTTGTAATGCTGTGTGTATATATAGACAACTTACTTTTCTGTGAGAACCTAAGATGTGCTATTTTGTTGAGATTGTAGACTCAGTGTTTATTGATTTGTTTTTGACCAAATGTGAGCAGGTTATGGAGTTGACTAGGTTAGAAATAGAAGAGAGGAAAGGGTTTAAGATTGGGATGAGGAAGAAGAGAAAGGAACATGCTGCTGATTTATAGACAACCTTTCCACAGATTAAACTGTTTTATTACTACTGCAGTCGTTAAACAAAAAACAATCAAACATCACCAGCTGACATTCTGAATCCATTAATCCCTCACAGCCACATGTAACAACAGCGTTAAAATAGAAGTTGGGTACGTGGTCAGATCATGGCGGCACTGAAACACATGATGTATATCTCCTGGTGGATGCGTAAATTAAGAAGCCCCACCCCCACCCCCCCACTCCCTGCTCCTCACCTCCCTAAGAACATCTGTGGACCCTTATCAGAGTGGACCGGCTGAGAGACACTGTAACATCTTCATCAGGACTATGGAACTATCTGGAAATATTCATGGACGAGCTCACCATCTTGTCGTCCTCCCCCCCATGCCCTGTGTCAAGGACACGATGTGAGAGATCTTTATTTTATATATACCTTGTCTCCTCATGTTTTCTCTCCCTTTTCTTGTCTAAGTGATAAGGACAGTGCTCATAGGGAGCCGCAGCCCTGGTACACTTCTGTCTATCCTTCAGACAGCCGTACGGAACAAAGTTTCGCTGTACTTAATTGTACTATGACAATAAAGTTGATTCTGATTCTGAAAAAAAAAAATGTTAGCATCACATTTCTAGTATTTTCAAGTACTTTCTGTACTACACATGTTGCAAACATGTTTTTTGTAGATTCAGCCAACCATAAATCAAATAATCTAGGAAAGTGTTTGTCTCAGGGTGTATGTTTCTTGCTTGTTATCTCAAAATGTAGGTAGGGCCTACAGTATATGGACAAACATATCAACCGTGAGTCGGGCAGGGGATATTCTTGACTACGTTCAAGCGATCATCATGTGATGAAGTATGCAAAAGAAAACTAGTGTAATGATTAGACAGTTTTTCAGGTTGGGCAGAAAACAGAAACGAGCCAGAGTAGAATGGAGACGAGAGGTGAGAGTGACGGCACTGGAAGCGTTTGATCTCAGGTTTCTAATCAATGGGGATTATAGTCTGTGTGCCGGTGTCAGTCCTGATTATTGCAGGAAGATAAGGGGACGGTGGACATCCAGAACAGCAGAAAAGAAGCACACAACTCTAAGCAGAGTTTCTCCCTAATAAAAATCCACAGGGAAACTTGTGATCAGAGGTGTTTACGGTTGTACACAGCTGACAAATTCAGTATGAAGATAGGTTTAATATTTAATATATGCAGTTGAGATTGCCAGCAACATGGAAAAAAAAATGTCAGTAAGCTACGTGGCACATACAATATGGAGAACCAAATACATGTATTACAAATGACTATTTTTAGAATCTAAAATAATTCCAGTCTCCAGATAAATGTAATTGTTTGTTTTGTGAGTTCAGATTTTAGTGAGGAATTAGATGGATTTTTCATCTGGCCTTTATTGTAAGAATTCTTCAATATTTTTCCTTTTAGTTGAGAAAGGTCCTCGGATGAGAAGCGAAACGTCTTCAGTTACAAATAAAATCCATTTGTTTTTGCTTTTAATCTTGTTTGGATTTACCATGTCCTCCTGGATGTCTGAGGATCTACACCTGAGAATATTCTTCATGGTTTCACAATGCAACTTCTTTTTTCCTTTTTCAAAATAGTCCTCATTTGTAGCTGCACCCTTAGTGTTGAAATTCAATTCTATTTCTGCTTTTTCTCTGTTACGACTCTACAGCTGAAAACAGTCGGAGCAGTCCGTCACTTTGGCAGGCTTTCTGCTAATGAAGTGGACCTTTGTATGTTCTCTACGCCGGGTTTTTCCAGGAACTGATAACATCACACCCAGAAGTCCCGCTGCAGAGATGGAGCGAAGTGAAGCCATTCAATCTGACCCCACATTTCCTGTACTAGAGTTCTGTTTATTTATTTATTTATTAAGTTAGTTTTACTTTATCAATTTGTGAGCTCACTCAGCACTGGGTATCCTGAGGTATCCTCTCGAAAAACAATTTCCATTAACACATTTTCAGAAATTGTTTTCAGATAGTACAGCCTAATCTACAAGGATTATTTTTCTTCTGCTCATTGAATAAACTGACCTGAATACTACTATTGAAACTGTCTTTATTTTTCTTCAGGATTCAGTTTGATCACATAAAACAGATTGTTTTGTGTTTTGCATGACCTCAGTGAAGAAAACATGATAATCTTTTGTCAGATGTCTAGACTCTGAGCTGAAAAAAGCAGGGCTGCCTCAGGATCTGAAGCTATGCTTGGGCTCATGAGAGCTTATAAGCTCTGACGCAGCCGGGCATGAGTCCAAGACATGCCTCAGAGGTAAAGAGTCAAATTTCTGACATTCATTTTATACCTAGCTAAATCATGCAAAGGCCAGCGTTTGTATACACAGGCTCTTTGAAAATTATAGGAAAAACCCACCTTAAAATATTTAATTGTGATTCTTTGTGCATGACAAGTGTCAATGGAACTCCAACATCTTCTTTCAAAAAGGCCTTCGATCAATGCTCCTAAAATATTTAACTGTTAAAAAAAATTACATTAAAATAAAAGGCTGACTTCTCTTAATAAATATACGTGTGTATATATATATATATATATATATATATATATATATATATATAATATAAATTACGCTGGGCCCCAAGCCTGCCTTCTCGGAGATATCGCTTCAGACGCCGGGGAAAACGTAACGGATAACATACCTTTTCATTTCTACGCCGACGACTGCCAAATCTACTTCCCCCTCAGACTCAACGGTAGTCGCTCTATTCAACCGTTACTGGACTGCCTGGCTGACATCAGAGATTGGATGGCTTTAAATTTCTTGAGTTTCAACGAGAAGAAATCTGAAGTTATGCTGTTTCCTCCCAATGACACAATCACCAACCACTGCATCGAACTATCTGTTCTGTCACCGTTAGTGAAACAAAGAGTCACTAATCTAGGAGTGATACTTGACCCTTCTCTGAAACTCAACAATCATGTAAATATGATTGTTAAATTCTGCCTTTTCCAGCTGAGGCGACTGTCTAAGCTGAAGCCCATATTGTCCAAAAATAACCTGGAGACTGTAATTCATGCATTCATTACATCCAGGCTCAACTATTGCAACTCACTCCTTTTTGGTATCAGTCAGACCTCCATAGCTAGACTTCAACTGGTCCAAAATGCAGCAGCCCGGTTTTTGACCAGCACAAGCAAAAGAGAGCTTCCGGTTCACCTTCGAATCAAATTCAAAATACTCTTGTATGTCTATAAATCACTAAACAGCTCTGCCCCCTCCTATCTTACTGATCTGCTCCAGCCGTATGTCCCACCACCTTCTCTCAGATCAGCAGACCAGTTGCTCCTAACAGTCCCAGGAACCCGCCTCAAGTGCAGAGGTGACAGGGCCTTCTCTGTAGCAGGCCCAAGACTTTGGAATGAGTTACCTCTGCTCGTTAGACAGGCCCCCTCCCTCACAGTTTTTAAATCTCGCTTAAAAACACACTTTTAATCCCTGGCTTTCAGCACTGTGTGATCTGTGCTGAGTCTGTGTGCATCACACTGTGTTGGTCATGTTGCAGTTGTTGTTGTTATCCATTACTGTTTTTGTTGGTGTCTACTTTTTGGTGTCCTGTTATGTAATCTGTTGCTGTGTGCTTGTTCTGTTTGTCCCTGTACAGCACTTTGGTGTGCTTTGTCACTGTTTAAAGTGCTTTATAAATAAATTGGTATGGTATGGTATGGTATGGTAAATATAATAGACCTTTACAAGTCAGAGAACTTTTGGTTAGTAATTTAGATCAGCCAGAACATGTGCTTGATGTATTCATCTAACAAACCAATCCCTTTTTGGGACAACCAAATAAAACATGTCAAATTAAATCAAAGTGCAGATTCAAACCTTTTCACAATGAGAAATGACACATTCAATTTCCATTTTCCTTGTTTGGATTATTTTACTGTTTGTTTGTAGATTGAAAGCTTTTAATCAGAATTGTTCAAAACATTATTAAATTATAAACTGTTAAATTGGAATTATTTTACAAACAGTTCCACTGACCATGTTTCCTTTCCACTGAAAAATCATCAACGGGACTATTTTTCATTAGTTTTGCAAAACGTATCCCTTCTTTGTTTTGCCTTTTCTCTGCTGTGATAAAAGTGTGACTCATTGTTAAACACGAAAAAGGCAGAGTAATTATAAGTTACACAATAGACACGAGGATTGCTAACGGCTGATGGAATATATCAAAAATAATGAAAAATTCAGTCTAAAAGAATAAACCTTTTTGAGCATGAATCATAACTATTGATCTCAACATGTTCATGTTTGCACTTTTATGTGAACAGTAGCTTTAGAGAAAAAAAGTTTTATTAAATTGGAATAGAAGTATGACTCAGTGGTCATAATAATGAAACATACCACAGTTGATCTTTAAAGTAGCCATTACTTTTGGTCCTCTGCCATGGAGCTATTTATTTGGTAATTGAATACAATCCCTTCTGAGCCCTGGGAGCACTTCTTCCCTCACGGCTTTCTCATCGAACAGACAGCTGCAACAAGAACATGCCAATCGTTTTGATCCCTTGTAGTTTCTTTATCATCCCTGCACAGCTTATGGTATTCGATTGTCGTTGCATTAATGTGTCATTTCAGTCTCCCGTGAAGCACAGAAGCAAGAGAAGCAGACAGCAGATAGCACAGGTGGAAGTAGGATTATGTTGTTTTTCCCACTCGTCTATGTATTGTATATGAAAGGTATACAGGAGAACACGTTGTCATTTCAGTCTCTAAAAAGGCCTTTGAAAGAGGATTATTAAAGAAAAGACTCATGTGGAAGGAAAGGGAGAAGGACCTGCAGGCTGGAGCTTGCGAGGTGACAAGATTTTTTTACTTTTTTTTGTTTAAGTTCATGCCGAATCAAAAGGATGGTGGAAGAGAAATGAGTGAGGAGAGAGGAAATCAAGGCAGAGATCTATAAACACACTCAGAGCTCAGGTATTTGATAGGTAGGCTGTTTAATATCATAAACGCAGGTTCTATACAGAGGAGATGCAACAAAAAAAAGATGAGTAGTGGCGTCTAAACTTTTATAAATACAGTGATGTGTAGTTTTTAGCCAGCCCTGTTTGTTTGTTTGTTTTGTTTTAGATTTTGTTGACAAGTAGCCACATTTTCTTGAAATTTTTATAGTTTTGAGCAATGTTTTTTCAGGTTTTCTGTCAATTATTATTTTTAAACATTAGTTACCTTCTGAATCTACAAAGTGCCTAAAACAACAGCTTGTTCATGACGTTTTTGCAACAAGTTAGTTCTTAACATTTACCAGGAAGAAAGTAAGAAAGTATGATTATCTCGGTAATGTTAAGCAGACCAGTTTGATCATCTGTCTTCTCTGTCCAATTTGTGAATAATATGGTCCTCAAATGAGTGTCCCTTGTCACTGATGTGAACCTAAACCTGCTGTGCACCTACACCTCACTTTTGGACAGATAAGACAGATGGTTTGAGAGGGAGGTGAAGAAAGGCATTTATGTAAAAAGAGAAAAAGAAAAACAGAGGAGAAGGTCTCAGATTTCACCGTTCATATACCCACAGTGCAGCATTAAAGGGCCCAGCTTACTCCATACAAAGCTGAACAGTCACGTGTGGTCACGTGGTTGTGGTACATTCATTTTTGGACACACCTTTCACAGTCCGTGAGACACAGACACGGAGCTCCTGGGAAACTCTTCCCGCTGCGGTATACATCACTACGCAGGCTTCTTCCTGCCAGAGTCTCCACTCCATCCCTAGATCCAACGTTTGGCCACAAATCTATCAAGAAGATAGCGCCACGCCTTTATGCATGTGACCAAAACATCTCTCATGTGATCCAGACAAACAAAGCCGCCAACGACTCTCATTTGCAAGGGTCGTCATTTTAATCTAATGTGCACGTGAATATAGGTACATAACTGAGTTTCTCATGCAGTTATAAAAAGCTTGAAACGCCACACTCTTCAGATACGTTTTGAACTGCCAAACCCTCCTGATGGGAAGCGAAATGTCTTCCGCTACAGATTACATGTCCAGTTGTTTTGTTTTACAACCTTTTTTTTTTTGGATCAACTGAGAAACCAACTTGACAGAAAACAGATGAATATAAATCAACATTTAAAGGGAACATATAGAAGGACTTTAAAGAACAATTTAAGACTGTTTTAAAGATACTTCAAAAAGGCATGACTATTAATGCTCAAGGTGTGTTGTAGTAGAAAAAAGAATTAATATCAAATATTGACCTAAAAACTAATGCAAATTTCTTTTTTCCTTCCATTTTAATGTCTATGTTTTAATTCATAACTGTTTTTTTTTCCCCCCATGTTTCATACCTGAACTTGTTTCATTCTTTTAAACAGTAATATGTTTAAAGCAGCAGCACACATCTTTTCAAAGCTCTGATTTAGTAGATTGAATTTAGAGCACATTTGGGTTCAATTTCCTGGCATCATCTAACATTATTTTTTTCTTTGTTTGTTTTGCTTTTCATTGTTTAGCCTTTATTTAGTTCTTGTTGTTCTGGAACGACCAGCAGGCAGCTCTGAAATGTTAACTGAATTTGCTAAAAGCCATGCATTAAATCAGGACACAACTGAAGAGCAGTGGGTGTTCGGATGCAACAGACAGTGAAAGAGCTTTCCAGTTCTTCCCAGTTCATAGCTGAGTGAGCTCGAAAGGACTTAAGACTTTACCTTCACTCTTTAAATGTTTTAACCATTCAATTATAACATTTTCTCTGCCTTTTCTGTCTGTCTCACTCTGGTTTTGTGCCATATGTTTTATTTGATTTATTTGGAGTTGCATATTTTTTGTGGTTTTACAGTACAGTTTGTCTAGCTCTTTTTTATGTGTGTCTATACTCTTTCTATTTTTTCCTAGCCTGTATGTACCTGCAATAACAAGCCTAGATCAAGGCTGAATGCAATGTGGTATCTGTATATACTTTAAAAAGTGATATTACACAGTTGAGCTGTCTTCAATGGGACGCATATGTTTAATTACATAACATTAGGAAATTGAGATTCTTGTCTGCAGAACTACACAAACTGAACACGGATTTTTGGCATCAAACTGCATCGACACATAGAGCACAATTCTTAGACAAATGGTTATTCTAATTTTAACAATATGTATACAGTATGACATGTTCATTGCCCAAATCGTGTAAAGTTCATTGCTGGTATAAATGCTTTTAAATCATCTGTACTGCGGGAGAAAAATGCCATAAGTTAGCTGCATTCAAAAAACTCATGCAAGTATTGAGACCACCTTCATTATAAAATACTGACAAGCAGCTTACATTAGATAAGGTTGTACTTTTAGACAGACTTAAAGAATGAACGGTGATAGAGCAGATGACACAGCTGGACTTTATCATTAATAGAAATGGGTCAACCTATAGTGATTTGCTGTCAATAAAGTTAAGTTATTTAATTTCTAAATTCAAGATGGACTGACATTTACCCACACCTACAGATAGTTTTATAAGTTGTAATGAAAAACCTGAACAGCAGGTAATATGACAAATCAAGACAACATGCCTTCACATCTAACATGCCTCCAAGTACAAGGTTGACAGTGAATTATGCTGAAAAGCTACCCATGACTGATTATTTAGATACAGTTCAACATTTAAAATTATTAATTAAAAGGTTATACCAACTGTTACAGATGCAAAGGTATGAATAAAGCCAGGAGCTTAGAGGGTGAGAAATAAACTCAACAATATAGCAATATCCATCTCATATAAGAGGGACCCGTCCACTGATTTGTATGTAAAGTGCAGCTTGTCTGAACAAACAAACTCAGGGTTAGATTGGTTTAGTCCCATTTGGACAGTGGCCTGCTATTCATTTTTGGAAAGTCCACAAGTGTTCTGTATGGAGATATTGTAATTTAGTCTCAAAAGTAGTCACACAAGCAAACAACAAGATTTGAATTTGTACAATAAGATCTACAAGTGTACCATAGGATTAAAATAATACATAAACTGTTCTTCAAGTGTACACATTTCAAATTGTACAAGTAGGAATACTTTGTATGTTGCACATACAAATTGTCAAATATATGTGCACAAATCAAGAACTTTACCACAAGGCTAGCCAGTTTCCTTAATCACAATGTGTCACTATTCTTTGTTTTTGCTAACAGGAAGTAAGGGGGGGGGGGGGGGCAAATATTACTTACTGAAACACTATAGTGTCACTTCTGCTACAGATTGTTATTCAGGTCTTATATGATATACCGTGTAAGCATATTTAGGCAGTTTTAACTTCTAAAATAAAATTAGCATTTTGAAAATTTGAGATTGTTAATAGTTTTAACATTTTCTGACACACAATGATGTTTTTATTATTTTATTTTATTTTTTTCATTGACAGACAACCAGAAACTTTGTGACTTGAACACATTGTTATTTTTTTTATCAGACTTTTTTACACTGTGAGTTACACATGTCACTTATCTTTTGGTGACATTTATATTTTACTCTTAAAAAGTCAGAGGGCAAAATTTATTTTCCAATCAGGATATATTTTCCAATTTCATTCCCCCATCAAATAAATTAGTTGTTTTTCAACATTTATTATTGAGGTTTGATCATATTTTTAATTTACTTTGAATATTGCATTTGTTAAATAACAAAATGATCAGTGTGTTTTTTATACTTTAATAATAGTGAATGTAATGTAGTATTGAATATTTCAAGAAATAGTGTTGTTTTGACATGGTGCTGCTGCAGAGGACACATGTTCATCTCCAGCTTTTATTTTTCAAAACAGCCTTCTTAGTAGGATGTACAAATGTATCAAAGAGTGCAGTGTGAAGCAGGTATCAGTGACAAATTGTTTGTTGAAGAACTGAATACAATCTTTGGTCCTATTATTGTTCTGAAACAACCCAAATATAGGATAAAATAAATAAAAAAGACTTTTGCAGCTCTTGGTTGCAGGAGCAGCCAACGACTAGAGCCCAATGGCCCTGAAAGACAAGGCAATTTGGCCAGAGTGATGGGAATAATGAGAAAAGCATCGTAATGTTGCCAGAGTCCAATTTAAAAGGTGCAAAGGGGAGAAAGAGATTGAGAGAAAGAAACAGATGCAGGGATGGAGAAGGGGAAAAAATGGCAATGCTTGAGATGAGAATGAGACTGTGTGAGCGATCACCCCTGCAAAAGGGCCTGATATTGGTTTTATGTTCATGCTGAGGTGACTGCTCATTAACCTGTGCAAATGAAGGTTAGGGCTTTATTTCCATGGGGCAAGAAGTGGGGGGATAACAAGGCTTCTGCCACACACACAAAAAAATACAGTAACTTGATGTGGAAAGGAAAAAGAAAACTAAACCTTTCTTCCTGTCTTCACAGCGTGCGGCTTCGAGTTTGAAAATCAACATCTATGACAGATTTACTTTGCAAAGTGACCAGAAAAAATGTCAAGAAAAGGGATAAAGAAAACCCTTTGAAAACGAGGAAAAAAAAAAAAAAAAATCGTGACTGAAAGATAAAAAGGAGATGTCCAAAATGACAACTCCGGATTATGAAAAATGAGAGCGACAAATAAGAGGACAGGGACGAGCTTAGAGCAAAGGTGGTTTTAAGAACAAATATGAATAAAATCCCGAGGAAGCAGAATTGTGTTGCAGAAAAAAACAAAAAAAAACATCCTCCTCCTCTTAGCATGAAGCTGCGGAGGAGAGACAACATTTCAGCAGATGAATGTTTTTGTTACCCCCGATATTGGTCCAGGCCTGAGATGGACATAAACCCGCAGCATCTGAAACCCGAAGCAGCTCTTGCCACCTTAGTTTGCGCTGACTGCTCATGATCACAGTTGCTTCTCTCAGCATCCACATCTCAGTGTCTCAGCAGCTGGGGATGCACTGGCTACCACTGCAGCTGGACTATTGAAGGCAATTGCCTCATGAACACTTTCACGGTCTTCCTCTTGACTCTCGTAAAGGGATAGTGACAGCCAACTGTTCCCAAGGCTGATTTATGTGTTCTGTTGAGCCCCCCAGAGGGCCACAAAGAGGAGAAAGAGCATGTACACAGATTGAGACATATGTCTGCTGGGCAGACAGCAAACACTTAATCAGGAGGCAACAGTCTTTAAAAAAAGCCTTGCAGCCATAGAATAAACGTGGCGTTCACAAAGAATGAGAGTTAATGAAGCTTTCCAGTGTGTTTTCCTTCCATAATCCAACGGGGATGTGAATCTCCTGTGGGCCCCTCAACGCTAAAGCACACAAATGCACACACCTACACACAGAACGATCATGAGGCGATGTGTGGGAAGAGAGGAATTTAGTGGCTGCCTCTCGTTTTATGATGCGGCAAGCTGAATAAGCTGTTTCTTTAACTACCTTGACACCTCTTCATGTTTTATTATTATTTATCTCAATAAATAATTTGATTCAATTATTTTACCCTAAAATTCCTCCAGTTTTATTCTATTTAAGCATCAAGGTTTTTTGTTTTTTCCACTTTTGCCTTTTCTTTGGATTCTCTTTTAATATGCAGGATATTATTTCCATAAATTCGTTGTCAGACTTTCCTCAGGTCACCTATCCTCTGTAGTAAATAAGGTCTGTGTATGAATAATAAAAATAGCATGTTTATGCAGCACATCAGAAAGTCCTCCGTCAGGTGTAAATGCACTCGGTACAGCGCCTTTTGAGAGAAAATCCCGAGGGAACAAAAAATGTCCCTCTTTCTTTTTTCGAATGCTGCCATCCACTCAGCTGGAGAGCATGCAAGGACAATACATTCCCCTAAGTTTTGGCACCTTTCACTCATCTGTGGCGAGGAAGGGGTGAGAGGGAGGGGTGAATCACTTGCAACAGCTGGTAATCCAGTTGTGGTAACAAGAATCTGTCTTCTGTTTGTTGCTTCCTGCAAATTTGTTATGAAAGAAAGTCACGCCTCAACAAAAACTATGAAAAAAATGTTCAGGTTCATGGTTCTTTCTTGTCATTCGCATCACAGGTGGTACACGAGGTGGAATGAAATTGTGTACTCAAGGTTAAACACAAAAATAGCAAAAATATAAAGTATAAAAAAGAAACAGTATAAAAGATCTAATAATGGAAAAAAAAAGGTATATTAAACAGCAGCCCGAACATGAGTCTATCGTGGGCAGATGGGCATGAAAATAGCAGCATAAAGGAAAGAGATCAGCAGCATGGATAATCAGCAGCACAGATAAGTTTCATAGTTTGCTGTTTGTTAAAGTTTGTTGCTTCCTGTAAATGCCATGAAAGGTACCGTATTTTTCGCCCCATAAGTCACAGTTTTTTGCATAATTTGCATGCCCTGCGACTTATAGGCCGAAGCGACATATTTATGGATTTTTTTCCCATATTTATAAACAAATTTTTGGCTGAGATATGACCGTTTTCATTCATTCTGACTGAAAAAAATTGAACAGTACCATTTCAGCAACTAGATGGCAGCAGAGTAGTAAGGCATGCCATAGTATTATGTATTAGGTAAAAGTGGTTATAATGACAAATTCAAAAAGTTCAAGACAAAAACAACTTGACTTTATTATACTTTACTTCATGCTTTATTGTTTTTGTCTTGACATTTTTTGAATATACCATGTCCTGAATGACTGAAAATCTTCACCAGCTATTAATGACACAATCGGATTGCCATACTGCCACCTTCGTTCTGCTTGCTGCTTGGAGCAACCGTCAAACCAGCTTCATTTTGCTGCACCACCCTGGCAAAATGCAGCTTAATTTGACCATTAAAGTGCATTTATTAAGTAAAAGTTGTAAAAGTTAATTTTGTAAAACTGTTTTGATTTACTTTAGAATTAAGTAAAAAGGGGCAGTTTTCATAAGACTAGTTCTCCAGCCACCTTTTATTTTATTTTATTTACATTTTTTGATTGTATTGTGTGTATATATATATATATATATGTATATGTATATCTCTTGTGTTTAGTTTTTTTTGTCATGTTTTTAAAATGAAATGAATAAAATTTATTAAAAAAAAAGTTCAACTGACACACACCTTTGCTATAATTTCAAGCAAACAACTAATTGTTTTAGGTGCTCTTCTTGTTAAATTTAGAAGAAATGAAAAGCGGCTCGTCCCGTCTGTGCGTGCTCACTTTTGCAATTTGAGTTTTCATCTACAGCTGATTTGACCGTCAAAGTGCATTTATTAAGTAAAAGTTAGACTGAGACACACTTTTACTATAAATTTGAGCAAATAAATAATTGTTTTTAGGTGTTTATCTTGTTAAATTTGCACAGCGACTTGTTGCGTGCATGCGTTTACTTCTGCGTATCTGCTTTTGAAATACAGCTGATTTGACCGTTAAAGTCCTTTAGTTAATCAAACGTTAGAATGAGACACACCTTTACTATAAAGTCAAGCAAACAAATAATTGTTTTTATGTGTTTATCTTGTTAAATTTCAAAGAAATGAACAGCGGCTCATCCTTCTGCACGTGCTCGCTTACGCAAATTGGGTTTTGAAACACAGCTGATTTGACCGTCAAAGTGCATTTATTAAGCAAAGGGTAGAATGAGACACATATTTTCTACTTGTATAATTTCGAGTAAACATATAATTGTTTTTAAGTGTTAATCTTGTTAAATTTTTGTTAAAGTCCTCCTGGGCACGCTCCCACAGCTGCCATTTGGCAACGCATCGAATTTTGGCACAACAAACACCGGCCCACATTTCTGGGCTGTCAACGGTGACGCGTAAAAAACGCAACGTGTCAGCGGTGACACATAATAGATGTGACGTATACAGCGAAGTGACATATTTATAGATTTTTCCACTTTATTAGACAAATATGGACTGATGCAACATATGTGCAACGTGTACGGCGGAAAATACGGTAGTCATGTCTCAACAAAAAATAGGAGAAAAAATGCGCAGTAACATGAAGATTTCTATTGTTTTGTTGAAAAGGATGATTTTCTTTTCTTTTAAATATGTTGAATATTGAATAAAACATTTTGTTAAGAAAACTGCCATGTCCTTTTGCATTTTTACTTGCTTGGTTTAAAATATTACTGTACAAAGCTCTTAATAACAGCAGGGGGATCCAGAAGAATTCATGAAGACATGTCACTGCGAAATATAACGCTACTTTCTCTGAGGTCTCTTTAGAGTTCTCATTAGAGCCATTAGTTTGTAGGTTGTCGAGTAATGTCACAATACTGATGACAAAAGAGCAAAGAGGAAGCTTGTGTCGCCTTCTCCTCTAAAGCTTTCTGCTGCCTGACTACATTTCTTTTTCTTCATTACGTTGTACTTCCTGTGCAACTCTGCATATCGGTCTCTGATTTCTCCAGGGACGCACACGGTTCTTGTTCCGGTTCACATGCAACCCGAGAGCTGCTGAACAAAATGAGATAAAAACATAAAAGCACAAAGACACAAATCACACATCTCCAGAAAAAATGAGTTCAGCACTGACAGTTTTCAAAGTTAGTAGCAAAATTAAAATAACATAACAGCCAAATTACACTAAAATTATGCACATTATCCAAAATGTAGAATAGCTGAGCATCAGTCTCCAAATATATTCTGAGCTCAAGTCTTTGATTAAGTAAAACACTTAAGAAAGAGAAAGTTGCTCCTGAATTCGGAGTTAGTTATCATTTTAAAGCCACAGTAAAACTATGATTATTAAAAAGATCATGATACTCATCGTCATACTGTGAGCTCAACAGATCAGGTTGATTATATTTGTATGCTCTGGAGACATAAGGCCAGTAACTGCCTAATTACCACATCACCCACTCTGCTTCACTAAACCGCAAACTATGTGAATGAATACACTCATTATAAAGCTGAAGCCACAAGTTAATATTTGACTAAATCTGTATTTCAGACATGTGATCTAAGCAGAGCTGCCAGATGGTACATTCAGGGAGTTGAAGTTGGTACCATGCAGCCAGTTGCAGATTGATCTAAATAAATAAGAGATATAACAAAATGTCTCACTGAATCATGATTAAGGTCATGATTTAAGAAGCACGATAGTGACATCCAATTTGTGATTATCAATTTCCCCACAATATTAGAATTAAGATCAGACAGCTGATAAAGTGAACACACAATCAGATTTGAAATAATCACTTATACGCTAAAAGAGATAGGAAGCCGGTCCTCCTCACTCCATCAACTGGTGTTAATAATGCACACAAGGCATTTATGGAGCTTTTATTACAGAGAACGTATAATCTAAATGAAATAAAACAAACAAGAAACTGATGCAGAACCCTGTCATTAGCTTGGCTTTGTAAAAGCACAGCGTGGTAAATTACTGTAATCTCAGCGGCAAGTGAAATTGCATTTCCTGGGAGATATTTTCTCTCATCATTTCTAAGTGCCGTGATTCGCATACAACAATTTCAAAAGACATTTTGTTTTAGAAACATTTTCATTTCCACCATGATGTCAGTTTAGCATTACGGTAGTTTACCTGCTGCTACAAGCATATCTCCTAACAACCTGTGTGGAAATTTGCCACCAAAGGATTGTTTAAATATCCACACTTACAACTTTGAGTCATTTCACCTGTCTGCTCAGATAATCTGTACAGCAGGCTCATCTTTACACTAACAAATACTGTAATTGTACTGGACATTTATTTCTTCTCTGATGAGATGTCATGATGATGAAACATAACCATCCAATATGTCTACAGTCAGTTGTTTTCTGAGCGGAAGCAAACGAGTTATTCCAATCAGATGCAGCAACATGAAGACTGGTTCAGTAAAGGGAGACTTAAATTCTGGTATGTGTTTAGATCTGTGTAGTAACAAAGCTTTAAAATGTTTTAGTGTTTCACTTATAGACAACATCTTATACAGACTATGCGTTGAGTTTTGGTTAAGGTGTTTTCTTTGTTCCAAAATAATTTAATTCAGTTATGAAAGTTGGACTCTAGTTCTTCAACGTCATTCACTGGACTGTGTGGAGCTCAGCGTTTTGTCTGATGCTATTTTGGTTATTTAGTGAGCCATTTTAGGATTTGACTCAAGCCTGCAAGAAATGAGCACACCCAATAATTAGCACCTTGTCAATCACAATAAAAAAAACATCCTACAGCCTATCCTGCTCTAAATTCTAGATTATTGTAAGTAGGGACATCGTTTACAAAGTGATTAGAAAACTTAAAGTCTCTTAACTTGTGAATCCGTCAAAATAATTTAAGTTCTAGATGTGTGTCCAAAGATTCATATTTTTTTTTTATTTTTAACTGCAGGTGAACATAAAAATAAAATAATTGAAGAACTGCTGTATTATGTTGTGTTTAGTGGAATTGTTCATGTGTTTATTACACAATATGCTCAGATAATATATATTGCATTTGGAGGCCACGTTGATTTAAAGATGGGATGTCACAGTTGAATGATAAGCAGAATATAACGATCCAAAGCACAAACTTGTCAACTCAATTTACTTTCAAGTAATTTTGTAGATTTGCTTTTGTCTCATTTGGATTGGGTTTATTTATTAAAATGTATTAGAAATACCATGATAATCTAACATACTGTATTAAGCTATATGACAGCAAATGACACATTGAACACTTGAACTAAACCTTTCTATGCTCCATTGCTCAATAAAAAATAAAAAAAACACGTTAAAATTATGAACCATAAAACTTAAGTTTGTAAAAGAAATAAAAATGTATTTTTAGACCACAATTTTGTTATTAAATTGTCGTCTTTTTTTTAACTGTAAAACCAACTACAACCGCCAGCATTTTATTCTGTATCCACAGTTTTTAAACAGTTCAGTCTCACCTTGCTATGAACAACAGTTCATGGTTTTACCTTGATTATTCAGTGTTATTTTTAACACTGTAAACAACGATACAATCATTTGTGATTTATCAGTTATTTTTGTCCTGCTGCTGGGTCTTCTGTGCAAAATGTGTTTGTACAGATGTTTGGAAATTCCACTTGCAAATAATTGGACTAAAATGTAGGTTTCTTCCTCCTTGCATGCCTCATACCCTGCTCAAAAAAAATCACACTGCAGATGGAATATTTTGTCAAAGTCAATAAAGCTCACCTTGGAAAAAAGAAAAAGAAAAACAGAAACAAATGACAATTAACAATAACATTTGTTGTTAAATCAAACTTGAAATACCTTATTTCTTATAATTCATGTTCTAGTTTTAGTTACTTTTTAAGGTGTTCGTTTAAGTCCGTGTAACATTCATTCAGTTGTTTTTAGGTGCACGGACCTTAATATTTCAAGTCTTCCTTAGTGATAGTGCATAGATTCCCTGGTGTTTTTTGTTCTGAAATGAGCAGGTAGTTTTATTTCAACCTTGCAGGGGGCAAACCCGTTCAATTTCTTCCCAGAAAATCACAGAGTAAAACGTAATGTTACAATGTTTCACAGCCTTGTCAGCATCATTACATTTATATATTTCTTCGTGTGCAGAATATTCAGCTGTGATTAAGCTGAAGAAGCAAACGCACAACATATTTATTTATGTGGAGCCAAATAACTTGTGTATTTCTTTTGTATCATCAGGACTACATTAAAAGTCTGCATGAAGATGGAATTAATATCCAACTGTGGCAGTGGGCTAACTTCACATGCTTTGTTTTATTTATTTTTCTTTTTTATTGTTTCTACGCACACTTAACATATACACTGTATATTGCAGATGTGAAACCCCTAATACGTGACTTTGCTTTAAGATTGTGTTGACCTGTGCACTTTGTTGTCCCCCACAGCAGAGCAAAGGGGGTATTGGAAATGCCCTCCGTCCATCCATCTGTGCATGTTGTGAGCTTGCTAACATGAAAACCAAGGGAGGTACAGACTAGAGTTGCATTTGGGCCTAAAAAAATCCGACCCGGCCCAGTTAGAACCCGTATCATTTTTTCAGAGCTCAACACAAAACCAATCAATTAACTGTGATTACAGGCCCAAATCTGAAATAAAATAAAAAAAATAATCTGTTATTGCTTTATTAAGCAAATCAGTTTGACATGATATTTTTAAAAACATATTTCAAAGAAAGGAAGATATAAGATTTCTTGTTTATTAACAAGAGTTAGCAGATTATTATAATTATTATTGATATTAGTTATGAACAGTCAGTGGACACACGTGGCTGATGATCCTAATTGGGTCGTGGGCCACGTGCATCCGCTGGCAAAGCGGCTGAGTTCAGTTAATTCAGGTGGGTCGCTGGCAGTGGTCCGTCTGGACCTTCTTTAACCTCTTTCAACCAGCCGGTCAGCACGCGGTCATATGGCCATGCCTGCTGGTGATCCAGATTGGATTGTCAGCTGCGCGCTGTGCGTTCCTTTAGAAAATTAAGTTTCTATGTCAAAATCCAAGATGGCTGCCACCATAAATATCCATCAGTGTTGTAAAAATGATAGCTTGAGATGGAGACACATTTGTGTTATGCGCTGATTTTGCAGACAGTTGTCAACCAGGGTGGGGGTTGCGGTGAAGGAAACAACTCAGCGTGAGGGAGACCGAGCGCTACCTCTGTAGCTTTTTAACTAGCGCATCTCTATTTTGCGCTGCTAGCTTAGCGTTACGGCAGTCGTTGTATAATGGTAGGAGAAACACTGATATATATATATATATATAATATTTAACACATACACAAACCAGGAACTGAGATCATTTGAGGAAACTATGCTTTTCAGTTTTCTTATTGGTTAATGGTAAATGGACTGTACTTATAAAGTAGTCCCTTGTTTATCACGGTGATCCGTACCCTGAAGCCCCTCGATAAGTGAAAAACCACGAAGTAGGAATAGTAGTACAAGTAGCAAGTAGTATTGTATGTTAATATATATATATATATATATATATATATATATATATATAAAGGCATTTTAAACCCTTCCCACACCCTTACAATATTCTAAACAATGTTTCTAAACTCTGAACGCTCCAAAAGAGCACAGAATGTCATGATTTTAGCTCCCTGCCTCCTCTGCTCTCAGCCACCTGCAAGTGCTCTTGGCCACGCCCACTTCTATGCTCTGCATAGAGACCAGCTGCAGCACAAAGTTTATCGTACATTATGGGTTGCACAAAGGTTCAGGAGAACGCTTCTTCTGCAGCTCTGGGCTGCACATAGCTGCAGCAGGTGCTAAATAATAATAATAAAAAAAATTTAAATAAAAATGTTATGCTGATCGTGTGGCACATCCACCAATCATCCAGTTGTGTGTCATGTCCAATTTTATTTTGAAAAACCACCATAGAGTGGGTCCACGATAAACAAACTGCGAAATAGCAAGGGACTACTATATAGTGCTTTTCTGTCTTATCAAGATACTCAAAGCGCTTTACACTACAATCTGTGCCCTCATTTACCCATTCATACAGCACTCTACTATACCTATACACATATTAATTAGTGCTTTAGATCACATTTATACACTCATGGGACACACATTGGAGGCAGTGAGGGGTTCAGTGTCTTTCCCACGGACACTTCAGCATGTGACTGCTGGTGGAATTGAACCCCCATTAAAAGACGACTGCTCTAACCACTCATCCACTAGTGCCCTGATATTGCTTAAAAGTATTATTTCTTTAAATGACTGGAATTGCCTAAGATTTATCTATGGTTGACAAGGCCTCTATTGGCCACCCTCTTTACTTCCTCCACTTGCAAGGATGCTTCACTCTGTGCTGTCTGAGATGAGCTAGAAATAAAATAAAAACCTGTCCTCCCATGTGTAACCTCTATAATCGTGATCGTTCAGAATAATTCCGGTCTG
>NC_056506.1:32336258-32353411 GCF_014905685.2 Nematolebias whitei
TAATGACAAGTGGAATTCTATACAATATTAACTATGTTACACATGCACATTGTAACTTCTAACCACTGGAATATTTTGCAGCAAAAGCATTGTTTATTTGCACTCACTGTTCAATTCATGTCCAGAAAAACTTGAAAAACTCACCACACAAACATCCACTATTCAAATCCCTCAGTGACAAAGGACATTGGCATGTGGCTTGTTTAATGTAGGTTCATATGGAAGTGGCCTAAATGAATCTTGGGAAAGATATATAAAGCCAGGTTTTTGTGCCTAAAGCGTTTAAACTCTTTCTAGTCTGAAGGTGAGTATTTGTCCCTAGTTGAACTTCCATGGAAAATCTTATTTTCGTGCTTGTGGCCACCATGACCCTACAACTAAAGCATGAACTTTTGACTTTGAAAATCTTCCAAGCACTGCTGTGTAAAGCAGTTTTTCAGGTTGCTCATAAAAATAGAAAATAAATTGTGTAAGGTTGAGCCTATAATTGGGACACAGCTAATATAACCAATTTCTTTCTGCTTCAAGTCGCAGAAATAGTTATTTCCACTGGGGAAATGTCCATTAATCAACATAACGTGTGTCAGCAAAGTTAACTTGCTGTGTGCTGTGTTGTGCCTAATTTTCATTTTGGTCAGAAGTTTGAGTAGTCATAAAATTACAATAAAATCAAAACGGGTCAAATGAGGAAGCCAGAATCATTAAATTGCTTACAAATTAACATCAGAATATTGAGTATGTCAGCCTGTTTAGTTATGCAAAGAATGCAGAAATACAAGAAACTCTGTTGAACATGGGGAAAAATAAATTTGAAGCCTTCAAGTGTAAATCATTTCTCTATCAGTAGAAGAACGATCGTTCATTGCCGACTAAACATCATTTTTTGATTTTTCCAAAGGACAACTTGTTTCTTTTAGCTCATTTTTATGATAAATTGAAGGTCTAGCTTTCCTTGAAGGACTGCCTGGCCTTTTTCATGCCCGAGTTTTGAACTAACATCACTTCTGTTAAAAAAAGAGTGGATTCTTAACCTTTTTGATCAAACCTTCAAAATGACATTATGCTCTATCTCATGTTGTGAGATCTTACATAATGCGTTAGTGCTCAGAGTATACGAGGATGACTATCACCTACTACCACATCAAATTCAGCTCAATGTTTGCAAATCTGAGTTTTTGCTTTTTTTTTGTTTTAGCTTAGATCATTTCGTTGCCATCTTAAATTGGAGTGACTCAAAAAGTTAATTAGTTGTGATCGCTCATGGTATTAATTTCTGAAAGGTTCATCAAAACTTGTCATAAGATATTTTGCTAACATATAGACAGGGTTGACACCAGCCATTAATGCCAAAGTTTTTGGTAATACTATAATATATGCGTACTGCTTGGACTAGTGTTTCATATGATGCTCATCTATGACCATAGCAAATCTAAGCTTAATGTCTGTGAAATGATATGTTTTTCATATATATTGTTAAGTAAAGTGGAAATTTAGATGACGTAATAATCGAATCATTTTAAAAGCTGATCTCCAGAACTTATTTTGGCAAAATTTTCTCAGGAAGTGAGCGAAAACTTTAAAATGTGCACTTTGTGATCGAATTCTCTCCTCAGAATGTCTCCAGTGTTGGGTGAAGCTGGGAGAGAAGCCGATGCTTTGACTAATGGCTGTGAACAGAATGGTTCCAGTTGGCTTTGTCCATCTTAGCGCATCATTTTCATGCTCCTTGTTTTGTTTGGCGAATTCACCATTTAAATGGCTACTGTTGTGTCAGCGCCAGCTGCACGCTCGAGAGGACGTTTTAAAGTGGAACATTTTTCATCTCTTTAGCGGAGAGCGAAGGGCATCGGTTGGGAGTGATTTTCAGCGAGGCCAAAGTCATCTGTAAAAGCGTTACATTCACCAATTCAAGCAAAGCGTTGTGTAGATTGTAACTTATGAGGAGTTCGCTTTCTCTCACTTTTAGGGTTACTGTGTGTATCAAAAGTGTTCATGTGAGTGTTTCATCACAACACACTCAGTTGATCTTTAAAACTTTTAGAATATGAAAAATGTAGCACTGTAAGTGCAAAACAATTTTTGAAATTATTTCTGTGTCAGCAAAAAGTCTTGAACATTGATTACGCTTTAATTAAAACCAACAAAAAAACATTTAATTTCCTTTATGCAGTCTGTTTAAAAGGATGTCTGGCTCACACACTGGATAGCTATCCATTTCTCATTATGTGCAAATACACTCATGTTTCAACATTTCTAACTGAAATGATAGAAAAAGGAAAATAAATAAAAAAAGCGCCTGAGCCAGTGAGGTGAGATAAGAAGGCTTCCATCTAGATCTGACAAAAGACGCCAGCTGAGTGCAGCAACAAAGGCCTGAGAGTCAGTGTTGAGATGAAAGAAAATAATAAATTGAATACAGACACTGTGATGTTTCCAAACTCCTGTGCACACATGAACAAACATGCATGGAAATTCTTTAAAAAAAGTATTAAAACTATTTTTGATTCCAATACTTGACTATAAAACGTGCTCTGAAGGTAATATTTATCATAGTGACAAAACAAAATAAATTAAGAATGCATGATGTTGGATTTTTGTCCGATATCCGATATGTCAAAACTTATTTGGCTGATAACCGATACCAATGCTGATATTTTTTTTTCCTAGACCTACTTACAGAGACTATAGCTATGGAATTAAAATTCTACATTATTCTGCATGAGCTTTGTCAGTTTGGTCTGCTACCAAATGCAGATGCCAAAAAGGGGGCTGAAAATGATTTAACACTTCAACTTGGATTATGTTTAATGTCAAATTTATTCATGACATTTACTCTCTCTAACACAATGACAACACTCAAACAGTGCAAATTTGTACATTTTCACAAATTTAAACAACCTGTTCACAAGTGACAAGTGAAAAGTGCATAAGCACTAGTGCATTAATAGATATACTTGACAGTTTCTTAAATTAAAAATTAACTTAAAAAACAGAAGCCTTTTATATCGGTAAGTTATTTTGATAGAATGGTCAATGTTCGATATTTAACTTTATCGCTAATATCGGCCGATACCGATACATGCTGATAACATCGTGCATCCTTGCTATAAATTCTAAAATGTCTACTTTAAAATAAAAATCCAGCCCTGCTCTGTCATCTGAGTTTAAAAGTGTCAGCTGAAATACCCCGTTTTTCCTCTGTGTGGGTTTTCATTTCAACATTACCTTGCTCTCATTTTCCCAGTGAACAGAGTGGATTAGGGTAGCATCATTCAAACCTGGTCTGCTGAAATCCGTCCATCGGCCTCATCTGTGTGTAATATTTCTGCACTGCTCTCAAGTGACAAAATCAAATAGCTGCATGCATTAATGTTTTAGTGTTGGCAAAGTAACATGTGCAAAAGCATTTCTTCTTTAGACACACAGAGACCATTGTATTGTGGGCTTTGTCTTTAGTGCTGACTTAATTATATTTTGCCTCTGTCTTTTCTTCTTGTCACTCCACTGCAGGTGTGAGCAGCCCATAGTGGGGAGGTTTGTTGCCGGCATGCCACTATCAAAGCAGTTTTACAGGGCTATGGAGCCCACGACAAGCTGGATCCTGGCTTTGTCTTTGATTCTTGCTCTGCAGGTAAAAACTGTTCAGACATAATAACCCTGAGTAGCACTGTTTGAAGGTAGTTTATTTTTTTCTCAATTGATTTCGATGTCCTGTTTTTGGTTTTTGTGATTTTGCATAACTGAATACAAAGATTCACATATGATTTTTTTCTTCTTCAGGAACGTAGATTTTTCTTACTAATTTAAAAAAAGATCAGTTTTTCTTTAGTTAGGGTCCCACGCCAGTAGGGGCAGGGGATGTGGCAGCAAAGCAGTGCAGTGGGGTCCACTGTCCTTGAAAATGGGGAGTGTGGTAAAGAGGTGAAGAAGAGAGTCCAGGCAGGATGAAATGGATGGAGAAAGGTTCCTGTAGTGATTTGTCACAAAAAGGTAGCAGCAAAAGTCAAAAGAAAACCAAAACCTACAAAAGAATAGTATAATGAGTGACACTGACAAAAAATGAGAACAAACTAGAAGTGGCAGAGCTGAAGATGTTGAGGTTCTGCTTGGTAGTTACAAGGATGGATACGATTAGAAATCAGAGGTACAGCACATATTGAACAACTGGGAGATAAAGTTAGAGAGGCCAGACTGAGATGGTTTGAACATGTCCAGAGGAGGGACAGTGGGTATACTGGTAGAAGGATGTTATAAATGCAGCTGCCAGGAAAAAGACAAAGAGGAAGGCCAAAGATGAGATAGATAGATGCAGTTACAGAGGACATGGAGGTAGCTGAAGAGGACACAGAGGACAAATTGTGATGAGGAGGATGACTCACCGTGGCAACCATTAAACATTGAACACTTTAAAGAAGTGGAAATAATATTTTATTGTTGGCAGAATAAGCTGTTCAAATTTTAGGCCCACATGTAAACAGTATATTTTCTATTCATTCATGTATTTAGTACACAAGGTTGATGGGAAGCTGGGGATGAGATTAGCCAAGGTCAACATGCATCAAGTTGTTTGGAGCCCGGTAACAATTGTTTGCAGTTCTAGTTTATTTTATATTTGAATACACGTGAGTCCGTCTATTTAAACAGATTTGTTTTCATAGTTTACATTCACTTCAAATATTTGAGAAACAATAACAACAAAGATTTTTTTTTTTTCTTTTTGACCTTTATTTATTCAAGTAGTCTCAATGAGTCACAATGACTCATTTTCAAGAGAGACCTGTTCCATGCTGTGGAAATGTGCCATTAGAGGATGTAAAATGTGGGTCTGGACTCACTCTTATTTGCATAAGGCTTAAAACTCTACTTTATGCATGTATACTGTAAATAAGTTATTTCACAAAAAATATTATCTATGTTACAATGCAGATCAATACTGCAATCACTGGACCATTGTGACCTAATAAGCACATTATTAAAACCTGTTGCACATTAAGCTGCAGTAGTATGGGGGCAGTGTTGGACCATATCAAAGCTGCGGACACATCTCCATTATATCTCTATGCAGTTATAAGCTTAATTAAATCTTAATATTTAAAAGAATATGTATAGCACAAGCACTAATTATCATAGCCAGCATCACATGAATGAGCTTTAAAATAAGAAATTATTTTGACTTTAGCAGGGCAAAGTTTGCAGCACTAGTTTCATTACAGAAAAAATAATAATAATGAAAGAAGAAAAAGAAAAAAAAAATTACCGGCCATTAAATTTAGGATTTTATAGCTTTTTATTAGAAATTTTACTCTTATTATTATTTTTTTAACCAACTCAACAGTAAAATTTTACATTCAAAATGATCATTTTACCAAAAATGCTGAACTGTCAGAACAGTCTTTTGGAAATGATTCAGATTTTCTAATGTGAACACTTTTCAGTCAGTATTTTAGTCTTGCAACTACTGAAAACATTATTCGTTGGCTGTAACTTTCTGTCACCTTGTTTTATTTTTGTTCCTCAAGAATTGTTTTCTCTTTACTCCGTCATTTTGGAAATCCACTGTCACAAAAAGGACAAAAACAAACACAACCGCCTGAGTCCAAACCACGTAGTGTTTGTTGTTTCATATCGTCTCTCGCCCCAGGGTGCTGCTCGTGCTGCTCCATCAGGCGACAACAAGCTGGTTCGAACCACCAGACTGAGGAGACAAACCCCAGGGGGGGATCATCCGCCCTCTGCTTCGTCCCTCAACCAGACCCTGCAGGAGCAACCTCTGGTCTTTAACCATGTCTACAACATAAATGTACCTTTGGAGTCTCTGTGCTCCGTTGACCTGGACGCCTCTGCCTCTCCAGAATCAGGTTCTGATTAAATCAATGTGATGACAACTCTTGACATATTTTAATTATTAATCTTATTGCAAACCTGCAGGACTGTTGTATAAATATATATATAAATATATATATTTTTTTCTGTTTTGTAGATCCTCATGCCGAGTTGGGATCTAGAGCTTCAGTAGAGGGTCCAGTGGACCCAAATGGACCAACAGAATACACTGAGCAGACAATGGATGCTGAAAGCCAGGTGGATTTTTAAGCAATATATATATATTTTTTTCATTTAGCCTTTATTTATCCAGGTTAGTCTCATTGAGCCACGAGAACTCATTTTCAAGAGAGACCTGTTTAGGGAGCACATGGTGGGGTTAAGGGCCTTGCTCATGGGCCCAGAGTGGGGCAAATGAGGGTATGAGGGAATATTATTAATATAACAAGCACGGTGGCGAAACTGGTAGAGCTGCTGCCTCTCAGCGAGCAGGTCCTTGGTTCAAACCCCGGTCCAGGGGCCTTTCTGGGTGGAGTTTGCATGTTCTCTCCGTGCATGCGTGGGTTTTCTCTGGGTGCTCCAGTTTCCTCCCACAGACCAAAAACATACATGTTAGGCTGATTGGTAACTCTAACAATACAAGATGTGCAAAGGTTTGAGGAGACATGGCTCGACAGTCTTAGTTGCAGTCGATTAAATATGTTTGAATTTCTGAAGTCAAATATGGATGCGGGTGCACATGGTGGTTCAGTTGGTAGACGTGTTGCGTCTCAGCGAGAAGGTCGCCTGACTGAATTCCAGCCGAGGGCCTTTCTGAGAGAGTTTGCATGTTCTTTCCGTGCATTTGTGGGTTTTCTCCGGGTACTCCAGTTTCCTCCCACAGACCAAAAACTTGCATGTTAGACTGATTGGTAACTAAATTGTCCCTATAGGTGTGAGTGAGAGAGTGAATGGTTGTTTGTCTCGGTTGTCTTTATAGTGTCCCTGTGATGGACTGGAGACCTGTCCAGGGTGTACCTAGCCTCTTGCACATTCATGGCTGGACATGAGCACCAGTGACCCCCGTGACCCCATCGATTTGTGTTTCAACTTTGTAAAGACTTACTGTATTTGTAGTGTGTCCCCATCGGTTTTACAAATCCTACATAGCTGGATTAAGTTGTTTGAATATCTGCAACCTTATTATTTTAGCTAACTATTGCACTTTACCTGTAGTGGGAAAACAGTGACAGATCCTTTTTTAATTTCTGCTCAACATCAAGAAGCTGACACAAGATTAGCAAAGTAACTGTTAAACAGAGCATATTGTTCATTGGCCAAAAATACTGTTTGTTCCTTCAGAATATAGTTAGTAGCAAAAACACAGCTAATGAGTTCTTAATTTAAATCCATCAGGCTGCTGTCAACAAGACTAAATGCTTGTTAATTAAGCTCCAAACTTGTTGGATGTATAAATAAGTGCCTTATGAGGTGGTTATCAAAACAATAATCCTATTTTTGTGATAATCCTGTTTGTTATCGCTTCAGGATTAATTATTTAGGATTAACAAAGGCCTGAACAAATTACAATTGAAAACTTCTTTTTTTTTTACTTGAACTCAGCAAATTTAAATTTAAACCCAACTGTTCTTGTTTAGGTAACGTTCACTCATCGTATCAATATCCCCAAAGTAGCTTGTGGTTGTCCAGCAATAAGCAGCATCCAGCAGCTCATCACCAGAGTGGAGATGCTGGAGAGAGAGGTGACCATGCTCAGAGCTCAGTGTGCATCCGGATGCTGCAGCGAGGGCTCTGCCATGGGTGAGTTCTGTTTAACACAGCGTATTAAAAAAAATAAAAATAAAAAAACTGTTATTGCTTATTTTATTCTCTTTTCATCCAGTTTTTTTGTTCCAAATTTTTTTTCGAGCACCGAGTGCTCAGAGACTAAGTATAGATTCACAAGACAAAACCTCTAAAAGCAGATTGTTTTGACATGATGGTAAGAAATGGGGGTTATAAGTAAACCAGGCAGAGAGTAAGAGACAGACAACACCAGATTATTGATTCCAGAGGGCAGCCTGTTTTATTTATTTATTTGCAGCACTATGGAGAAAGGGAGTGAGAAAATCTTTTATAGCTTGGCTATTATTATTATTTTTTATACAAGAGGACTGAAGTGGACAGAGCTACAGAACAGAATATGGTTAAAGTACCTGTTCCAGTGACAAAACCCATTTCAAATATTTTCTGAAACCTTCATCTTTGTTCTGAGAAAAGTTTTTTCTCCAGTAGACATGATCAGAATCAGAAAGAAAAACATGCTCAGTAGATGCAGGTTGCATCTGTACCTGAAGACAAATATTTCTTATGTAAAGGGTGTCGTCTACCCATCCATCAACTTTCTCTTGTTTGGGCAATAACTTCTGATTTGCTCAAGATAATTTCATGAAACTTGATAAACTTATGCATCATCACAGGACAAACTGACTCGTACACCTTCCATCACCCCAGCTCTAAGGTCAAAGTCCCAAATCAAGGTCAAATGTTATGCGAGGTATTTGCTTGTCCAGGCCATTGGTATAGATTGGTATATTGCGTCATAATACTTTGTCGACATGCAGACATATAATGTGTTGTGTGGGATACTCTTGCTTTCACATGGATTGAAATGGTAATGTGCAATGAATTAATTTTGTGGTAGAAATCTTTCTTTCAAATCTTTCCATGGATTTTTATTATTTATTTAAATGTAGTGTTGTCAAGTCATACACATTGTTTCTTCTGTCCCTTGCAGGTCGGTTGGACTTTGTCCCAGGATGCAGCGGTCATGGAAGCTTCAATTTTGATCTGTGTGGTTGCGTCTGCGAGGACGGCTGGACTGGCAAAAACTGCTCGGAGCCCCGCTGCCCGAACGACTGCTCTGGGCAGGGTATGTGTATCGAAGGGGAGTGTGTGTGCGACCGTGACTTTGGAGGAGACAACTGTTCAGAGCCTCGCTGCCCCTCGGACTGCTCAGGTCGTGGGTTGTGTATCGACGGAGAGTGCGTGTGCGAGGAGTCCTTCACAGGCGACGACTGCATGGTTGGAAGATGTCTCAATGACTGCTCGGATCAGGGGTTGTGTGTTAACGGGTCGTGCCACTGTCGGCCTGGCTATGTGGGAGAAGACTGCTCATTGGTGTACTGCGCCAACAACTGCAGCAAGAAGGGGGTCTGCAAGGAGGGTTTCTGTGTCTGCCAGGATGGATTCGCTGGAGATGACTGTAACTCTGGTAAGACGATACGTTCTCAGTTTGATTTGCAAGTAAAAAACATATTTGGACGTGGATGTTTTAATCCAGTTAATTAAAAACTCACACCAGTAAGCTGTCCACTTTTACACTTGGAAGTAGTTTAAGTGCTTGGTTTATAAAACTGTTTTCTTTTGGAGCTAGAGTTGCAGCGTTAATTGCTGGTTCTCAGTACTTGTTGTAATGCTCTGTCTTTCATGTGCAGTCGCTTAAGGGCTGAGGTATACTGGTACACATCTGAGTTCATGCTTCAGATTTAAAATGTGATTAAACCTAAAATGTTTAGGTATAAAAAAAAGTTACTAAACAAACACCAGTGGTTCCGTTTCGTCCTGTCTCACCTACTTGCACATTTGTCACTCTTTCTACTGCATCTATACTGTTTCAAAGATGTTCTTTAAGGTTATGAAGGTAACAGTGTTTGGTGAAGGGCAGTGACTGTGGAAAACAAAAACAGTCAAACACACAAAAAATATTCCATCCATCCATTTTCTCCACCCACTTTTCTGTACAGCTCACCTATGGTTCCTATCTCTGGTGGCCTCTGGGCAAAAGGTGGGATGTACCCTGCACATATTTCATCATGCCTACACTCTAGTCTAGATTATTTAAACAAGAAGAAAATATGAGATATTCATAGGTACAGACGCTAAGTATGGTTAGCTTTTTTATGAAACAAATAGTTGTATGCGTCCATATCAAGGTTTCAAAAACTTTATATTGAAACTTTTGGTGCAGTTTGGTTGTTGATGAGAACAACGGTTTGATATAAACATTGGATTCAAAACAGGACGCAGTTCATTCTGAAACACTGATATAAACATGGCTATCAGAACAACGTGAAATGGCTTTGGCATCATGTATATGATATATGATATTATGATAAAAAAATATATATATATGTTAATATATGCTCTTTAAGTATACTTGCAAGAATGCTATTCTCCTGAAAACTTCATGAATAGATTCAGAGAAGAAATTAGGAAGGAGTACATTACAATAATAGTTTAGCTTACATTTATGCAACAACAACAAAAATGAAAACCTACACATGCAACCTTACTGCCCCTGCACACAAACACACACATCATTAAAATCTATCTTTGAATCATAATACACCAGAAGTCACTGACATTCTGTGCTGGGCTTGTTGCACATTTCTGCTCACCGTATTATTCAGGAGTTACTCTTCTCCACATTGTTAAAGCTCTTTAATCAGTCTTCGTCTTCTTTCGATTGTTTTCTTTCAACTTGTCGCCACAGCGAGTCATCGCCTCCATCTCACTCTGTCCTCTGCATCCTCTGTCCTCAGTCCAACTACCTCCATGTCTTCTCTAAATGCATCCATCTCCTCTTTGTCTTTTTCCTGGCAGCTGCATTTGTAACATTCTTCTACCAATATACCCACAGTCCCTCCTCACCCCTTTAATCAGTATATGTTAAAATATGTCAATAAAAAAAATTCCAATCATGAATTAAAAAGAAAAACGTCTATTATGTAAACCTAAAAAGATAGTCAATGTTTGGCCTTTTCACTTTATGTGATAAAAGACAGTTTTCAGATTATCAATGATTAATTTATTTAAATATTTATTTGGCTGTGTGAATTAAAAGGTTTAAGGGCTAAAGTTTAAGGAACTAGGGCAATGAATATTTTAAAATTATGTATGATGATTACAGCAGGTGAATTATAATAGTACAGTAGTCCCTTGTTTATTGCAGGGGATCCGTACCCTGAAGCCCTGCGATAAGTGAAAAACCGCAAAGTAGGAATAGTAGTACAAGTAGTAAGTAGAAGTTTATTTTAGTATTTATACCTATATGTATATACTTTGTATATATATATATATATATATATATATATATATATATATATATATATATATAGATAGATAGATAGATAGATAGATAGATAGATAGATAGATAGATAGATAGATAGATAGATAGATAGATAGATAGATAGATAGATAGATAGATAGATATTAAGGCATTTTAAACCCTTCTCACACTCTTGCAATATTCTAAACAATGTTTCTAAATGCTCTAAAAGAACACAGAATGTCATGATTTTAGCTCCCTGCCTCAGCTGCTCTTTGCCACATGCAAACGTTCTTGGCCATGCCCACTTCTCCACTCTGCATGGAGAACAGCTGATCAGCTGCAGCAGGAAGCTTATCCTGCAGTGTGGGCAGCACAAAGGTGCAGCAGGTGCTAAATAATTTAAAATAATGTATTTTAAATAAAAATTGCATGCCGATCATGCGGCTCATCCATCATTCAGTCAGTTGTGTGTCATGTCCAATCTTATTTTGAAAAACCGCGATAGAGCAAGTCCACGATAAACGAATCGTGAAGTAGCGAGGGACTACTGTATAATATAATAATAATAATAATAATAATAATAATATTATTAAAGTAATATTATACTATTTTTCACAAAGTAAGAGTCAAAGAATGAAACCAAGTGTCATGTTTCAATGCAAGGTAGATTTCAGTGGTGAGAAAACAACTGGTGGAAAAAAGAAAATCCATTTTGCTTCAGTATTTTTAGTATGCTCATGAGCCTCAAAAATAAACTTGTCTGTGCTTCACATACGATGGGTTAGGGGTGCACGTTCTGGTGGACAGCAGAAAGTCTAACAGGATTCATTTGTCAAAAGTCACATTCATCCGGGGAGCAAACTGTCACATTAGCTGCAGCTGAGACAGTTTAGGAGCTGTGCACGCCTTTGTTCAAAGCCAGCTCTCCATGCCAAAATATCACGTCCTCTTCTGCCATTTGAGGCACCTGTCAACAAAGTGACGGATGGGGACAGACAGAGGAGCGAGCGATAAAAAGTCAGGGACGGAAAATTGGATCACTGGGGCTGATTCTTCCGTTCTGCCCTCCCATTTAATATCTATACCAAGTGAGAGAGATGAATTGCTTATTTCTTTGTAATTAGCTGGTGCTTGCAGGGGGGAGTTTGTTGAATGCAAAACGAGAAGTTCAATTACCAGAGGCATACCGGGTGACAGGCTTAAGTGTTTCATGGTATCACAAACTGAATAAACGGCGTGCATTTTTGCTTCAATTATGGTGGCTTATATTCTCCCACCATGAAAAATAATAGAGACCGCTGAATTTAAATTGGATGTTTCCGTTGTGAGGGGTGAAATAGCATATACTGTACAGCTTTACATAAAAATACAGACATTTCCATTCACAAAGCAGATATTAACTTGTATTGAAGATGAATATTGAGTCTTGTTGCAGAGGTCATTCTCATGATATGCAGTGAGAACGGCATCAGTGACAGTAAACATTTACTTTTCTTATACAGTGTGAATATCAGCCTTGCATCTCTTAAGATACAGTGAGGTGCATATCATGTGCAAAATAACTAGTGCGTGCTGTTAAATCACTCTGATATATTGCTTTTTGAGCGATGTACCATTAATTACATTATTGGCTTTATGAGTCAATGGCATTTATTTTTACATCAGATATTTAGGTTGTAATAATTAGACATAAAACTGCACAATGTAGCTTTGTTTTCTACAATGGTGTTAAAATTCCTCTGTTAAATTATTTTTTTCTATCTATATTTGCAAGAAACACTGTAAAACGTGTTATTTTACAACTACTCATTTATTTTCATCCATTTAAAATCTCATTGTTGAATTTTATGCCAGCAGACAAAAAACAATTATTCAACACAGGGAGCATTTTTCCATGCAGAGCACCAATGACTCTTTACTTTAAACATTTTCTTTTTAACCTTAGCTCAGTGTGAGAGGCTTTGTGACTGTTGTACTCCTTTCTCTGTGCTATGTTTCTGGTGTAATTGTGTGTTTGTCCCTGCACTCATAAACTTTATGCTCAGCTTGCTGTTAATATCTCATATAAAGAAAACAATATCTATTATGCAAAATTTAATTGTGGTACAAAAATACTTTTTACACCCAACACATGAAATGATACTGGCATCCAAGCAGACAAAGAATACACAACATGTATTAAACATTATAAGCTACATTGATTTTCTGCTCTAAAAACTAAATGATGCTCAGCATTCTTGTGTGACAAAGCAAATCCAAGTTTGGACGGTCCATTGCGTTATGCTTTTTATTGTGCAACTGCCAAACAGATTGTTTTACGAAACATTGCAAAAATGACAACAAAATTCTCTTGGATAGCTTTACTTTTAAAAAGTACTTTGTTAGTCTTTCAGCTGGCATTCTTGAAATGCAGATTTTATTTAATCATTTATTTTTTGAATCAGAATAAAAAAAAAAATCATCCAGTCATGTCATGATCATGTCATCTGTCCCCTGCCTCCTTGTGTCATGTTTTCTGCTCAGTCACTCTGCCACACCCCATGTGCACTTTCAGCTCATCAGGCCTTATTCACTGCACCTGTTCCTGGCCTTATTTAAGAACTCCTTTCACCTCTTCAACCTGCCAGATTATCAGACCTTTCATTCATTCAACCTTTATTTATACAGGTTAGTCTCAATGAGCCTTGAGGACTCATTAACAAGAGAGACCAGTTTTTTTTTTGTAAACAAAGAATGATGACAACAGCAGACAAGCATAAAATAAAGCATGTAAACTGAGAAGAATAAATGAAAGAAAATAGAATAAAAAAAAAAATAAAAAAATAAAAAACGGCTAGATTGTAAAGCAATGTAGAATACTAGAATACTAAAAACAGGAACATGTCTGCATTGATTTTTGCCATGAACTTAGCAGTTGTTTGAAACCACAAAGAGAGGTCAAGGTCAAGAGCTTCAGGTTTTTTTGTAAGGTGTTCCAGGATACATGGTTCCTGTTATCCAGCTATGTAGTTCCTTGTTCATTCCTGATGTTCACACCTTGCTTTTTGGATTTTGACCTCACACCTTGTCTTGTGGATTTACCATTCTGCCTGCTCTTCATATGGTTTGGTTCTGCCCAACTGACCCTGGTTTTTGACTACTACTTCTGACTACGGATTCTAGATTACAGTTTGACCTTTGGATTTGTTCTTGGACTTCTGACTCCCTATGCATGACCCCTACTTCGCCCTTTGGACCACAACCCTGCATTGCCCTGCTGTCCACAGCATTAAAGGCCTCCCTGTGCAGCTGCCTTCCCACCAGTGTGGTGACGTCATCACTTCAAGCTCCGACAGGTGGCTCTCAACCCACCTACCTGTGAAGATGTGTTCCTGCAGCTGGATCCTTAATCCCACCTGCAGCAGCAAAACAATAACTTTGTTTTTGTTTTTATACTCTTGTTGTCTGGCTGAATTGTTGAATCCAAAAATCCTGATTCTTGCCACGTCCTACATAAAGATACAGGAGGTATTTTAGCTACCAGATTTGGTGTAGGGTATTTATTTTTTTTTATCTGGATGACTGTAAACACCAGCACTTTTGTAGTAATAAGTAAAAATGGTTAAAGATGGGCATCTCATTCCTAAAAACTGCTTGTCACAGTATCAATCCAGCTAGCTAGACGGCATTTAAGCGTCACATCTTTGTGATGATACTTTTTTTATTTTATCAGAACATCATGTTACCAGTGTCCTTTGCTCTGTTGGTGTGAAACATTGCCTGTGCACTGATTTGGCCATTTTATCCACTCCATGTTTCTGGGACTGAACATTATCCAGAATTCTGTTGATCAAACCTGCAGTCAATTGTCTGAATGACTTCCATTGAAAAGCTTCTGCTCTTGATTTTTTTTTTTTTTTTTTTTTAACATTAATCAGACTTCTGTCTTAACATTGACAAATGTGTACTTCAGGAGAACACAAGTTAAAATGTATATCTTGACAAAAGAGGAATGTGCAGGATACTCCCTCACAATATGCATGATGTGGCCATGATTAAAGTTTTAGCAGTGGTTGTTAGCAAAGTGTGAAAGTTTGAAATTCAAATATTAAATTTAAATACCTCACAGGTTTTCCTTGGACTGAATGGATGATCAAACGTTGAATGAAATAAAGCCCCAGTGTAAACACTTAAGTGAAGAAACTGAATAAACAAACATTAATTATTTGCCTCACTTCACCGACTCCACTCGCAAACAAAACATTATTTTTCATGCCCAATGTTTTAGTCAGTTCATAAGCCTGGAGATTCATTAGCCCTTTGATGATGAACTGACCTCAGTTGTGAGTTTGAGTTTCAGTTAAAAAAAGGTCTTGGTTCAGTTTCTGCTGCCTGTAATAACACACTGATTAGACCTAATGAGACTCCCAGACTTCAGGCAAGATTCACAAATATAACCTTTCAGCAAGCTGTTCCTTTTGAAACAAACCACTGAAGGAATGTGCTCTTATTAAATTATTTTTTTTTTTTTCAAAGACTACAACCTTGAGCATTGAAGATAAATTAAAAAAAGTCAGATAAACAGAGCACTCTGTAACTTCACATTTGTGTAGGGAATCCTTTTTACACGTGCTTTGGTTCTGATGCCTATTTGTGCGCCTCAAAAGTTTTATTTTATTGTACTTTTTTTTACCAGATGGGTTGACTTCATTTCATCATCCTTTGCATTCCTGCATGGTGACATTTATCCTAACTGCAGATTTCACTTGCTGACATATTTTTCTCACCTTGTTCATTCTGTTCAGTTTCAACTGGAGTCACATTTTTAGTTCATGTCGATCACCATTTAGCTCCCAGAATGACTTTATCTCATCGCTCTTCTTCTATCAAGTCGATTGCCTCTGCTTCCCTTTGTTTGTGATTTCCTCCTGATACCCATCAAAGCTGAGTTGAACTGATGAAATAAATCTTGCTGAGAATGCTGGAGGAGTTGTCCCCACTGCTTTTAAATGAACAAGCTGCTGCACAGCATGTGCCCATCTGTCAGAGGCCTGAGAAAGTAGCTGAAATAGCTACTAAAGTGCCCAAAAGTTCCCAGAGGAGGACTCGGCACTGTGCTGCTGTGTCCTGTATCACAGAGGTGAGGGGTTGTTTATCACACCGTTACACTCACTGTTCCTGTACTCACGTTTGTCTCTCCCATTCTGCGTCCCCCTTGTTGTCTTTATCTCTCACTTGATCATCTTTCATTGCTAATTATTCATTCTCGTCACGCATCTCTTTTCTCCTGTTCTCCTCCTCTCTCCTCGCAGGCTCAAACGGTTTGTAGCTCACATTTCACACTCTCCACCTGTATGTCCTTCACTTGTCTCCCCTCCTCCCCTTTGTTCTTCGTGGCAGGAGGAGCTGTAAACACTCCTGTTTATGTCTCCACATTTAGATTCAATACCATGTCTCAGGTTTATGGCGTTAAAAAATCTCCACTTCAAACATCTTTCACTAAAATCAGCGTTTGCTTACTTAGTGTACACTCATGAATAATAGATTCTGTAGGTCGTCTGAAGTGTCTTTAATTATGACAAGTATATTGTTGGGTGGCACGGTGGTGCAGTTGATAGAGCGGCCGCCTCTCAGTGAGAAGGTTGCTGGATCGAATTCCAGCCGGGGACCTTTCTAGGTGGAGTTTGCATGTTCTCTCTGTCATTCATGGGTTTACTTCGAGTACTCCAGTTTCCTCCCACAGACCAAAAACATGTATGTTAGACTGATTGGTGACTCTAAATTGTCCCTAGGTGTGAGTGAGAGAGTGAATGGTTGTTTGTCTCGTTTGTCTCCGTGTCCCTGTGATAGACTGGGGACCTGTCCAAGGTGTCCCTCGCCTCTCACACAGTGATTGCTGGAGAAGGGCACCAGTTCATTAAACCTTTATTTAGACAGGTTAATCCCATTGAGCCTCAGGGACTCATTTACAAGAGAGACTTGGTAAATGACCAGTGACCCCTGTAGTGGACTAAGCCCCCGCAACCCAGAAAGGAAGAAGTGGGTAAAAATAATTAGGGATGGGGCTGATCCGATCCAGTATCGATTCACAGCTGTTCCTACGGAGACGCTGAAAGGGTGCGTTAAATGGAACTCCGTACCAGTGGAGACACCTGCTACAGGTAAAGAGTCGATTTATACCACCTAAGTGTACCGAGGAGGAAGCTGGGATCTTAACGGAGAGTGCCGTTCTGATACCGACACATTTCCCTCATCCAT
>NC_056506.1:32353811-32378460 GCF_014905685.2 Nematolebias whitei
GATTTGAAAATTATATTAAAAACAAAAAACAGCTACATTATAAAGTGGTGTAAAATACTAAAAACCGGAACATGTCTGTTGGTTTATGCCAGGTGTTTGAAGCCATTTAATATTTTATTTATTAATTTATTCATTCATTTAAAAGAACCAAAATAATAATAAAAAAATCATCAAAAAGAAAACATTGAATAAAGAAGAAAAAAATTCTTATATCTGCCCCTTTTAAAAAAATAATAACTTTAAACATTCACTTAAATTAATCACTTTAATATCAACTTTAAAGCTAGGAATAAAAAGAAACATGTTTTGTGTTAGCAGAATTTAATTCTAACTTTAAAATTTTTCCAACATTAATAAAACTTACCTCAAGTTGCCTTTTTGGACATGCATGCATATATTTGTACAAATTGTACTTGAGAGGAGATTATTACAGCCTCATATAAAATCAATGATGATGATGATGATATCGGAACTGGATCGGTATCGGCCGATATTCAGATCTAGGTATCGGGATCGGATCAGAAGTTAAAAAAAGTGGATCGGTGCATCCCTAAAAATAATGGATGAATGGATATACAGTAGTCCTTCATTTATCGCGGGGGTTACCTTAAGGACCCCCTGCAATAAGTGAAAAACCGTGAAGTAGAAGTTACATAGATTTCTGAGTTGAAACAGCCAAAACAGTTCAGTGAACTAATAAATTTAAATCAACTGAACTAAAGCAAGAGTTTATTAATGAAGATAACTTGGTGTTTAATGCCCTTTTACTCACCAGCTTTGCAGAACACAGCAGCTCGGTTCCAGTTCGGCAGACGTACCCAGCCTTGGTCCGATTGGCTCTCTGCATCCCCTGAGCCACTAAGTCACTATGAATACTGTAAGGACTGAACTTTTTGGGATCAGATCAAAACTTTCCGTCCATTTCAGCAGAAAGCAACTTTGCCTTCTGGGTAGTGCACTGTTGGCCTCTGGGTAATGTAGTCCTTTAGGCTGGCGATACAGTGTAGGCTTATTGAGAGAAAACAACAATGGCAGCACTTTTTTTGTCATGTACAATCTTACAGTACCATACTTTGAAAAACGCGAAAGAGCGAATCTGCAAAAGTTGAACCACGAAGTATCGAGGGACTAATGTACTTTGTTGTGTTGGAGGCTACCTGACCATGTACTCTTACTGGTATTGAGAGTGACCAGATGTCTAGAATGCATAAGGTGATTTTTGCTTTCCTTTTCGAGCAGTCAGAACATTGCAGCCAATCTGCTGCATTTCAGTGTTGACAGCATAAAACAAATGTTTTGATGTTATGATTGATCTTAATTTCAAATGTTGCAACCCACTTCTGGCAAACTTTTAAAATTCAATTATAAATTATGGTAATTCAAATCACATTTGCTCACCGACCTTGAAACATACCTATCACTCATTTTTGAAGCTTTTTTTTTTTTCCATTAGTCTTCTGAGAGTTATTTGACCGGTCAAAGCAGTCATTAGCAAAATCTGAAAAACTTTGTTTCCCAAACATCAGGCTCATTAAGACTAAAAAGTAAAGAAAATTGAAGAAAATTACAGATAGTGGTGATGTTATTTAAAAAAATAAAGACCAAGTATTCTTGAAACTAATCCCTTTCACCTACTGCCTATACCAGTGTTTTAAAATAAAATCATCTTGTGCTGAGAAGTTATAGTTATAGCTGTTTTGATCAAACCTTTATGCGTGATATTATGAGATGTTGCAAGCTCATGCAAGATGTGATAATATTTGGAGCATGGGTTAAACTCAATCCTTGTTGCATTTTAGCTAAATAACTGTAAAACAGACCAAGTTCAAGCTATTTGTTATGTTTGCTCATTTAACTTAGCTGCAACACCCATCTTGACATAGGTTAACACTATCAATATATCCCTGACATCTTGAAATATGTACCTGAAAACAAATTGGATAATTCCATAGTTCTCATGTTTGTCTGTGAAGTTTCTTTACTCTTTACATTATATTGAAGGAATGCACTTTTTAATTGTATTTTATCAACCTTGAAAAAATCAAGGGGACTATTAAATCATATCCACTGTGTTGTCTCCTTGTTGGAAATATCTGCAGCACATAGATAAGTAAAATGAGTCTGACTCAATGTGCAGAGTTTCTCTTAGCAATGCGTTTACTTAAATCATAGGAAAAAAATCACGGAAAAATCACAAACTTGTCAATTGATATTTAAGAAATTCTGCAATCAGTCCACATACTGCAGAGCAAACACTGTGAAACCTCTTCTCAATTACCATAACTGTTAACTATTTTAATGCATTCTAACTAATCCTGACATAAATGGCATTAATTTTATTAAAATTTTGAACAAACTTTGTATGACATCCTCATTAGTAAGTGAGCCCATCTTGACAACAACAAATGAATCATGTTGCCAGCAATCATTGGATTGTTCTAAATGCTGTTTAATACAGATGTGTTGCCAGAATAGATTTCTCATGAAAAAGACTACATTTACACACTGCTCAAAAGGTCTTTTCCTTACTAGAGATGTTCCGATCGATCAGCCACCGATCATAATCGGCCAATTCCCATTAAAAAGCATATGATCGGCCGATACTGATCAATGACTTTCAGCACCGATCACAAAAAACGATCACCTTTGCAGCCTGCAGAGGTCTGGTGGTATATATATATATATATATATATATATATATATATCTATATAAATAGTGTAATTAATGTCTGTACTGTGCCTGCAAGTTTTTAAAAATGTTTTTTGTCTTGGTAAAGTAAATAAAAACATGTTTTTGTCCAAATTAAGGTGATTTTATGGTTCCTATTTTCCATATCATGTAGCAAGTAGCACTCATCTTAACAAAATCTAAAAATTTACACCCACTCCATGTGATCGATATCAGTGATCAGCAGATAAAAATCTAATCGGAGCATCCCTAATCTTGACATATTGTATTTTTTTCTGGGTGTGTGTTGTACAGCTGTACTGTTTAATGTTGTGGTATAGTTTGGGAACTGGGGCCATGGCTCCAGTTCTTTCATCAGTTCCTCAAATATCTCTCCTAACACCGAGACAGATTGGCTGCAAACTGCATTTTAATCTCGATATCTGTGACTACATTTGTATAAACTTCTGACAAACGTGTGGCTAATGCTGGCTGTCAAAATGTTAGCAATAGCAAAGTCATTGTGTCCACGTTAAAACGGTGTGAGTACAAAGCTGAAAGAAAAAAATAAAACATGAATTTTCTCCCCTTTAGGACATTTTATTTGTTAGTGTTTAGTTTTTTTTTTTTACCTTGCTTCATTAAAAAGGTGACTCATGTCTCAATTGTGTTTTGTAAATCCACAGTGGCACCAGCCATGAACCTGAATGTACGAGGGGTAACGGATCAAACCATTGACTTGGAGTGGGAAGGGTCCGTCATGGTCACCGATTTTTTAGTGACCTACACACCAAGCAGTCCTGGTGGTAAGTATGAATCTGAGCTGAACTTTCAAGACAAGCAGCATCATTTTTTATTGTTTCGTTGTGTCCGAAAAGACAAAAAGTGCATCCTCGTATCAGATTTTGTAACCAATTTCTTATCGCTCTGTCAGGTGTGCAGCTAGAGATAAGGCTTCCAGGCAATACAACCTCATGGACAATCTCAGGGCTGGAAGCAGGCATGGAGTACAACGTCAATGTGTTTGCTGTCATCAACAACACAATCAGCGTTCCTGCCAGTATTACTGTTTGGACCTGTAAGTGTCGTTACCTGTTTGTTTGCTGTATAGCTTCACTTGACGTTACACAATCATGTTAAGTTCAGGACTTAATATAACATCTGTTTATTCATCTTTAATTCACAAAGCAGTTATAAAAAAAAACTACAAAAAAACTTTTAAAGATGTAATCTGAAGTTATAGAAAAGCATAACCTGCTTTTCTGTGCAGTTTAGCAGTGATGTTAAACCTGTAACAACTGCTTAGTGTCACCCACTCACACACACTGGCAGGTGTTAATAACAAGCTGTTGGACCTGACAGGGAAACACGCCAGTTGTTTTCATGCCTACCAAATGTGCAGACTTATCAAACCTCTCAGTAAGTAAGAGCCTATTCATTATTTCAGCCGATGTGTAGCGGCACAAACACATTTCCATTAGTGCCACCGTGGATGGTAAAATCAGCTTCCATTTCACAGATAAGTGAATTTCATTTCAGAGATGGTAGATTTTCGAGTAACAAAGTAAATTCAGGGCAATTAAACTTGATGGAACCATTTTTCAGTGAGGATATGATATATAGGGTTGTCTTTGTGAAATGCAATTATACAATGGAGAATTTGATTGTCTTTAAAGATGTTTAGGAACGTGACAAAGTGATTTTGCTAAATCAATTTAGGCCTGTGAGTTATGGTTATTTAGTTTTATCAAGCAAATTATTATTGTTTTTTTTACAGTCATCAATACTACTATTAAAATAAGTTTGGTTTCCATTGCAATATGTGACATTCTGTATATCACATTTTAAATCTGCCTTTATTTACTGTATTTTTTTTTTTTTGAATTCCACCCTATAATGCAGCAGCAAACTCATTAAACCTGAACAGTATTCAGGGGCTGTGTTGGTGTGTTTATCCTGGATTTCATGGAAATGCAGAATAAACAAGATTTTTTTTTAATTCTGCAGTAATTAAAATAGTAAATCATCAGTTCTGTTTTATTACGTAGACAAAAGTAAACAGGGGTGGACAATAATGTTTTGTAAAATCTCAAGATTTCTAGACAATTTCTCGACAAGATTCCAAAAATAATCTTGTTAGTGGAGCATCATTCATATTCATAAAATATGGAAATCAAAGGTAAACATTGCAGAACAGATAAAACACTGTGGAAGAGAAATGTTTTTAGATGAAGCTGTGATTTATGGGCTGTGTGAGTCACTGAAGAACAACAACATGTGTCTGGCAACATTTTCAGATCTCTCCAATCCAGATGGTTTAGTCTTCAAATCTATCACAGAGACGTCAGTGGAGGTCCAGTGGAAACCCTTCTACTATTCCTTTGATGGATGGGAGATCAGCTTCATCCCCAAGGTAGAGCCAAGCTGAGGGACCACTCATGGGTGTCGGGCTACTGCTTTTTATTCTGCTGCACATATGCAAGTACATCAGGAACACATGTATTTTAGGGTTACCTCACCTTTGTTTCTAAGACTAATTTATATCCAGTAAATACAAACATCTGTACCATAATTTCCAGACTATTGAGTGCACCTGAATATAATCAGTGCCCACGAAATTTATAAAGAAAAAAGTAGATATATTGACCGCACTTGTCTATACACTAAGCTGCGGGTGTCCATGTTGTAGCAAGAGATATTTACACAGAAAGATTTTGTAAATGTTTAATTAAATATGTACCGGTAACATACACAGATACGTACAGTAAACGCATTTTTTCCGAACAGTGCCTGTAACTCAGCTGGTTAAATAAATAAATACAGTAGCCTACCAAGAAGTCATTGAGCGCTATCTTCATCTTCCTCATGCACTCTGCACCCTTGAACTTGTGCTGTCCTCTTCATCATGCATCAGCCTTTCGAAAACAGTTGATGATAGACTTTTTTTTTTTTTACACTGCTCCTCTGTCAGGATCCACTGGCAGACGAGAAAAAGTTGTTATTCGCATGTGGACAGTTTTGGTAAACGATTTCTTGCCACTAGTCGTCCAAGCCTCGCACCGATTTCAGAGCGCCACATTAATGCACGATTCACAGTTATTTACAGTGGCTGAAAATGCTTCATTGTTTGCCCATCGGAGGCACAACAGAGAAGGGAAGAGAGAATGGGGGGCGGGGGGGGGGGGGTGAGGTTACGAGGACCCACCCCCCAAGAGAGAAGTGTACTGGGCAGCTATGTGAGCGTCCAAAATGTGACGAGGCTAAATGTTTAGGCAGCATGAAGCTCGTTAGCCCATCAAAAAATAATTTTAAAATGAAATAAAAAATCCATAAGTTAGCCACAGCATTGTATAAGTCACAGTGTTCAAAGCATGAGAAAAAAGTAGTGGCCTATAGTCTGGAAATTATGGTAATCAAATGGTGTTCATGGTGTTTAAATAATTTTACTCAAGTTTGAACCAATATTTTAATCATTCTTGTTTTGTTTTGCTCCAAACTAACACCAAACTCTTACGACCAGTATCATTAATGCAACATTAAATTACATCGTTAGGCATGGCTGCATAAACAAAGGCTCTGTACACATTTAAAATGTTTCTGTTGAATAATTTGGGAGTTATAATGGTTAAAAATTGCAATAATCATGTTCATTCACAATTACTGGTAATAACTTGTACAAGAATATTAAAAAGTTTGAATCCTCCTAGAAACATGCAATAATGTCACAATACCTAAGATGGTTTTATTTAAAACAAATTCAATATTAAGCATGTATAGTTACTTATATTAATCAGTTTTCATTATTATAATTTTCTTTTTTTAATTCACCTTTTTTTCAGCTGATTTATCAGTAAAACAATGACATGTTGCTGCATTTTTCTTTTGACTTGGTATTTTAAAACTACAAGGAATCTAAACAATTGCATGAAGGCAACTTTCAAAAACAAATCTTCAAAGTTGGATTTTCTTTCTTGCATTTTGAAACAAATCAAAACACAATAGAAATCCTCACCAAAACTATTATTTGAGTTTTATTGGCTATGAATTGACATTGTTGGCGAAATATGGAAAAATGCCAAACATGACATGAACTGTCAAATTTTCTTAACCTATATATATAACTGTTTTTCTTTTGTACACATCTTTTTTGTGCTTTAGGCTGTAAAAGATTAAACACAAGACCTTTGTCTATCAGTGTTAAAAACAAAACACATAGTTTAATGTCTTCTTGGTGTTTTGAGTTATAATTAATTAAAATAACAATTCTGACTATCATTTTCTAGTCTCTGTTTGCATCTAAACAGGACAGATATGCATTTGATTGATGATTTATGATTTCTTGGAGGTTGGCTCAACTGAAACCAAGATCAGATTTTTGAAAAAGTGGATTGTCTCAAGCTTTTTGCTATTAGATGGATAAGCTGTTAACCTTTAACCATATCAAGGTCAGACTTAAAGCCATAAAGTGAAACCTTTCTCTTTCTAAAACCTGTTGTACCGTTCAAACTCCAATCTCCCTTCTCAAAGTAATTGGTTTTCTCCTTTAAGGTGTTTTCAAGAAGCATATCTGATGGTCTGATGGGGCACTGTGATCCAAATTTGATGTTGGGTTGCTTTGTGTGTTTATTTTAATCATTTATGAATGCTTGTTTGTTTTACAGTATATGATGAAAAAAAAGAAAAGTCTGCTTAATTTTATCAGCTTAACCCCTCATTTTTTTTCCTTTTTCCAAGTCCCGACACTTTGCCACTGACACTCTCCTTCATCTTGAACCTTTCCTAATCTCTTGATTAAACTTTCTGAACCATCTCTTGCTTGATATCTGTGACTCGTTCCTCTCTGACTACTCTCCATCCTTTTCATTTTCCTGTAAATGCACTCGCCTCAATCTTCTCTCACGTTCTCCCACTCTCTCTGACCACGGGGGAAATCATATTAGGACTTGGCAGCAACACCCCCCGTGGATTTAAATCAGCAGTAGGGATTGTGAATTTTGACAATCTCCTAATGGAAGGAGGCATTTAAGCCCTTTTGTGAACAAATGCAAAATTTACTAAAGAGGAAATCGTGCTCATGGAGAGAGAGGGGATGTTCAAGAGTCCTCGTTAATGTTTTTAGAAGCAGAAACCGCAAATTGTATGCATATCATACAAGAAGCGCAGATCTTTTATGGGACTTTTTTTTTTTTTCATTTAGCCTTTATTTATACAGGTTAGTCTCATTGAGCCACGAGAACTCATTTTCAAGAGAGACCTGTTTAGGGAGCACATGGTGGGGGTTAAGGGCCTTGCTCATGGGCCCAGAGTGGGGCGAATGAGGGTGGGGGCAAGTGTGACATATGAACACCATGTATAGTTAGGAACAGTCACAGCATTTTCAGTATTAATATCAAGTTTATGATTTTCCTCACGAAAAATATAATACTTTAATTTCCATTTGTACAACGGAGCTTCAGGACCACACATTGCCACGCTAAGAAAAAATAAATAAAAGCCATAAAATTACGAGAATAAAGTTGTAGAATTACAAGAATAAAGTTGTACGAGTCTTTTTTTTTCCGAGTCAGATCCACAACGCAACCTGTCAATCAATCCAGTAGGCGTGTCAGCAAATTACCAATCTGAAGCTAAATGCTCCTATAAGTGAGTCGCTAGGTCTCTTCAGCCTCTTTCTGACATAATTATTGAAGACCTGTAGCGCTGCACGCACACGGTCTCGCTTACCGAGCGCCATTTTCAAACGGAAACAAAAAACGAAAGTCATGACGTAATGACGTTACGTATGCATCCCAGAAGCAGCATACAAAAACACAACAGTAGGTGGCAGTATTGAACACGTTTTGAGTATTAGCATCAATGACAATAAAGTTTAACAAACATTCTTCATTTTACCACAGTTAAAATGTGGTAAACTCTGCTTTATCGTGTCGGAGTTCGGATAATATTACGACTCATTTAGTTTTGGATTGGTCATTTGCTGACACGCCTACTGGATTGACAGGTCGCGTCATGACTCCGACTAGTGGGAAAAAAATAATGACAACTGTAAAAAAAAAAAAAAAGATGTCTTGTCTTGTGTGACTGTATTCTCGTAATATTAGAACTTTATTCTACTTTATTCTCATAATTTTATGGCTTTTAATTTTGTTTTTTTTCTTAGCGTGGATCTAAAGCTCCGTCGTACATTTGACTGTTTTTATTCCTCCCAAATTAAATTTTCTTAGAATAGAAGGATAACTTTGGCTTCCCGCTGGTTTACCTGAAGCATTTAGTCAGCACTCAAAGTTCGAAACGCTCTATGAGAAAGTGCAAATTTACTTTTTTTTTTTTAAATTTTAAATAAGTTATGCCTCTTCAAATTGTAAATTTAGACCACAATTACACCGTTGTGGATGTTGGTATTATTTTTCTGTGGGTTCTACCTCCAACCTTGAAGTCTTTTTGAAGCCTTTTACTAAACGACAATAATGGAGGTGAATGTTCTATGATTTCTTCTATGAGATGTGACATTTAAAAGTAGTCAGATCATCCACCAAGTCCAATAACCTCTCTTACAATAACAAAGTAAAAATAATAAATAAATTGGTTACTTTTCTTACCTCTTCACTTTGAATTCCAGATTGTTGCATGAACTTGCTCTCCAGCAAAAAGACAAACCAGCTGCACTGCAGCAGAAAAGATGGTCGATGTTACTCTGAGTAATTCAGACTAAACTGTCAGCTGTTTGCTGTATGAAACACCTCTTCTAAATGAAAACTGTAACATCTCAGCATGAAGAAGAGCTATTATGAGCACTTTAAAAGCTTAAAAAGGTTTTTACAATTTTTTTTTTCAACAGAGGAATAGCCATTTCATATCTATCATAAAAATCACCTCTAAATTTAGATAATTCTCTAGCAAATGTCTACCACATAATTTGTAATAAGTGTATGAAATTAGTAGAGTGAGGTTTTGTTGCCAACTTAAACAAGATGTTTGTTTGCATTCAAACATCGAGGAGTACATGTCAAACATTTTCTAAACTGTGGGCGACAGTTATTGAGTAGGTAAAATATTCCCAGATTAACAGAGTTGGGGAGAGACCGATGAAATTAGAGAAACCAGGTCCAAAACAGAGAAAGTTCTTCTCTTATTTTCTGAAAGGAAACAGCAACTAAAAACTGTAAGGATGAGAGTCGACAGAAGGAAAGTAAATTCAAGAAAGAAATGCATTGGAAAGTGTTGAAGCAAAAAATGAGGACAAGATATGCAAATCAGCTGTGCAAAGTTATTCCAAACTGCTGGTCATCAAATTTAGTTGTAAACAAATATTTGCAGTTTTCTAAATCAAGTTTTTATAGCAACTTTGGTGCATTTGAGTTAATTAACAACCATCTTATAATGTGGAAAATGTTTCAGAAACCTAAAAAAAATAAAAATTAAAAATAAAACCCATATTTTGACAGTTATTATGGCTTTAACCTCCTATTAGGGATTATTATGTTGGCTGTAGCTGCCAGCTTCTCTGTCACAACATAATAGAGGTTATTTTGATTGTAATTGGACTGACCAATGAGAACAATGAAGGTGAGGCTTCAAGAAACTTGGTGTAGATCTGAGAGGCAGATTATTTTCTCTGTAAATCTCACAACATCCAATTTCAGACAATTTAAGATTCCAAGATAATCTGTCCAAGTAAATGATTGGAAAAACCAACACGAAGGGCTGTCATGAAGAAGAATCTTTCAATCATCATTGTCAAATACAGGGTTAGATTATGAGGAAACAGATGGGCAGGATTGCCGGCAAATTTACCCCTTTTATTAAATCATTGTTTTAAAGGTTAAAAAAGGAAACAATGGAAAAGGTAAATAGTTTATGCCTGCTACAAAGACAAAATAGAACATAAAAAAATAACTTTTATTGTGACAGTTTTTACCCCTAATTTGAACAAAGTTGGATGCTTATGAACAAGCTTCAGATGCATAATTTTGCTAACAAACTGCACCTAATTACAAACCTGCAATGAAGATCTTGCAGTGTAGAAAATGAAGTGCAAACACTTCACACTGAAATCAACATTCTCAGCACTGAGAATGCTGGTTGTTGTTGTTTATTTTGTCTATGGATTTTGGCTATTAGTCAAGGGTTTGTGTCTTTTTCAAGTTCAAGTTCAAGTTATGTTTATTTGTCATATGCAGGTTAACACAAGGTCAGGAAGAGAAGAACCGATTTGACTCGCTAAAAACAAAGAACAAGCAAACACGAAAATACTAAAGCATGCAATAAGGGTACAAAATAAAGTTCCAAAAAGTGAAAAAGTAAATACAATATTTGCAAGGCCCAATAGAAAAAATAGTATATAACAACATGGTAGAATATAACGATGCAAGTAGGATGAATTAGTATGAATAAGTATTTCAAGGTCGTAATTTTAGCTAAAATGCACATGATATATATTTCACATAACTAACATAGTATACTACACAGGTTGTGTGACAGGATATTGCACAGGTAGTAACACAGATTGAATTATGATGGTAAGGTAGTGACATACATGATATAGTATTTATAGTATAGTATATTTTTATTATAGAGATTGATTAGAATTTATTGACTCCCCAGCTGTGTAATTGAGTCGAGGTGATTAAATTAAAGCTCCAATTCAAAATTTATTCATAGAAAGTAACAAGCTGTTGTGCGTTTTGAATTGATAAAAACCATCAAAGTGCAGCTGGTTTGGGTTTCCAAACCTGCAGTGGTTAAAAACATCTGTCTGTCAGCAGGAAGTGCATTTGCAACTCTGGCTTTTTGAAAACAGCTGGTTATAGCTGGGGCTGTGTCTTGATGAGTGACAGATCTTTGGAAATGCAAAGTGCTGCCTCTGCAGAACACGGCCTTGGAAATATCACTGTTGCTCACTCATTTCTGCAAGGTAACATGGTTTGGGAATTCATTGTGTAAAATCATTTTAAGTTTTCAGTTCACCATTGGCAAATAACAGGCTCTAGCATATGAAAGCTTTCAGAAAATTCACTGCATAACGCAACATTCCTTCCTTTAAGAATTCTTTTTTTTTTCAAGTTATGTTACCTATAGTATGTAGTTTTATTTGCTGATATAAACCCAAATAATAAACGGAGTAGATGTTTCAGAGTTTTTCTTTTTTGTCACATTACATCTGTCTCTGTTTATTCAAAGGACAACGATGGAGGAATGACTGCTCAGCTACCCAGCACTATCACAACGTTTGTACAAACTGGTTTGAGGCCAGGAGAGGAGTACACCATCAACCTGGTGGCGCTCAGAGACCAGGGTCGAAGTCAGCCGGTCACAGCCACATTCACAACACGTACGTATGTTTAAATAGGAGCTCAAGACTAACTGCATCACTTTCACAGATTCATTTGTGAAAGTAATTATTGGAGGGTGCTATAATTTGCTTACTGTGATTCTGTGCAGAAGCAGATTGCAAACACTCATTCAGTGGTTAATGGTAACAAACAAAACAAATAATTGAAACCTCACAGATGATTTTAAAAAATTGACTGCATCAAACATAGAATTATGCCATTGAATGGAAATACAGCAAAAATATTATTATATTTTTCTGCAATTTTATACTTTCATGTCATGCTTATCATGGTCACAGGAAAATATACTGTAGCCCTTTTAATAATCAGATATAATAGAGATTGTCATTTGTTTAAGAGTCAAAATGTTTCGGATCAGACAAAAAAAGGGTCTGACTTTCATCAATTTCTGATAATTATGATCAGCATTTATTGTATTCTTTTAGCTTTAAATGTGCTAAAAAAGTTTCTAATAATGTTTTTTTTTACTGTGTAGTTCATTTCATTTTTTTCTTTGATCTTGTGAATCAGTGTACAGTCGTCCCTGGCTTCTTCACAGTTTGATTTTTGTGGACTCGCTCTATTGCGGCTTTTCAAAATAAGATTGGACATGACACGCAATTGGCTGATTGATGAGCCGCACAATCAGCATGGATTTTTATTTTTTATTTTTATTAATTATTTTAACTTATTTGGCACCTGCACCCTACAGCTGTGGGAGAAGCTTCCTCCTGCAGCTGATCAGCTGATCTCTGTTCTGCATGTGCAGAGCGGAGAAGTGGGTGTGGCCAATAGTGCAGCCAAAATCATGATATTCTGTGCTTTTTTAGATATTCTGTGCTCTTTTAGAGCATTTAGAGTTTAGAAACTTTGTTTAGAATATTGCAAGAGTGTGGGAAAGGTTTAAAACATCTATCTATTTATCTATCCATACATCTATCTATCTATACATCTATCTATCTATACATCTATCTATCTGTCTGTCTGTCTGTCTATCTAACAATCTATCTATCTATTTATAACAAAATAAACTATTACTTACTACTTGTTCTACTGTTCCTAATTTTTGGTGGTTTTTCATTTATTGCGGATCCCCCACGATGACTAAGGGATTACTGTACATAAAAATGCAAAATCAAAATGGTATAGTCGTAATAATTAAGAATATAATAATGCAATAATTGTAATTATTGCAATGCACAGTAATTTAACAAATATCATGGTGGCAGGAGTTATTGGACCCAGGAGCACAGAAGTGACACGTGGAGCTCCAGTAATAAAAAGAACAAACAAAAATAAAAACTTGTTTTATTTTAACTTAAAAACAAAAAATGATGTGGCAGCCAAAACTTACTGGACTGAGGTGGAATTGGAAATAGACAGAAAAACACCCACATGGCATGCAGACATGCATCATGGTCCACAGATGGAGGAAGAGAGACGGGATATTAGCAGACCTAGACTGGTTAACCTAATTAAAGAAACCCGAGTGAAAACAAACGGCAAAAGGTGAGAGCAGGCGGAGGAGGAGCAGAATTGACAGATGTGGCACTAAGAAAATACACAAACTAATCAGGTAAAAACCCTGCTGGTGACCGAACTAAACATCAATACAACAAGACAGAGAAAACAAAACATATTAACGACAAGGGAATACAAAATACAAATAACAAAAACTCATAAAAGGAACAAGTAATCAAAAAACAGAGTTTATAACAACATTAATGTCTGAAGGAAAGCACCAAAGGCAATTTCATCATTGGTGTTAAAAGACGCGGTTTGTTTCATTTCCACTTAATGGTAGATACATGAGGTGTAAACACGAAGCAGTAATTTGAACAATTAACACGTCTGCAGGTTACTTTTGCTCCAGCTGCATAACAGCTTCACAGAACACTAACTTTAGTGGTTGATGCTGCTGCCCAGCTCATTGATGCTAATATCATTAGCTGTAGACATACTCATTTGAACCTATTAGTTTTGCCTAGCAGCGACTGGTGCAGCATCTCATTGTTTTCTTACAACCATCCTCCAGCTCAGGAGTTTACTTTTCACCACTCAGGGCTCAGGAGGCAGTTTATTGGTTAGAGAGTATCTCTTGAGGACATAGCTGTCCATTAGTGACCAGATAAAGTTGGATAACATTTTATCTAATGTAAAAGAAAGTTTTGTATATGCGTAAATTTTATTTATGGATGATGAGTAGATGTTATCATTTGGCAGACATTGGCTTGAAAAGTAAGTATGCCATATGTGAAAATCTCATCTTAGTTCTCACATCTTGCTGAACTTAATGACATTATTTTTTACCACTCTGCTGCGAGTCACGTTCCATCATCTGAGTCGGGCCTGATCCGGTCTTGTGAGCGAGCACTTTGATTGGCAAAGGCATCTGTCATTAACTCTTTCTAAACAGAACTAGAACCGATTCCTCTATGAAACTGTGCATAATAATTTATTAATTCACCAGCCAAATGAAATGAGCTTTATTTAGCCCCAGGGCCCAGTTAAAAATGTACTGATAGACACTAATGTTGTGCAAGCACGGCTCGCTCATATGGTGATGGAAAGACATTAACGCTTTATTTTAAAACAGTTATGTGTATGTATTGCATCCTTCTTTACTATTGGTAGCGGTACAACTTAGATATCTATGCTAATGCTAATATTGTAGATGAATAGTGCAGCTGTGTTCTTTGCAATGTTAGGAAATCTATTGAGCAAGTTCAAAGGAATTTTTTTTAACCAGAGTTTTGTCAAACCATTTCCAAAACCAAGGCATTCACTGTAAAGTAATTGCAACAGAGAGAAAAGATATATTTTTTTAAATCAATATATTTAAAATAACTAAACATTTTTTTAAAACGTTAACTGGTTTTGGGTATTATTTTTCTCTTTAATCAGTCAGTAATTCAGATAATCTAATCCACACAAAATGTAGCCAATTTAAAGACATGTCACTTACTCTGTAAAACAGGCAGCTTGCAGTGTTTGTTTTGCCGCATTTAAATATCCGGTGAAAATTTAAATTAGATATTTGCCCCACTCTTCATCCAGCTAACAACAGTGAGACAGGTGTAATAGATCCAATTCAAATCTCGTCCATAACAATTCAGACTCTGACGTCTGCAGTCAAAACACAATAAATTTCTTGTCAAGTCTTTCTCGTTTTTTGGGGGATTGTAATTAGGAACTGATTAATAATTCATTTCAGACTCTCATTAATTTTTTATAGTGGCCCACTGCATGACACCTTATTGGAAAAAGAAAGAGGAAAAGACAAATTTGAAGTTGCTAAAATATTTATAACAAAGATTTATCCTTCTTTGGAGGTGGAGGGAGCACCCTGAGGAGTCGGGAAGAAAACCCGGCGAGAGAGCACAGCTGATGTGGGAGCTGGTTCTCAGCAATTGCCTTCTCCAGGATGTTTTCTAGGACAAGACCCAGGGGGGCAATTTCTAATACATCAAGCATCAGGATGGACCTGCAAAATGTCAAGAATGAGTCCGAAGACTATTTAGATCCCAAAAGCTCTGTGGCTGTAAATAAGAATAAGAGCACCACTCCTAAATCACTCAGACTGTGAGATTTGTCTCTGATGAGTCAGTTCTGGAGCCAGAAATAGTGAATAATTGTGCTATCCAAGCATCGTGTGGCGCTTCTCAGTTTAAAACGTGTGTACTGAGCTGTCTGCTGTGGAGTGCAATATTAGTAGCTCCCACGGGGTTATATTATGTTCCACAATATTATCGTGCACGGTTTAAACAGCAGTTTCACCCATTGTAAGAATGTAAACTCTGCATTAGTCTCATTTTAATCCCATACTGAGTTTCATTTAACAGAAATTAAATCAATCAAGAAATGAGATAATTAGAGTTCAAACACCTTTGTTTTTCTTGTGAACTGTTAAAAACATCTGATACAAAATGTAGCATTATCAGACTAATAATACAAAGAGCTGATTAACATAGTTGCTAATATGCCATTACTGTGATTGAAATGTTGTCTTGCCTGTGTTGGCACTCTAACAAGACATTCCTGAGAAATAATGTGTAAATCCCACATCTGTTAAACAGCAGTGTTTCTCTCAGAATACCTTTTGTGTATTTAGCTCTTTACACCTAGTAAGTGTTGTTTCTTAACAAGCCATGTAGAAGCCTGAATTTACACCTTTCACAGATAAGGTTTATTGTCTCAGCATCTGTCAGATTTAATAAAGGTAACATGAATGACAGTCAGTCTCTGCATCTGTCACTGTGAACCCCCGAGGCTTTCAAAGTTAAAACAGGCATTAAAGATAGTTGTTTTATAAAAAGAGTAACTAAACTAGTTCAAACCACATTGTTGCATCAAACACCATTACACCACACTTATTTCTACTCTACTTGTGTTTGAGTTTCTTTTTTTTTCTCAATGTTTTGCTGATTTCACATTCTTGAGATTAGTCAAATTAAACTAGTAAAGGAGAACATCCTTAACGTACGAATGGTACATTATTTATGCATAACTAAAACTTTTCAGACTCAACACGGCATTGGTCATTCTTCCTTTTCTTTTTTTATGGTTGCTCCCTTGATGGACCAAGATGGGGCAGGGGTAGGGGAGCCAACTCAGGACTTGAAAGTCCCAGGTTTGATCCCCAGCCATTCCCACATGTTGTGGTGTCTCTGAGCAAGACACCCAATCCCTAATTGCTCCCCGGGCAGCTTGCATATCTACCCACTGTGTGTATCCCAGGTGCGATGGGTTAAGAACCAATTTCACCATTGTATGTTCCCATACAATGATAATAATAATAATAATAATAATAATAATAATAATAATAATAATAATAATAATAATACATTTTATTTAATGATGACAATGCATAACACTTTGTTTATTTATTTATGGGGTGCCACAGCAGATTATTTCCCTCCATCTCACCCTATTCTAGCATCTTCCTCTGTCACACCAATCCTCTACATATCCTCGTATTTATCCATGAACCTTCTCTGTGATCTTCTTTTCCTTTTTCCTTGCAGCTCAGTGTTCAACATTATTTGTCCAACATATCAACTATCCTTCTTCTGCACTTGTCTAAACCATCCATCCATTATCTTTTACCCACTTCTTCCTTTTCGGGATGCTGGGGGTCATCGGTGCCCATGTCCAGTTATCACTGTGGGAGAGACCAGGGACACCCTGGACAGGTCTCCAGTCCATCACAAGGACATAGAGACAAACGAGACAAACAACCATTCACTCTCTCACTCTCATCTAGAGACAATTTAGAGTTAGCAATCAGTCTAACACGCATGATTTTGGTCTGTGGGAGGAAACCAGAGTACCTGGAGAAAATGCATGCATGCACAGAGAGATCATGCAAACTCCACTCAGAAAGGCCACGGGCCGGGATTTAAACCGGCAACCTTCTCGCTTGTACCAACTGAGCCACCTTGTCTAAACTGTCCAAGACTTTCCTTTCTAACTTTGTCATCTCTGAATTGGAACAGACAAGTATTGGGATCAAATCAAATTGTTTATAACATACAACTGGACTGATTTACAAAAGTAACATGTTGCTCTTCAGACAATTCTTTAGAAATTTAGGTTTCAACTTGTCTCAAACATATTTAAAAGAAGTCTAAACTTACACTGTGTAGACTTATAACTGCTATGACTATTTCTTCCTATACAAATTTATTGTAAAAAATGTTGTTTTGGTACCAAACAAATAACAGACACAATATATATATATATATATATATATATATATATATATATATATATAATTAATGTCAAATAAGGCTGAGTCTTGGTCAATAAACTAGAGTTGCAGTACACGGCAGGGCTAGCAGAGAGAAAGCGGAAACAACAAATGGCTTGTTCCTTTCTGTTTTGCAGTGATTGATGGTCCCACACAGCTGATTGTGCGAGACGTCTCAGACACAGTAGCTTTTGTGGAATGGATGCCGCCAAAAGCAAAGATTGATCAGATTGTATTGGGTTATGGCCTAGCCGGAGGGGACGGGCCACGGACTACCTTTCGCCTCCAGCCCACACTTACCCAGTACTCTCTTCAGGTGTGTAAAATGCATTTTGTGCAGAGGGCACAGATTTTATCATACTGTAACATAAATGGTCCTGCTTGCAATCAACAGATGGTTGGAAAAATAAAATAAAATTGTTCTTGCAAGGTACATTTTATCCTTGGGTTGTGCTGATATATTTTATTTATTTATTTTTGCAATGCTCATTAAATGATCTAATCTCAGAGTTTCCCCACCGTCTGTGTCTGGAGATAAAACAAAAACAAAACAGAAGTTTAGGGGAAAACACACACAAAAGCCTAAAGAGACTGAACTGTCTGTGTTTCTCCTTTTTGAAAGGTTCTTCGTCCCGGCTCTCGGTATGAGGTGACCGTGAGCGGAGTGAGGAAGGGAAACGAGAGCGGATCCATTTCCACTGAATTTACAACCGGTGAGGTCTGACAGCAAGCAGATGTGCTGATGATTTGTGGGATCGTTTGCTTGCCTTTGAGAATACAACAGTGATGGCACTTTGTCTAATGCATGCAACGTTGTTTATTTGCACCGGAAAAAAAAAAAAAAAACACGGTTAGAAATAGCTTTTCAAGGTAACTGTTGTTTTGTTCAATGTTGTGCAGATTAGAGTAATTTATATAAATGAAAACGTACTTTTGATTTGTTTTGAGTGTATTATATGAGCATCATTTGCAGCTACATTTACAGTCAAAAATATGCATGCGAAATCTATGTATGTGTTAGTCTCTCTTTGCGTTTGTAAATGAAGTAAAAGCTGCACAAAGTGGTGACAAATGCAACTGAAAAATCTAAAGTGGCAGCCAATTGTCTCATATAAACACTGAATTATAGTAAATGGCGGTTCACATCGATTTGTGTCTATTTCTGATGCTTTTAAATAGCTGATTTTTTTTCTTGCTCATGATTCCTGAGATTCGGTTTCTGTGTTCCCAACATTGTCAGCTTTATCGTTCTTCTCAGAGATCGATGCTCCCAAGAACTTACGGCTTGTGTCCAAGACCTCCACTACCCTCGAGCTTGAATGGGATAACAGTGAAGCTGAGGTAAAGAGACATGGAAGAGGTTGAATTTATTTATCCCAGTTTGCTTTCTGACAGTTTGAGAGACTGAGTGAGATATTCGTCTTGGGACAAGTGAGTTTAGCCCCATTTAGCTTCTGTTTTGTGTTCTCTGATTGTTTTAAGAGTTAAGTTCAAGTTCAAGTTGTGTTTTTTTGTCGTGTGCAGATTAACACAAGGTAAACAGTACAATGAAATATTCAGGATGAGAAGAACTGATTTGACTCGCTGGAAACAAAGAACAAACAAACAAGAAATACATTCATATATAGGGTACAATAAGGCATTCAATAAGGGTACAAAATAAAGTACCAAAAGGTGAAAAAGAAATAAATATATATTTACAAGGTCCAAAAGCAAAGTAGTAAACAACAACATGGTAGAATATAACATTGCAAGTAGGATGGATTTGTATAAATATATATTTCACAGGTAGTAATATAAGCTTAAATACACATTATATATGTTGCAGTTAGACAAAAGAGAAAGACTTAGACCTAATATTAAGATTGTTTTATCATCCAATATTAATCTATTTGGAGTTGAGGAAACATGTATTATACCTAATAAGGTTTTCGTTCAATAAACTCTCTCAGCACAAAACTAAATAAATGAACAAGTAAAAATTAAACGCCTCTAAGTCCACAAAAAAAATGGTTATATCATGTCATCTGGGCCTGTTTCTTAAGTGAAGAAACATTCCGTCCCCCATCCGGAGGACTTCGTCAGTCTGCGCCCTGTCAACCAGATCTGTCCCATAGGTAGCCTTCACTGCTATGTTTCAAGCCAATCTCCTGTTGAAATCTCAGAAGTAGGCTTATTAACACGTGCAAACAGAGCACACCCATACGAAACCATCAATAATTTTTTTAACAGCAGTCAAGTGTTTTAGGCGAGGTGGCCAACTTGTTACTCACAGAAACAGCCTGTGGACATCCAAGGCCAAAGTGATTCAGAAAAAAGTTTTGTAAGCTCAATCATTCAGGTAGATAACATCAACAATGTTTAACTCATGTCATCTGGACCTGTTTCTGTTAATGATGGTTGATGGTTTCAGATGGGTGTGCTCTGTTTGTATGTGTTTAAAGCATGCTTCTGGGAGTCCAACAGAAGGTTGGCTTGAAACACAGCAAAGAAGGTTGCCTATGGGACAGATCTGATTGACAGGCCACAGAAACACGACCAGATTACATGATTTTACCATTTTTGTTGTTATCTACCTGGATGATTGAGCTTACAAAACGTTTTTTTCTGTAAGTCCACAGTTTGGGTGATTGCATTCAAGCACATGCCTATTTATTACTTCAAAACATTATCGGAGCTACACTGAAGATAGAAACAGAAGAATAACAGTGTGTGGGCTCAAGAGACGCAGGGATTAGACTGGGTATAAACATGCATCGTCCTTCCAAACAGTGGAATAAGGCTCTTTGACACAAAAGGTCACTCCCCATCATTGACAAGGAAATTATTTGGATTTTTAAAAATCCAATAAATTAATTTTTTAATGAATGAGATTGTCAGTAGTTGGGTGGGCCGCCCATTCATATATGGTGACCAATTCTTCTACTTTGTATTAATGTTGCTTTTTTATTTAAACTAGTTAACACCTTTAAAACCTGTGAAACCTTGTGCAGTGTAATGAGCTTCTATGTGTCTCTCTCACTCACTCACTCGTACAAACACTCACATTAAATTATCTGCTCCCATGACACAACAGCAGCTGAGTGTGAGAAAGAGGAAGGAAGTCCCATGAGGACGGTGTTATCACCTGAGTGCTGTTGTCAAAACAGACATATTTTTATGGAAACAACTTTTATAGAAATATGTCTACTCATTTGAATAAAATTACTCACTTATGTTTTAGTATTTACCCTTACTGGATTCAGTAAAAGTAGCTGACCGTCTAGAACTGATCCATTGGGTTTTGTAGGCTTTCAGTGCAACACTGATTCCCTCTGGTATCTCTAAGCATATTGTAAGTTTATTCATTTATATAAAATTATTCTGTCTGCACTTATTCCCCTATCAGTTTGAGTCCTACTGATTACTTGCAAGAAAACAGCTCCTTTTATTGTTTTCGTTTTTCCCTTCTTTAAAAATGTCTTGTCATTATTTGGCAGCTGTGCTTTTTTTTTTATATATTTTAGGAAACAACAATTTCAGCTTGTAAGCATACAGAATGGGTGCAACTAGTCACAATATTTATAAAAATACATTTAGTTTTGCTCAGTAACGTCAGTATTTGCTGGACTCAGTAGCAAACCTAACTGGTTTGTTTCCATACTTGTTAGCACAGCAAATGTATTCACTGTCACTGTGAATAAAGTCTTAACACAAAAACCTGTTCTGAGACTAAAAGAAACATATAAAGTGTGAACCAGCTAAGGACAACAACAAATATATGTCACAGTTCTTTTTTTTTTTTTTTTAACTACTGCAACCATTTCTCAGGAACTCACATTTAGACATTTTTGCATACAGTTTTTGTCTTTAAACACATTTTATTATGTCCAGTCCTATTAAAATCTAAAGCAGAAGACATTTGATTAGTGTTTTCTGCAGGTGAGATCACTTTCTTGAGACAAGCCTCCCTTTAAATTATAAAATGGAGGAGCCAGGTGTGTAACACAGTGATTTTAATACTTTAAGGCAAACCATTTTTTTACCTAATGTATTGATGCAGTTTTAGTACCTACATATTTGTCAAAAGATTTTCTGAGAATTTCAAAATAAAAATAGACCAAGAAATGTGACAATAATAATCCAAAACAGGAATCAAATTTCAACCACAATAAACAAACCTCACTTGCAAAATACACATTTTTGATCTTCACAGCTTAAACCATCTGGGCATGTAAAGGCATATTCACTATGTGAACACCACTAGCTGATGAATGCACATTTATAACAAATGTTTTCTTCAGTTTTTGCTGTTGTAAAGGTTTTTTTTATGTGCGTTTGAATGTAGGTGGAGGGATATCAGGTGGTGTACAGCACTTTAGCTGGAGATCAGTATGACAAAGTCGTTGTACCACTCAATGAGGGCGTCACCACTAAAACTACTCTCACAGGTACGCTGCTTGTTTTATTCTTGTTCTGTGCAGTTTTTCTTGAATTATTTATCATGAACATGTGTAGCGCTCTTACACTCTGCGTGTTGTTTTTCTTGATGTCTTCAGTGTTATCACAGTGCATGTATTTAACGTGAGCTGAAGAAGCTGGGCACGTTCTGTTTTACATGGCAGGATTATCTTCAGAGCTAACATTTACTTGACGGGCTACTGATTGTATCTGTGAAAAGGCTTGTTGTCCTGAGGCCATATTGAAAGACTGTCAAAAAAAAGATGGCTCAGCTGGGATTTATTTTTGTATTTTTTTTTTTACTGAAAGGCCATGGTGCTCCAAAGGGCAAGGCCTGCATGAGAATAGGAGCAAAAGGTCCTTGCGTTATTCTGTCAGGCCTCTCAAATCAATACGCTCTCCACTTTTCGTCTCCATCACTCTCGTTTTCTCTCCATCTGACCCCCTCCTTCTAATAATCTGTCATCTGGTCTTGTTGTTTTTCGTTTCTCATCTCTTCATCTTTATTTCCACTGGGCAAGAAGCTGAAACATATTCAATAGATTTTAATCTCATTCGTTATGGAGTTGCAGAGAAAAAAAAAAAACGATTTATTTGAAAATGTTCTTGTAAATCAACACTTTATAGTTCATAGGAGTGTTGTGAGTGAATGTCTCCATCTAATTGACATGCCCTGTGTGTGAGTAGGAAACTGTGAACCTGTGCTCCGTAGTTCGATGTATTGATTGGTAAATTACTTGTTCTCTATCAGATCTATTGCCGGGTACAGAGTACGGCATTGGCATCTCTGCCATGAAAGATGGCAACCAGAGCACACCAGCCACAATGAACGCAAGGACAGGTGAGTTGTTTGTACTTTTTATCACTGCATAAATCCAGCAAATGGTACCATACATAAAAACAGCATAAGGATATTAATAAAAACTTGTATGGGAAATTTAAGCATAAAGCTCCCAGCTCAGCGCATTTGTTTCAAGTAAATCAATGTTCACTCTGTGGGTCAGTACTCCTGTTCCAAAAGCTATTTTAAAAAATCAAGCAAATCTGATTTTGGCGAGACATGTGCTGTTTTTATGGAGGTGTTTGTTCTCTTTTATTACCTTGGGTCAAAATTCTCATTATAGCATTTGAAAATCTTTAATCAAGACTGCCGTTTAGCTAAAAGCTTTTTTTCTATTTCTTTGTCCTCAGTAGACTGTTTGAAAGTTTTTTTTGAAGTTATTTGGCTAAAAGGGAAAAAAAATAGACAAGTTTAAATTCAAACTCTTTGAAATGTCAGTGTGTAGAAGTGTCTCCAGTCTTTCCCATCAAGTTCTGTCGTGTTTATTTCTCATGGATTTGCATTTATTTTAGTAGCTGAAGGCATTTTTTTTCCAGAAGAAATAAATGCATCCATTTAACTCACAGATTGTTCTGCACTTTAACCATGTGCTCGTTTTGAACTTTGAAAATGCACCACATCCATCAAAGCCATTTTAAAGAATCCTTATGGATCTCCGATGTCCACATTACAGAAAGTGTGGAGTGGCTGAATGAATATTTTTATTAATTGTGTTTTGCTTTGAAGTTTTTAATGACTTCTTTTTCATCCTAAAAACCTTGGAGGGATTAGCAAATCATCTGAGGAGAAGATTAACTCAGAGTTAACTCTGAAGATTATTTGGATAATAAGGAGGTCCTTTTCTAAATATATATCTGAGAAACATAATGTTTTTAAATTAATGTTCTTTTTGTTGTTGTTGTTGTTTTTATTGTTGTTTCAGGGCATCAAACTGTGAATATGTAATGATAAAGTAGATTAAAAAATACAGAAATCTGTGTAATTTTATGTAAATAAGCACTTGGGGGACAGGATTATTTTTATATTTAACTGAGAAACAAGGTTTCTAAACCTGTTAGATCTATTTATTGTTAATCAAAAAAACTGGCATAGTTTGAAGGTCGGCCAAAATAAAATCCAACATTAATGGAACAATTTGTAGGACCGACATGGAAAAAGTCAAACCTGTCAGGAAACGTTTGGCCCTCCAGAATTTATTTTTTAAATGACAGACTGGGAGACTAATAAAGCTGTTAGAATTTGTAGGTTTTATTTGTTTGTACCATATGGGCGGTGGTAACTTGGTCCATCAGTGCCACACTTTTATAATCCTGAGGCTGTGAGTTGGAGCACAGGTTGCATCAAGGAGAGCGTCCAGTGCAAAACTTCTTATTATTATTCTTCTTTCGGCTGCTCCCCTTGTCAAGGGTCACCACAGCGAACTAAGTCGCACGAAGACTTGGCAAATAATATTATGCCGGATGCCCTTCCTGATGCAACCACAGACCAACAAGCTACCACAGCCATCTGTGTGGAGCAGAGAGCTGCTATCTAGGGCACCCAGGGGAGCAGATGGTGGGGGTTAACTAAGGACCTTGCTCAAGGGCCCAGAGTGGGGAAAATGAGGTTGGAGACAAGTG
>NC_056506.1:32378860-32381470 GCF_014905685.2 Nematolebias whitei
ATATGTGTGTGTGTGTTTATTTATTTACTTTCGATGTGATTTATGGAGTTATCCGTAACCAGTATTTTACCTGTAGTAGAAATGTCTCAGAGCATTATAGTTTTACAATATAAGATGGAAATTCCTTCAAGGATGTGAGCAAATGGCTAGTCAGAGCAAGTTAGAGACCAGATGTGGTCTGTATAAAACTCATTCTGCAAAAACCAAACCATTTTCAGCTTAAATGAGCTGAGAAATCAATGCAAAAGTAATACATTGTTAAATCCAACTAATTTTATAGCACACTTGTTGATTTATTTACCACTGTATTTTTTAGTTACATCAGCTGCATAGTTATGATTAAATTGTTGCATGCTCAAGAACCATAACTGGAAATGAAACCACAGACAACTCAGTCTTCTGTGTAAACACCATGGAGTTGTTTTAATAAAGACTTCGCTTGTTCTAGCTCTTAGCTCATCTCCCCCCTAAGCGAACATCAACCAGATATTCCAAACTATTAATGTTCTGGGAAATTTATACTACAGGTAGGATATTGATTCTTGATAATGATCATACAAACCCCACATTTAAAAATAATTTTATCTATTTGGGGTTATTGTTTAAACTCTTGCTAAAATGTTTGATAGTTCTTGTACGTGAGGTGAAATCCTTTCCTTTTGTTATTTCAGGTCTAGACGTACCCCTGGATCTAACTGTGACCGCCTCGACTGACAACACCATCACTCTGGTGTGGGGTGTGGTCCAGGGTCCGATCGATCACTACAGGGTCACCTACACATCTTCCTCTGGCGTCACAACCGAAGTAATACAAACAACAAATAGTCCGTTTATTTTAACGTGGTAGTAAAATGTATACTTTATGTGTACTTTTCTGTTTCCATTGAGATCTTGCTCTCTAAACTGATTTATGAAGCGATATTCCAGTGCACAGTTCTTAATCTGATTTAATCTCATTCCCTGTATTTCAGCTGACAGTGCCCAGAGATATAACTACGACCACGCTGACAGATCTGGAGCCTGGAACTGAATACACCATTACTGTGGCAGCAAGACGAGGGAGACAGCAGAGCACAGCGGCAACTATAGATGCCTTCACAGGTACAAAGAAAGAGGTGTTAGTTTTACATCAAGACAAGCTTAAATAAACATCTAAAACACATCGCTAAACGATGCAAAAATAGCACTTTAGTTGAATAGGTGTGCGTTGAAATCTTTCTTCTGATAAACAAAGCGGATTGCTGTGTTCCTTTTTTTACCGCAGCTGCAAAATAACTTTATCACTAAGCCACTCAGTCATCAGGAAGAGCTGAATAAATGAATTCCCATGTGCCTCTGCACAGATAAAAACATGAAAGATCAGCCAATTAAGGCAGGAAGCAAGAGATGGTTCTAAAGGCAGTGTTGCATAATCAAGTGAATATAATGAACTAAAGAGTGGCAGCAGGTAAGGTGAGTCACACGTGAAGAAGACTCCATGTTAAAAGGCCTCGAAGAAGCAATTAGCAAAGTAAATTATTCAAGTAAGCTAATGAGTTTCTTACAAGTGTTTCTTTTTGACATTTTTGTTTTGCATCAAAATCTTTTCAGTGTTTGTCTCTTCTAAATTATGTTCCACGCTATGTGCTTTTACACTAAACTGTGTTTGATTGTGTAATATTTTTTTTCTTTTCAGTCACAATTGAGGTTTTTTTAGCTCCGTATTGTCGAGCGTCTATCTATTCAACAACATGTCAGAGCACCTGTCAATCCTCACAGCTTTGTAAGCTGCTACTTTTGCAAAAGGCTTGATTTGATTTTTAGTTACACAAAGAATTATGTCCAAATGATGGACATGCATGTTTCTCACTGCTGTCATTATCATCATCATCATCATCATCCTTTTTCTTCTCTGCTGCGACCATCATAGCAGTTGTCATCGTCACATCAACATCATCTCTCTCTTTTATTCCCTGTGGCTCCTTCAGTCACTCAACTTTAACCAGCTGCAGAGACAACAACCGTAAAATGTCTGATCAAGAGAGTCACTGGAAAAACATTAAACCGTGGGCAGTCTACTCCTACACTTTGTCACATTGACAGCATCTGTCTGCTGGCACACAGGTGCAGTTGTGGTAGTGGAGTCAATACATTATTGGCCACAGATTTTCTTTTGACAAATATTTTAAACATTAATATATTTTTTTAAATACAGGTGAAAGCTATAAAGACATATCTGAGTTTACAGAATCAAATAGGAAGCAATGTTAGCTAAATGTGTATGATTAGTTTCTTTGTCCCAGTGTCCATTTTTAATACAATTAATTTTTTTTTAAAGAAACAAGAACATAAACACAGGCGTACAGTGATGAGGCCTGAATATTTACGAATATTTGAAAAATACACATCCCGTAACACACTCCCAGAAAATAAGCCAATGATTAGCTTCCTAAGGTCCACAGAGTCACCAGAACTTCAAATCATTCCCCTTGAAGTGTACTTTCTGGTCAGCCCCAAATCATAATTTGGTTAGGCAATATCTATCTATCTATCTATCTATCTATCTATCTATCTATCTATCTATCTATCTATCTATCTATCTATCTATCTATCTATCTATCTATCTATCTA
>NC_056506.1:32381570-32410581 GCF_014905685.2 Nematolebias whitei
TATATATATATATATATATATATATACAGTGCCTTGCAAAAGTATTAGGCCCCCTTGAACTTTTCAATCTTTTGCCCCATTTCAGGCTTCAAACATAGACATGTAAAATTGTACTTTTTTTAAAAGAATCAACAACAAGTGGGACACAATCGTGAAGTTGAATGAAGTTTATTGGATGTGTCAAACTTTTTTAACAAATAAAAAACTGAAAAGTGGGGCGTTCAATATTATTCGGCCCCTTTAATTTCAGAGCAGCAAACTCACTCCAGAAGTTCAGTGAGGATCTATGAATGATCCAGTGTTGTCCCAAATGACTGTTGATGATAAATAGAATCCACCTGTGTGTAATCAAGTCTCCGTATAAATGCACCTGCTCTGTGATAGTCTCAGGGTTCTGTTCAAAGTGCAGAGAGCATCATGAAGACCAAGGAGCACACCAGGCAGGTCCGAGATACTGTTGTGGAGAAGTTTAAAGCCGGATTTGGATACAAAAAGATTTCCCAAGCTTTAAACATCCCAAGGAGCACTGTGCAAGCAATCATATTGAAATGGAAGGAGTATCAGACCACTGCAAATCTACCAAGACCCGGCCGTCCCTCTAAACGTTCATCTCGAACAAGGAGAAGACTGATCAGAGATGCAGCCAAGAGGCCCATGATCACTCTGGATGAACTGCAGAGATCTACAGCTGAGGTGGGAGAGTCTGTCCATAGGACAATAATCAGTCGTACACTGCACAAATCTGGCCTTTATGGAAGAGTGGCAAGAAGAAAGCCATTTCTCAAAGATATCCATAAAAAGTGTTGTTTAAAGTTTGTCACAAGCACCTGGGAGACACATCAAACATGTGGAAGAAGGTGCTCTGGTCAGATTAAACCAAAATCCAACTGTTTGGCCACAATGCAAAACGATATGTTTGGCGTAAAAGCAACACAGCTCATCACCCTGAACACACCATCCCCACTGTCAAACATGGTGGTGGCAGCATCATGGTTTGGGGCTGCTTTTCGTTAGCAGGGACAGAGAAGATGGATGGGGATATATACACATACATACACACACACACACACACACATATATATATACACATATATATATATATATATATATATATATATATATATACATACATATATACACATATATATATACACATATATACACACATATATATATACACATATATACACATACAAATATATACACACACATATATATATATGGTAATATTGTCTGACCTCTATTAAAATCTTAATACTGTATTCACTTCTTTGTTTCCAAATCAAATCATGTCAAATTTAGTCCAGGAAAAAATAACCTTTTTTCTCACTAGCCAAAATTACAATTGTCTTCTTTCATCTGTGTATCAGTGCATTAAAAATATTAATTATCACTGACTATACAATGCTTCTGTGTGGTCACCTGCGGTCTCTGTATTATTTCTAAATTATTATTCTACAGATAGCTTTCCGTCATGTTGATCAAAGACTTTCATCATAACCGCCAACACCACTTCGCAGCCACTCCTTCCTCCTGCCATATTTAATGTGTAATCAAAGTAAAAACACACTTTTCTCTTATAAAACAGTAAGGGGTCCTTACAGACAGTTTTCTACTCCTGCTGCACACAATGGCACTAAACTCAAAATGTCTGCTACAAATAGGAGCCGTTGTGGTACTGTTTTTGTGATTTCTTAGCAGTAGTTTATGTCAACGTTTTATGAAAGATGTAAGAGTTCACAGAGTAGAATGCTGATGCAGCCGTGTGTAAACAATGCAGGTTCCGTATGATGACTGATTACTAACGGACCTTTACAGCCTGCATTTCTTCTGAATGAATCAGGAAAGGAGAAGTCAAAGTTGCCATATTTTTCCTGTTCTTTTTTTTCTTTAAGCAGACACATTGCTAATCAAATTATACTCCTCTTATATTTGTTGCCGTGCCAGCTTTTTCACTGGTTCTCTTTTCATTACATCACCTTGCATCCAGGAAACACAAAACAACAACTGCATCTGCTATTAATTCATCTTTTCCTTTTTTCATCTATTCTTCAAATAGTCTTCATCTCCATCCTAATGCTCGACAAGATTAATTTCCACTTTTCATGACCAATTAAATCCTTTCTGCCACATGTTGATGGTTCGCATCGGCTTAAGGCTGTACTTAAGGCTGATTTCCTCAGCTCTAATGCAAACAGCCTATCTTCAAGTGCTTTCATCCCTCATTGCACAGCTTCTCTGTCATCTTCAAACATGCAGCAACTTTTTCATCACTACTTCTCATTCGCTGCAAGATTTGTGTCCGTACTTGAGAGCTGTCTGGTGATTTCTAAACCCCACATTTCCTCCAGGAATCAGACCTGTGAGCCACCTCTACGTGTCAGAGGTGACGTCAGACTCAGTATTAGTGGCGTGGACCTCCCCAGCACCCCCTGCTGACCTCTTCATCCTGAGCTACAGCTCTGCAGACAGGACAGACACATCTAAGGTGACACTGGATGGCTCCAAGACGAGGTCACTGGTCCAGGGCCTTCTGCCTTCCACTCACTACACGATCAGTCTAATCACAATACAGGGGGATGTTACCTCTGAGGCCATTACAGCATCTCTCACTACAGGTGAGTGGTTGGAATTCATCAGGAAAGTGCTTTAAATAGATGAAAACACATCAACTTAAATACTCGTAGCCTTTTTTGAGCCTTGTTGAAACAATTATTGCTTTGGAAAAATCAATACCGTGTGTTAATGTGCACCTTGGGAGTTCTGTGAGCGTTAAATAAGCTCATGTTCAAAGCAACATGGAACCAAGTTTTTTTTTTTTTTCTTTTTTTTTTTTTTTGGGGGGGGGGGGGGGTAATGCGTTTTACAGGAAATGTCAGATCAATAAAATTGAGACAAATTACCAACAAATGTCAATTTCATGTCTTTACGCTGACTTGTTTGTTTTTAAGTCAAAGATGTAATTTTTGCTTTTGCTGCAAAAATGAACAAGTTGCACAATTTTACTTACTGGAACTGATAGGAATGAATGGATCTGAATGTTAAGTTCAAAGAATCAAAGACGAAAGAATCGGTGGGTGGAATGAAAAATGGTAAATATGATTGAGTGGAAATAAAGAGAAAAACAGAAATCAAAATACTAGATCCCTACTCCTCTTCTCGGAGCCTCAGATCTTCCAGTCAAAGGCTGTTAATGGTCCCACGGGCTCGTTTTAAGACCAGAGGGGATAAAGCTTTTAGGGCTGTGGCCCCCAGACTGTGGAATGTGTTGCCGCTGACTTTGCGCTGCCTTGATTCTTTTAAAAAGCAGCTGAAGACACATTTGTTCAGACTGGCTTTTAGTTAGTTTTATTGTGTCTTATGTCATATGAGTGTTGTTTTATCTTTCCTTCTGTTTTATCTTTTGTGTTTTGTTGTGTTTTTGTCTTATATTCTGTAAACCACTTTGTGGTTTCTGACCTGTAAAACGTGCTATATAAATACAATTTACGTACTTGCTTACTATATTATTTGGAATATCTACATTTCCAGAAAATATGCAGAATCAAAAAGTATATTTGGTTCCTGTGAGGTATCCGATGACTCTTTTGCTACAAATTAAATGGGAGTGAAAAAGAAGCTTGACAGGGTTTGTTCTGATTCTGATTAATGATTTATTGCTGATTCTGAATTCAAATGTTGAATTGTAATGTCAGAAACTCTTTAATTTGACAAAACTGCTGATGAATGAAATCAAAAGAGAAGAAAGATGCAGGTTGACAGCTCACACTTGTAATGCAAAGTAGTAAAAAGCCATATTCTTTGTATCCACCCATTGAAGTACTTTCTACTATTATAAATGCACTTTTTCCTCTTGTTCCAAAACATTATCATTTTATAATTTTCTTCCTTCCCTAAATTATTGAGGTCTTTCTATCTTCTGGAATATTTCCAAACTACTTTCCAGCTGAATTTTTCCATTTCATTTAAACTGTCAAATTGTGAGACAAAAAAAAAGAAATGCTTGAGAAGAAAAATTAATGAGAATAGTCAGTGATGTAACCTTTTGTGATCAATGATGAGTTGGAAAGCACAAAAAAATATTTTTTTATTCTTATAAAGTAACAAAAGAAAAAAAATCATTTTATGATAGAACTTTAAGACAATTAGAGCAAATTAAACAAGAAATATTTTAACGTGCCCGAAATACTGTCCCTGCTTCAAAACAGACTTTATCAACTTAGAGCTTTTTTTTTAAACTCCTCTCTCTTTAGATTCACCCAGAAGCAAGAAGCAGATTTTAAAGGGGAAAACAGATTGTGAATTTTTGAGATAGATATGTAGTAGTTCTTGCACTTCTTGTTGCATCGTAGTAATTTTGCTGCCCTGCTTTGATCTTCCTTGTTCGACTCTGAGTGGGAATAACTGAACTCTGTCTTTTTTTTTTATTACCTTTAAGCATTCTGTTTGATTTATTTGCAACATTTTAAATAAGCTTTCCTCTGCATTTTAGCCACAGTACTTACAGGCGATTTGGCTTAGCTACCAGTCATTTTGCCACAGTAGTCATTTCAAATGGTGCTTTGATGTAAGCTTACACACTGCAAATGTTACCGTGATCAACCTGAGGGACACAGTGAATAATCAGATGTTTTTCTGATGGAACTGTTAATTTGTTCCTTTCTCCTCTTTACTCTTTTTTGGTATCAAAGCAGTCATAACTGGAGAACATGTATCAAAGGGAAAAAAGTAAAATCTCACATTTTCCCACCTTTTTTTTAATACCTTTTTAAAAAAAATTATTTTTCCCCCCTTTCTTTTAACGTTTCCCACATTTTATTAGTAGCTGTGGACTTGTATTATGTTTAAATATTTGTTGAAATTATTTTTACTAAAAATGTCCACAGCTGCTGTAATTGTCTTGGGAGGTACAAACAGTAGAACGACCTCTGATGTGCATGTTTTTACCTCCTCTTTCCTCATGTTTCCCTTTTCCTTATTTAACATAAAGGGCAGCGCCTCCCATGACGGCTGCAGCCTCAGGCACTCCGTCTACCCATGTTTATCTTTTTGTTTCTTTGGACAAGCTGTACTGAAATGTAATTTTGTTGTGCTTCTGTGCACTGACAATAAAGGCATTTTAATTTTGATTTTGCTCCATGTCAACATTAATTATTTTTATTTATTTAGGACATCTAGAGATTTTGGTGACCGCATCATGTTTTAACATGAGTTAAATTGCTCAGGCCCACAAAATGTTTGATATGTAAAATTTTGTGAACGTTTAGTCATCAGGAGCAGAGAAGTACATAACTTTCTGAAGTTGCTTCATAATTTTACTCACCATCAAGTGCGTTTTTGAAACTGGAACAATGATAATAAGACTTATATTTCACCTGTATTGTTCATTGTGGAAAGTTTTAAACTCACATAGTTGTATTTTTACCCATGATTCCCTTTTATAGGCATGGACCCGCCAAAAGAGTTGACGATGTCAGACGTGACTGAGGATTCAGTGACGATCTCTTGGATCAAGCCTCTCGCTCTGTTTGAATACTACAAACTCTCCTACCAGTCAGCCAAAGGTAGAACGCACTGTGCCACAGTACAAATGGTGTCCTAACTCTGTTTTATTAACATGACATTTTTATATTAACTTACACAAAGCTCGCTGCTGTTTCAAGTTACAGTTAAATGAGTGTGGCATTTGCTCTCATATATAAGGTACACTTTATATTAGAGCGCTCTGTTGCAGCGCTGCGTTGTAGCTAATTAATCACAACCTTTTATCAGTCAACTTTAATTGAATTTTAAATTAAATTGCTGCACTGAGCTACAATTTGCTCCTTGAAGTATATCATGGAGCTGCTGGCTACATGGTGCACCACCTATGTAGGCTACTAGTGGTGTCTGATGTTTTGACGTCTGCGACATCTCCTGCAGGTCGGGTGGACAGTGAGATGATTGACAGCGACGTGACAAACTACACGTTGTCCAGCTTGTTTCCTGCCACTGAGTATGAGATCAACATCAGTGCTGTCAGAGGGAGTCAGGAGAGCAAAGTTGTCACCACGTCTGTGTTCACAGGTACAATATAAAAATCTGAATAAGCATATATTTATATGCGAATAACAACCAGCCACAATAGCTTACAATTTTGGACCAAACTGGTATTTAGTTTGTGCTTTAATAGGTCCCTTTGTTTGCAGGAACTGTTGTTTACTAAAATGTATATATTTGTTTGACCAAATATATAAATTTGTTAGTTTTTTCTTCTTTTCTCTTTCATACAAGGAACACTGAAATCAGTGAGCGTAACTTGCCAGTAAAACAAACCTGGATCAATATTAACAGAACAATGCTGTTACACACCATATACAACCACTATGGTAAAACTGTTGAATTATACAGTCACCTATTAAAGAAGAAAAAATATGTAAAAACCTTAAACTTGATGACAAAAGAACTACCATATTTTTCAGACTATAAGACACACTTAAAATCTTTTAATTGTCTCAAAAATCAAGAGTGAGCCTTATAATCCGGTGCACCTTATGTATTAATTCTGGTTGTGCTTACTGACCTTGAACTGATTTTATATGGTTGACGGCTCTCAAAAATCTGTCAAAATGTTTTATTTTCTCTTAATGTACCGTATAATCCGGTGCACCATATGAATGAAAACAGACCCATTCATTGACAGTGTGCCAAATACGGTAAGCTTCTACAATGTGCTACGTAATTGTTTTGATTTTCAAATCAAATTGTTTTTGACTGAACTATTTTTCATTTCAAAAATACTTCTAATCCAGATCATAGATATTTTTTTATTTACATTTATTTAACCAGGCAAATCCTATTGCACTTTTATTGACAATATTTTTACCCTTTTGCTTAAAAAAGCCTTATTTTAATTACAGTCTATGAAGCTATTTTACAAAAGCCATCAAATAATCAGAAAATAGGTCATAAAATGTATAGGGCAAGGCAACATTTTGCTTTTTTTAAAGATACACCAAACTAGGCTGTTGGAAAATATAAAAGAAGGGCCTTTATAGATTTATTCAAGAAGAAAAAGTTCAGACAACAAACACTGAGGGACAGTTATTACAGTTGGGAAAACAAGTATTTTTTGTGTACTTTGGTTTTGCAGTTTTAGAACAGTTAAACATGTTGCAGTTCATTACATGAAAGGCTCAAACCATTGTCCACATGTTTTGATTATTAACTAAAATATAACGTTTGCTGTCAACTGACTTTCTAATCTGGGACTGAAATAAATGAGGAGTTCAATCTCTGCCGGACTGTCAGATTATATTTTCTATATGTGCGAAAAGCTCTCGTGTACACACATGCACAAACACATCACATAAAATTGAAATAAATATACAGCCGACATTGCAGGTTTGGAATTTCCTGCTGCATCAGGTGAAACTGTCCACGCCATGATTCTGTGATTCGTTACCACCTCCCAGCTCCAACTCACTTTGTGCCATCACTCTTGCTGCTTCCCTCTGTTTCCCACCTCTTTATCCATTTGACTCACTTCTATCTATCACTATGCCTGTCTGTCTTTGTCTTTCTGTTAGCTTTTTCTAGTTTCTTCCTCCATCTCTTTATTGTCAATCCTAATCGCCACTGTCTCTCTTTTCACTTAATGTTTTTTCTATAAGATATATCAGTTTATTGCTCTTAAATATGGCACTTAATCATGAAACAAGTAAAGCCTTGGTTTTCACGGTCTTTTATACAAACTCGCACACAGCATTTGTCTTTTCAAAAGGAAATCGGGTAATCTGAAATTAACACGCTCTTCTAAAGCTGTGTGCATATTGGTGTGTTTAACGGAGGAAAAAGCCAGAATTGGAAGCAGAGCTCACCTCTCCACCTCTCCATTGCTTTATCAGCTCTTTCTTCCAACAATCCCAGTTTACGTGTGGCTATCAGAGCCGTCGTGGCGGTAATAGCCTGAAAAATAACACAAGTCCCAAGTCAAGCTTGTTAGAAATGGTAAATAACATTTTCCTCACGCAGCACAATGCTCAACCAGGGACGTTTTTATTAGAGCTTTCAGCAACAATACATAAACAGGGGATAGGAAGTGTAATCCAACATTGCCTGGCCAAGTATGTAATGACTTGAGTAAGACATACCTCACTTCCATAATCAATTATCCTAAGAAGGCTGAAAAAGCAGCAAGCCATTTTTCATTTTGCCAACACAGCAGGTACTGTTAATCTAAAATGAATCTGGCAGGGCTGACACTGAATGGACTGTGTGAGGCTCTGTTCAAGGGCTAATGACTGTGCTCATTAGGAAAGTGTCGGGACCCCTCACTCTTCCCAAAACAGGAGCTGGCTGAAAATTTTCTTTTCTACCATGTGTCTCAAAGATATATGAATATGTAAATTACTTTGGAAGCAAGCTTTTAGAATAATGCCCTATTTCACAAAAAATACTGTACATTCACCTTTACTGCCAGGAACAAAATCTATACAATCAAGAGTTAAAACAAATTGTATTTGCTTGCTACAAAAGGCAAAAAGGGCAAAAATAATCTTATTATCCACTGGAAAAATTCGACACTTTCTGAAAATAATCAAGTGCACTGATTAACTTTCAGAGACACCAATCCAAGATGGCTGCCATGAATTGAATTGAATTATATTAAAAACCTCAAAATTGGCTATAACCCAGTCATTTTAACAGATCTTGAGCTAAAATCTCCAATGGTAGTGGCTGACCATCATCTCCAACTTAAACTCTAAGAGCTAACTGCATAAGATCTGTTTTAGAAACACTTTTAAAGTCAACTCAGTGTGTTTATGAAATAATTCATAAACCACTGGACAGATTTTTTTGAAACAAACAAACAAAAAAGTTACATGTACAACTACAACTTATTACAGTAAACACAAAAATTTCGGTAACTAAATCAATTGTATAGATATTAAGCTAAAATCTAGTGTGTTCACAGATGATTGTGCAACATTTTTGCTTAGAACATTGTTAACTGTTGGTGTCAACCTGTCAGCAAAATATCTCACAAAGCATCAAACAGATTGTAGACAAACCCTCAGAAAAAACTGTCTGGTGTTCATCTTAAACTGCTGTACTTTTGAATGAAGTCAACCGAGCTCAAGGTGATGTCCACAGCTAACCAACCTTAGCCAATAAAAAAATGGCTACAATTGATTATGTGTAATTTACAGATATTGAGTAAAAGTTTGATGTGGTAGTAGCTGAGTGTCATTCTAGTCACAGTCTGAGAGCAAACACCTCTTGTAAGATCTGAATTACTGTATGGACCTTTATTTATACATCCTGCTATGGAATAAATAGGAAGGAGGAAGAAGAAATCAAAATATGCAAACTCAAAATTATGAACAACCAAAAAAGTATTTGACCTTCCTTTTTTTGTCAGTAGATGTACAAGTTTACAAGAATGGGCTTCGCATTGGTCTCAATCTGTCAATTTTATTATTGCTGTAGCATTCAGTTAAGCATAAAAACATGAATTTAACAATAAATGGATCTGAACTATTAAAAATAATAATAATAGGCCTTATTATAATTAAACACATTTAGAAGGTACTTATAAAGAATACTGGAATAATAATAATAATACACTGTTCATCTACACACTGATTAGACACTCAAACAGTCTTTCAGGATCAGTTGCCAAGTGCACTAACCAATAACTAATCTTCATAAAGAAATTGACTGTAATTATTGGTCATGTTTCACTTCTCAAATGATTGTATTAGCAACCATTTTACTCATGCACAGAATTTCTGCTACGCATAATTCTTAATCAGCACGTTTTCCCTGCAGCTCCACACACTTCACATGCTCAAGGAACATTGTTGTTGCAACATGTTCAAATATTTGTATTTGAGCAGCACAATGCTCCAAACAGCCACAAGTATAGTTCTGGGATTACATGTGTAGAACATTCACACAGTCACTTTCTCATCCATATCCATTTCCAATACTAACCCTAACCTGTCTGTCCATCCATCCATCCATCCATCCAACTTACTCACACCTCGGGACAATTTAAAGTTACCAATCAGTCTAACATGCATGTTTTCGGTCAGTGGGTGGAAACTAGAGTACCTGGAGAAAACACACATATACACAGAAAAAACGTGCAAACTCCACCCAGAAAGGTCCCCAGCCAGGATTCCATCTGGCAACCTTCTTTTTGAGAGGCAACAGCTCTCTACCAACTGTGCCACAGTGCTGCCCTTATTTATTTATTTATTAGTTTATTTATTTATTTATTTATTACAAAGGATAGGAGATACAGATGTGGATACATGGCGTTGAGGGTATTTTTTATTGGAAATTATATTTCTGTGTTTTCCCACTAAGATAATGCGACAATGTACAGTACTATCTTCTCCCAAAACTTTACCTTCATACTAAAAAAGTTCCCCTTTACTTTATTAACCTTTACTTAACCAGACAAACCTAATTGAGATCACAGAGAGGTCTTTTGCAAAAGTCTGAATGAATGCAGACTCACATACATTATTTTGGACTATGGGAGGAAATCAGAGAAGAAAACACACACACACACACACACACACACACACACACACATACAAGGACAACATGCAAATTCTACAAAGAAAAAAACCCAGGTGAAAATTGGGGACTGAACACAGGATCTTCTTGCTGTGAAGCAACAGTGTTAACAACTAATCCACCGTACTGCTTTCAGTTTTAATTACGTATTTATTTGCTGTATCACATCAGTTTCTTAGCAGACGTGCATATATTTCTCCACAGACACAAACTTCAGATAATTTTCTTGTTTGTTTGTTTTTGCTCATTTTAGTTTGGCTTTACCAACGCAAATTTAAATAAAACAAATTTCATTTAAGCTATTTTATAATATTCTTTTTTGCAGTCTAATTCAAAGTAATCCTTTACATTTCAGTTATTGATGCTATAAATTTTCTGTTTTTTGCACATCAGTGTTCATGAACTTAAACATTACCAGCCTCTGTCTACTTACATCTAGAAAACTAGGAATTTATACATATATTTAGGGTCTCCTATTTTCCTTTAATTGATTGCATGTGGAGCAAACATGTAATATATATATATATATATATATATATATATATATATATATATATATAAAATTTTAATGTCATTTCTATACAAAGTTTGGCCATTGGATAATCAATCATCCTAACACTGAAATAACTGCTTGCATTGGATCTAAATAGCACTACAGGTATTGTAATTTTAGATGTACTTAGTTTACCTGTTTTCATTATTTAAGTTTGCAAGTTCTGCTTAGCAATAGTGCGGAGGGAACACAGACATGAAACAGGGAGACCTACAAGGAGAAAGTGACATTGGTGTCATGGCATTTTTATATCACATAAATCCATCAGTGATGGAGCCTGAGGGTGAGGACAATGACTCAAAAATGGATGTGGAAAATGTCTAAAAGCAAAAGCAAGACATCCTTCTTTAAAATGAAAGGTTCTTGATTAAAGTTTGTAATAAAACACCCTGATCTATCGCTCAGTGATGCATTTGTGCAGAAAGACTCAGGACACATAAGGTAAAAAATAATAATAAATTTATTTACAGTGTGTACAATAATTACAGGGACTAGACTCAAGAGAAAAATGGGTAGGTAACTGTGGATGAAGAAGGTAAACATGTTTTTCTATGTGTAAAATCTTCTGGATAGTAGTTATAGAATTGACAAAGTTTACTAAGGGTGTAGGAGTTTTCAGGCCTGGAGAGAATGGTAGAATTCCCAGTTCCAGGAAGGTGAATATAGAAGGTGAGTTTTACAGGTGGCATTGGAGAGTGGCAGGTTTGAACAAGCTGTAGAGGTAAATGATAAATCTAACCAGTTGCAATGTGCATATGTAAAGGGCTGTATTTAAGATAAATGGTTCAAGGCAAAAACTCAGGCTAGAGGACAAAATGAAAGTATCAAACTTGGTTGGTTTTCTAACTACCTCTCAGATCGGAGGCAATGGTTTCAGCATAATGGTAGTTCTTCCAGCTACTGTAACTGTCAACAATGGTGTACAACAAGGCTCAGTCTTAGAACCCACACTCTTCACAATCTACATAAGTAATGTAGGTCAGATCATTCCTGATGCATCCTTACATTTCCATGCCAACAACACAGTTGTTTATTGTTGAGCTAAAACAGTTGCAAAGGTTTTCCAGCTTTTACAGTCTGCATTTGACATCATCCAGTCAGATTTGTTCCATCTCAAACTGGTGCTAAATGCTGATTAAACCAAAGGGATGTTGTCTTCAATCAAGAAGTTGGTACCAGCGTTCCTTCCTTCTATCTTATCTACAAATGGTGTTCCTATTCAGCTCGTCTATTCATCTTGCTCGATGCACATCTCTTTTTTTAAGCCTCATGTTAAAAACTTTCCTTCCATCCATTGACTATGGGGACAATATTTACATGAATGCTCCTGCAAGAACCTTGCAGATGTTGGACGGTGCTATCACGGTATACTGATTTATAACATGGAGTAACTACCGTACTCATTGTACTCTGTATTCACTGGTTAACTGGTCATCATTAACTTCACACAGACTCTCACACTGGTACATTTTCATCTTTAAATCACTCCTTGGTCTGCTGCCTTCATATATTTCATCCTACATGTCACATCATCAGTGCAGCTACAGCGTGCACTCTCAAGACATCATTACCTGCAGCGTCCTTTCATTGCGGACTGAATTTGGAAAAGGGGCCTACTCCTACTCTTCTCCTGTAACCTGGAACACCTTGCAAAAATAGATGAAGCTCTCGACTTTGACCTCTCTAAGGGATTTTGAACAACATTTAAGTTCATTGCAAAAATCAGTGCAGGCATGTTCCTTTTTTGTAGCATGTTTTTTTTATTTAATTTTATATAATTTCCTTTATTTTTCAGTTTATATCTTTTTATTTGATTGTTTTATTGTTGTGCGTACCTCATCTGTGGTTTTAGTTTAAAACCGGTCTCTCTTAAAAACATGTCCTTGTGACTCAATGAGACCAATCAGTATAAGTAAAGGTTTAATGAAGGACAAAATCTCGAAGAACACAGGGACCAAATTCTCATCTGCAAGGAACACAAGGAAAACAGGATTAATTTTAATATTTTACATCACTCTAGGAACTCTGTCCACTCACTGCATACCATGCAGTAGACAATGTCTCAGCATTATCCTCTGGCAGTCTTGGTCCTTAAATACAGCAGGTGGCTCATTAGGAAGATGGCCCACAGCTGAGGAGGAGAAACTCCTTCCTGCTACTCAGGAGCTGCAGAAAATGCTGGAATACCCACACACTGTGTCTTTAACTAACTGAACTGGCTGCTGCTGTCTGGTTTGTGTGAAGGCCTAAATTGAATCATAAAGCAAACTGACCTTGTGGCCAGCCACAGAGTTCCTGGAGTGCGTTTAGCAGCACAAAACATACTGAAATCATTTTTTCTTTGGTGTTTCGGGATGATTTAGACAAGCTGAAAAAGGAGAACTTTGCTCAAAGCAAATCAGATCTCTTGACTGTTATTGTGGTGTTCTATATGTGTCTGTCAATCAAACAAACCTTTTCACCTTTTGCAGTTGTCAAAACCCACTGTGCTGTGCTTTTAGAGTTCTCATTAAATTAGCAGCTCAAGCAAGCAAACAGTAAAAATCTCATTAAATTTGAAAGTTTATTTCCATACTTAGAACGGATCAACCGGTTGTTTTAATGCCAACATTGTTATCAGTCTTTGTTATAGTCTGATGCACTGTTATTTTTACAGGCTGTATCTTTATTAGCAGAGTTTTCAGCTCAGAGGTTATATAGGCTGATCTTTCAAATGTCACCATGACTCAGGAGAAAGTCGTCTAAATCCCTGCACTGCAGTCTTAACTCACCTAATAAATAATACAAAGGTTCATGTGAGAGCTGTTTTCTTCATATGTTGTGTGACTCTCGTGAGCATTGTTTATAATAATGCAAACTAAGTGTGTGTAACAGAGGTAAATTGATTGATTGGTCGGCTGAGTAATAATGCCAATTATCGCAGCTTTTATTTAATTGGCATCAGCCAAGTCTGAGCAGAAAAAAGTTGATTAACAAACAAATATAAAATTGACCAGCACTGTATTGTTACACCTGACTCCACACCATAATGTGAATAAAACTGTCTCTCCCATGACTAATGTGCTTTTCTTGACAGGGTTGCTTTTTGTGCCATATGGGCAGAACACAAAGGAAGTTGACTTGAATATTATAATAACTTTTAAAAGAACATTGTCATATGTACCAGGGGAAATATGACTCTAGATTTTAAAAATACTGTGTCTGGGTGCCTTAAAGGTTTTGACACTTTTGCTAACAACAACAAATACCCAACCGCAAATTGCAGAAATTTCTACCACTATTGGGGGTTTTATTTTTCGTTTGTTTGTTTTCTTTTTCTATTTTACTTTTTTTTCTTTTAACTTGTAAATACTAATTTGTATAAGCATTGAATTGATAATAATTATGGGCAAAATGCCAACAAGCAAATAATATCAGGTTTGTACACTGGCCAATGGCTTTCTAAAGATCATCTAAGACCATTGAAAAACCATAGTGAGTATGGTGCGGTATTATAACTTCATAAAGTACTTTGTTCTTTTTAAATACAAAATGAATTAAATTGATGAAATAAACATTTTAATGCTTAACATTATAGCTCAAACTAATACTCCGTATCATCTTAAAGGGAAAATGGTTATATTGTGGAAATGTTTCTTTGGCGATATCAGGCACATTTTGTAACAACTTTGACGTGAGTCTAAGCACTGACTGTGACAAACAATAATACATTTTCTGAGTAGATGCCGTAACGTCTGTAGATGAATCCAAGAACCACCTGTGTCGCTTTGTTGCACCAAACTTTTACTGACCCAAAACACCCCCCACCCTCACATTTTGACCCATGCCGTAAAGCACAGCTATATCCCTTAAAGCAGTGCTTCTCAATTATTTTCGGTTACGCCCTCCCAGGAAGAAGTAATCATTTTGCGCCCCACCCCCCCAACTCTCTGCCATGACTGTAAATAGTATAATTTGTCTAAAAAATGTTATAAATACAGCTCTGCATAACATTGTACCCTTATTAATATTAAAGAAAGAAAGAAATATAGATCAATTTACAACAAAGATTATTAACATTGTTTTATAGACTGTAACAGAAAAAAAATCAATTTGCCTGAAATTAAAAAATATATATATATCCTTATTTAAACTGTAAACATTTTTGACCATTTGATACTGAACAATCAAATTGAATACCATCAATAAATAATAATAAATTCAAATTAATCAGCAACATTTTAAGATAGGAGTGTTATACACAACACTTTGACCTACAAAACAATAATGACTAAAACAATTTATGCTGTTTTTTGGGGGGGATGTGATCTGTTGTTTGATGATCTGCACAGTATCATGGCATCCTGGTGTCCAGTCCCACGTGACGTCCTTCCTGAGCAACCGGCGCAGAGGGGCCGTCAAGTCTGAGTAGTGTGGCATGAATCTGAGGTAGTAGGCGGCCATTCCCCAGAAAGAAGACAGCTGGGATGGTGACTGCGGGTCCGACAGGGACAGAATGGTCTCAGTGTGGGACAGAATCAGGGTGATGCCCTCTTTCAAGAGCCTGAAACCCAGAAACTCAACCTCCTCAGCCCCAAATATGCACTTCTGAGAGTTCAGTGTGACCCTATGCTGACTGAAACGCTGAAAGACCTGCTCCAGGTGAGCATCATGCAGTGTGGTAGAAGGTGCATGCACCACCACATCATCTAGGTAGATGGAGACACCTTGGATACCAGCCAGTACCAGTGACATTATCTTCTGAAAACAACTCGGGGCTGATGAAAGACCAAACGTCATGCATTTAAATCTGAAAACCCCCACATGTGTGACAAACGCTGTAAGGTCCATACTGGCTGATGCTAGAGGAACCTGCAGGTAGCCATTCCGTAGGTCCATCTTACTGAAGACAGTAGAGCCATGGAAATGGCTGGTGAGTTCCTCAGCTGTGGTTAGTGGAGCCACAGTTACCACAGCTCTTGGCCCCACTCCTACTGGGCCCCCTGTCCACTCTCTGTACATCCAAATTGCCACTTGGCCCGTCAGCCTCCTCAACAGCCTCTGTGTGATGGACAGACAGTGGTGATGACGTCACCGGCTTGTGCACAGCGCGGCTGAATTTTCGCTTCGTTGCACCAAAATTTTACTGACCCAAAACTCCCCCCACCCTCACATTTTGACCCATGCCATAAAGCACAGCTATATCCCTTAAAGGCACAGTAACAAATCACTCACAGTGCATAACATGTAGGGCTAGGTACCTTTCTAAAAAAAATGGTATCGGTACCAATTTTGTAATTACTATTAATTCTAACAAGAATAAAATTACGTTACACATTACAGTACATATTGTGAATTTTAATTTTTAACTTTGGCATTTCTATTCCAAGTAGTTTTCTTACATAAAAAATTAACAAATAATTTCCAGTTCAAATGACCAATTTCAAGCCAGAGACACGTCAGTGTCTAATGCTCACTGCTACACACTTGAGGACCTTTTCATTGAACAGTTTTTCTTCAGAAACATCAACATGTCTGCTTTCTCTGGACACAAACAAGTCCGCTCCTGGCTGATGGTGTCTCCAGCAGTAGAAAATGTCCACTCTGAGGGTGTGGATGATGCTTGTTGCACACACAGATACTTGGTTGCCAGTTTGATAGCACTGACATTGTCCCTCACATTCACCAGCAGGTCACTGGATTCACTGAGGTTAGGGTTGATGGCAGACATCTGCACCTCTGTGTCTCTGCCTGAATCTTCTCTGTGGTTCTCTGGGGTTTAGGACTCGTATCATCTCCCTAATTGGCATTAGAACACAAAACATCAACAATAACATGGTTGTGTTATTATTGCTCAAAAAAACATTATCTAGGCTGAGAGATAAAAGCTTAACTGGTCAACAAAATCCTTTACAGCTTAATGTACCTCCACTCTGCAGCTTCCACTGTAGGAAAAGGCAGCAAACTTTGTTAACAGCAAAGTTTGTGACTGTCCTGTGGCCCCCACCTCACTTTTCTTTTGCCTGTCCTCCTCACATCAGGGTCAGAACCTCCTGTGAGGAGAACATAAACAGTGAACATTAGTGAACTGTTTAAGCAGCTGACTGGATGGATGAGCACATTTTTACAAGCTAAGCTTCATCTGTTACTGTCAAGCTTCAGTTAGCTTCTGAGTTTAGCTAGCAACATAGATAAAATACATTTACACACGCATATCTTAAAGTTAGCATTACATGGATTCTAGTTTAATTCACCATGATGTACGTGTTAAGCTGCAGTAACATTAACAAACGTAAACTCACCAGCTGAAATCCAGACAAAGAGCCGTCCTCAGAAGTTCTTTGATGAAGACGAGTTCGGCCGTGGAATGTTGATTCCGTTTAACACTCACAGACTGACTAACGCTGAGAGGAGGAGGGGGGGAGGCTGCTGTCCGTCTCTCTTCTTGCAGAAAAACACGGAGCAACTTTCTGCTCGTGTGTTGTCGAAGCCGTTCAACAACACACGCGCTGCACACGTGAACCCCGTCTGTGGGCGTCACCAGTACCATAGACATACATTATACATAGATTAGGTACGGCAGCTCTATACAGCTCTGGGTGTAAACACGTAGTCTGTTTGTCATATGTCTGGTGTTTTACCTGCCTGCGTGCTGAAACCACATGACACGTTACAGCCAATACTGAAACTTGACACCGAAAAAGAGTGACGTTTCAATCCATACACCGACCAGTGCAGTTCTGTGGGTGCCATTTTAGAACCTCGGTTCGGTACTCAGCCCTACACAGAGTCCAACCAAAACACCAAACACTGATTTCTGAACATAACAGATGCTTTGGTTAAATGCCAGGGCATGCATTTTTACTTTGATTTTCTCTCTTTCAACTTTAAGATCAAGCATCCAGATTTCATTTTTTGTCCTTGAACCTAATACAAACATGTATTTGTCATCTCAAGTGAAACCCTTCAGATCTGAGTCTGAAGGGCTTTATATCTGATGTTGACCAAAGGCTTTCTTTTTATCATCCAAGAAACTGAAGTAAACATGCTAAAGTCTGGCAGCAAGTGTGTTTGGGCTTTGAAGAAGAGAGCAAGAGAAGAAAAAAAAATTCAGGAGTGGATCAAGCAACAAAATGCTTTTAGCTCAATTCAATTTACTATGCTATCTTGATTATCCTGTTGTCATAATCAATTAAAAGCGAAACATAAGTGAATGTTTTATTCATGACATTGCCCTGAATGCATGCATGACACCATCAGTTGAGTGTGTGATTCGCAGATCCAATCAGGAGATGGGAAATGATAATTAGATTATCACAGGCCTTGATAAAAGAAGATGATCTGTTTATGTGGCTGTGTTTTTGCCATCTCTGCTTTGTCTCTATTGCTTATCAAATGGACTCAACAATCTTCCATCTGATTTATTTTTTATTTTTTTGCAATTAATTTAATGATTTTAATCTCATTTGTTCACCTATTACTACTATGGAAAATACACTAATTCACTTCTGTGCTCTAATGAGGTCAGTTGTTTTTCACTTTGGTAAAGGGATTATTAATCACCAAATCTGTGCAGAGCTCTGGATCTTATACAGAGTTCTGTGATCTTCCACCATGCTTTTTGTGCCAAAACAAATCTTCATTTATACTAACAAAAACAGTAAGTATGAAGAGAAAGTAAGGTTGAAAAACTGAGGTTAAAGGCATAATTAAATTCAATCTCAGTTTTGGCATCTTCAGCAGACACAGAGCGAAATTATAGAAAAAGGGTGCGGAAACAATTGGCTAAGGAGAGTATCTGAGCCTGTGTACAGAATTTTTGACTTTCAAAGAAAAATAACTTCTTCGCTGGGAATTTACTGAGTCTTGGTTTAAAGAAGCTGTATTAGGAATACAGTTGTTTTATGCAATGAGGAGTAGGCCTGAAAATAAATTCAGTGATTAGTTTTCAAATTATTTTCATTGCAAGCTTTTTCAGGAAAAATGTCAAACCTACTTTGGTTTAAGCCACAATATGTTGCATTTTACATAAACAAACATGTTAACTTATGCAAAAATTACCTTTATTTTATATGTATTTATTTGTCCTCTCTTTAGAAAAGCCAATTTTTCCTAATGCACCATGCTTGTGTTTTGTGTTTGTGTGTGTGTGCACGTTTGTTTAAATCACAGCAATGGATATGCCTGCTGAGCTGACAGCCCTCAACATCACTCCACAAGGAGCCTTGCTGAGGTGGAATCCCCCCTTGTCCATCGTGGACAACTACGTGCTTACTGTCACACATAACCAGCGTGAGTTGTCAATCATTAACTTTCTTTCTCTTGATGTTTCTTCAGTGAATTTGCTACTATGGAGGGACAGTGTTTTCTGTGTTTCCCAACCCTGGTCCCTGAGGAACACCATCCTGCATGTTTTAATTGTTCCCCTGGTCCAACACACCTGATACAGTGATTTAATTATTTCCTCGGGTTCTGCAGAAGCCTGTTAATAACCCACTCATTGAAATCAGGTGTGTTAATGCAGGAAACAACTAAACCATGCAGGATGGTGTTCCTCAAGGACCACGGTTGGAAACCACGACTCATTAATGCTCTTATATTCACCTGAAGCTGGTACCTATGCAGGTTTTAGTTATTCAGTACAACATTTTTTTTTATTTGAATTATTTGTCTTAAATTCTTCTTCTACATATAGGGTGATCAAAGGCAACATACCTTGCCCTGGGTTATTTAAATAGCATTACTCAGCAGCTGGAGTGGATGTGTGAAATGACACCCAGCTGAGTGGAATGTAGCCGGATCACCTCATATACAGAAACAACATGTTTATGCAGAACACATATTTGGGAACTAGCCTCAACAAGGACTTTGAGAAGTGTAATGTAAGATTTGGACAAATCCTCATGAAAGTTAATGCAGTCATTTCAGGTCAATGAATAAAGACTCTGCTGAGTATTGAACTGCATTATAAATTAGATTTGTATTGATGAACACATACATCCACATAAAACTCAAACCATCATGATTCTGAGTAAAAGCAGAATATAGTTATATGTTGGAATATCTGTCTTTCTAAAAATATATATTTTTTATTCTATACTTTTTGTCTTATAAAAAGCCAGACTTTATTTCATTTTTTTAAGTTGATTTGATCACTTGTTCCTCAGCCTTTCTCAAGGTATTTTTCAAAAGAAATATTTGAAGTATGGCTGTTTTTTTCTCCTCTTGTTATGCCATTTTCTTGTACCTGATCAGGACAGTATATTGTGCAGTGTGTACTTAAAATGTAGAGGTGACCAAGTGGAGGACAAAGAAAAAAGTGTCAAACCATCTACAGCAAATAAGCAGCAGGCCTATCTTAAAGTATTTTATTTATAAACAGTAACAAAGCCATCAAAGACCTGAGAGATGTATGCCTCTTCAATTGATTATCTACTGAATGACAATTTTTCAGCTGCTAGGTTTTTTTTTTTTTTTGTTTGTTTTTTTGGCAAATCACCTTGTTGGTGCTAAAATACAGTTTCATGTCTGTTGAAATGAGTTATTTTTGGAGTTTCTTTTTTTATTTAGATGAAGAAATGGGAACAAATTGTGTGTTTGTGACAAGATGCTGTAACAAAGCACCCAAGGACTCAATTTGAAGTTGGTTCTTTGACAACTTGAAGTCTTCCGGTCATGTTACACATTCTATTAAAGATGTTAATACATGGACTGACTAATAAATGAATTAAAGATTCTTATGGTAATTATACTAAAATAGACAATAGTAGTTATCAAGACAATGCACTTGACTTTATGGACTTATTATAGTCCATGGGGATTCCATTTAGCAAAGTAGCTGGTCCTTTTAGCTAAAGATAAATATATTGAACCAATAAACTGTCCTTTTTTTGGCCATATACATTACAAAAAAATAAAAAAGAAACCTGGAGTGGCAGAGAAGTATGTTAGACTGGTACAGGACATGTATGACGACAAGCAGACAGTGGTGAGATGTTCTACAGTGACAGATAGCTTCAAGGCGGAGAAGGGAGAGCATCAAGGATCAACACTGAGCCCCTTCTTGTTTGCTCTGGTGATGGACCGACTAACAGATGAGGTCAGGCAGGAATCCCTATGGACTATGATGTTTGCAGATTACATTGTGATCTGTGGTGAGAACAGGGAACAGGTGGAAGAGAACTTGGAGAGGTGGAGGTATGCACTTGAATGAAGAGGAATAAAAATCAGCCGTAGTAAGACAGATGTGTGTGAATGAGAGAGAGGCTGGTGGAACAATGAGGCTACAAGGAGCAGAGGTCACAAAGGTGCAGGACTTCAAGTACTTGGGGTCCACTGTCCAGGAAAATGGGGAATGTGGTAAAGAGGTGAAATAGAGAGTCCAGGCAGGATGGAGTGGATGGAGAAAAGTTTCAGGAGTGATTTGTGACAAAAAGGTGTCAGCAAAGGTCAAAGGAAAAGTTTACAAGTCAATGATGAGACCAGCTATGTTTCATGGTCTGGAGACAGGGGGATTGACAAAAAGACATGAGAAAGAACTGGAAGTAGCAGAAATAAAGATGTTGAGGTTCTCCTTACTGACAAGGATGGATAAGATTAGGAATGCGATCATCAGAGGTACAGCCCAGGTTGAACAACTGGGAGATAAAGTTAGAGAGGCCAGACTGAGATGGTTTGGACATGTCCAGAGGAGAGACAGTGGGTATATTGGTAGAAGGATGTTAGAAATGCAGCTGCTAGGAAAAAGACAAAGGCGAGAAATATGAGTGCAGTTAGAGACATGGAGGTAGTTGGAGTGAGGACAGAATGAGATGGAGGAGGATGACTCGCTATGGAGACCCCTGAAGAGGGAAAAGCTGAAAGAAGAAAAAGACATAACAAAAAAAACCAAATAACCTACTCATAATCTGCATTTTTTGTTTTATTTTACATTTTAAATAATGTATTCTGCAGAAGCATAAATAATGTAAAAAAACAAACAAAAAACAACATCAAACTTGTTCAAGCAGTTCTCATTTGAGATTTCATTTGTCTATATCGCTAAGCATTTTCACACTTTCAAAAATAAAAACTAAATAAAATTAAACTAAATACTATGTTTGATGGTTTCAATTCTGCTAAGCATGTCCACTTTGCATATATTTTATCTCTGTTTTCCAGTGACAGCAGATACTTTCCTGGTGCAAGGCAACAAGCAGGAGCACCAGCTTTCCAATCTCAAGCCAAGTACAACCTACTCTGTATCCCTGTACGCCACCAAAGGACCCCTCACAAGCGGCACTGTCATCACCAACCTCCAAACACGTAGGTTTCCTTTTTACTCGCCTCCCCTCATCTCAGCAGGGAACCCAGCGCCTTGTGGTTAGCGCTGTCGAATCCCAGCAGGACACTTATCTGAGCCTGACTTCATCTTTTTTGAGTAGAATTCAGATGTTCACACTGTGTTTGCACAAATCAGCTTTGCAAGTGCACTGTTGAATTTATATTAAAAAGTTTGTCATTGAGAACTCCTGGTGGTGTTTATGATCACTGCTTCCAAGATGATTACATGTGTAGAGCATAAACATAACCCTGATCTGCATGTTCTACCACAAGTTTAACCCTATAACCATGAGCAACCACAAAAAAACAACTATTACTTTGTTGGCAAGAATTATTCTAATCTAATTAATGTCTATAAAATTAATGATGTTTTGCATTCTCAAGTTCAGTGTTTCCCAATCACAACTATGTGTTGTACTCTAAACCACAAACGACAATGGATTTGCTATAATGCAAACATGTTGACTAATTAACATACACATTAACCTCTTGATTGCTTTACTTGCATCATTAGCAACATCTTTCTTAGGAGAAAAGTTAAAGACGAGGTAACTTCCAGTTTGCAAGAGCTGCAAACCTTTTTCATGAGTGCTTTTAAATAAAGAAAACAAAACAGTCAGCACAGCGTTGTCCCCCAAGGAGCACCAGGGCTACCTGTCCTGCACTACAACAGGGTTGCATTACTCAAAATGGACACAAGCTCTGACAGTTCATGGGAATGTGGCTGTAGGAACTTTAAGACCTCTATAAGGTCCAGAGGGGGGAAATAAAACACATCTACATGTACTAGTGATGCACATTTAGTTTCTCATATGGATTTGAATGCCTCCAACATTTAAACAGATGGTCTTGTTGTGTTATGTAATTCATTTCATCCACTGTGATGAAGACAAACAAAAAAAGCACATTTCAGGCCTGTTTAGTATTACTCATACAGCTGTGATGGATGGTGTGAAGACAAGGATATTGTTCTGCTGTGAGTATTATGTCATATTCAATCAAGACAAAAATATACGAGTGCTGCCTTCCCTGAGCGGAGGGGATTGTTTTTTCTCGGCACATAATTCTGAAAAATGAAAAGTAAAACAAAAGTAGATCATTTGTCTGCATGAAAATGATTAACAAAGACATCACTTTATTTTTAACTTAGTACTTTACTATGAGTATTTATTTATTTTAATCAATCTAGAATAGTGCTGTTAAAGGTCATTTACACATTAGTAGAAGTTTACCAATAGTGTACTGATTATTCACCATGCTGCAAAAAAATGAACAAGCATGCAGAAAAAAATGTACAATCCCCATATTTGTGTTTTAATAATTCTTCGTGTGTTGGCGAGTTCAGGATAAACTGAAAACTTTTAGGACGTGTTTTCTCCCGGTGATGTGATGTCTTTAGCAACATCTGTGCAAATGTCAGTGATAGATGTCAAAGTTAAAAGGTCAGCGAAAATTGTGGCTTTAAAACCTTCTCTCGTCGGAATAGATGGCATTTCCATCGAACAGCGGAGAGTGGAGAGATGATGAGGAAAAAAGGATGAGTCTCATCCTTTCATTCATATTTTTGGTCGTGTTGAAGTTCTTTGTAGATCCCCAAGCCTCTTAACTGCGGCTGAGAGTGGTTTTGTTGTCTGGCCTCTATGCGTCAAGAGCTCAACAGTGAGTAAGACAGCACGCCTGATATTTAAGCTCTAAGGGTGGAAAATAACGGATTTGGCTGCAGGTGTCTCTAAAGGCCTGTAGGCTGGAGAACTGGGACTTTTTCCTTCTGATGTTTCTGAGACTCCCTGTTGAGTGGTGCTTGGTATGGCGATAAAGCTGTAGAAATCCTTGCTTCAGGCAACTCCATACTGTCCTCATAAACAGCAGTTCACCAAATATTGAGTTTTGCTGCAACAAAACCATAAACTACCTTTTTAGGGATGTGTTTATCATATATTTTAAGAAGTATCAGCTTAAGAAAATAAGTGTAGATTATGTTTTTTTATGACATTCACAGAACATTTTCAGACTATTTTAGGGTTTTGATGGTATGCTTTGTTTTAAATGAGCAAAAGTAGAAAATGAAAAATAAACTTTTGTTTTTATATCTGTAGTAGGCTTTTCAATAGTCCTGCAATGTTTGTACAGACTGCCTGCATTACAGTAAAAGACAAAAATCAAACATTGAGGTGGACTGAATTTTTTTACTGAGTTAGAAATATGTACAATTCTGGAGCTCCGAGTCCAAAATGTTCTATAATTTTCAATTTTAAGAGAGCTTAAGCCAATAACAGAGGTTCTAGTTCAGTCTGCTTTGCTAAACTGAGTTATCAGAAACTAAAGGTCGTGGTCAGACAGGCGGAGTAGAAATCAGTCGGAGTGGAAATCAGGGGTCCCAATAAAATTAGATCCTTAGTTCCTTTGTGGATTGGGGGGAAGCACTGGTGCAGCACTCCCCTAATAGGTCTTAGAAGTAGAGCAGCTGGATAAAGGCCATTCTTTATTGGAAGACACAAAACAAGCTAAAGATTTGCCTAAAAGGACCTGATTAAAACATTTAACCAAATTATTTGCCTCAGTGATAGATAAATAAATAAATGCATAAATAAAGAAGGATTTTTAACAATCCAACCAAAACGCTTTGACTTTATAATTCATTTCCTTCAACAAACACGAGTGTGGTGTCATATTTTTTTTTATCTGTCTGCAAAAATAAATTAGAAACAAGACAGCACAAGAAAAAAAATGAACATAAAAAGTTCAAAATTAACCTAAGTGTGAAAAGTTCAAGCAATGCTCACATTGTGTTTTAAAATGTAAAACTCAGATTTAATGTAAAAAAAAAAAAAAATCTCATGATGCAGAGAAAGTAATTATATGCATCTAATTAGTTGTTAAAAGTATTAATATTTTGTTCTGTGTTAGCTCCATACCAAATTAAGTAGTAGTTGCTTAAACCTTATAGTTTATGTCTTATATTTTAGGTTGGCTGTAGTTTCAGTGGTTATATTCAGTTTTACTGAGCCCAGCAAACACTGTTACCACCATGCTGCTGATATTATCTAGATCAGAAACAAACAACTGGTTATTCCAGGAAAAAAAAAATGTCAGTATAGAAACATTTATTCAATGAACCAGCAAATACTCAGTGACACTTATATCCAAACCATTTATGAACACATACAGTGACACGTTTATTCAGTATTCCAACATCTTTTTCAATGACATCTTTTATGTTAATGTAAAAAGTCAGCAGGTTAGTAAGAGTACAATTTGTTCCAAAAAAGATTAAAATAAATAACCTTAAAGCTGAAATCAAAATATTGTAAATCCTCTGATCTTGCTGAAAGATTGTGATTGTTTCCAACTTAGACAAAGTCAGTAAAATTAAGTGAAGCACAAATATGTAATAAAGCCATGGACTGCATGTCTTCATTATTTTAAGATGACAAATTTGTCAACCATCTTTCAATCCATTGTGAACCCTGAACAGATGAAATGAGTTTTCTTTATTGATCTTTTATTTTAGCTGTCTTGACAACAGGTTAAAGCACTGATAAAAGGTGCATTCAAAGAAAAGAGATGCTGCCAAATTAACTTCCTACAAAGTTTGATTAGTTTCTATATGTCTTCTTTTGGTTTCTAATTTATTGCTCACAGGAGACGTCAGAGTACATTCAGTGTATTTGCTGTCGCAGTCGGTGGGACTTAAAGATAATAACGGCCTTTATTTGACTATCATGTTGCCACTGATATCCAGATTGCATTATGTTACCTTTGATTTTATGACAATAAAACAAATAAATCTCGTACGTCACCCAGACATCAGCACTCACTTGCTAACAGTCATTGAAATAGGACTTCAAAAACAATGGCATCCTTCATCTTTTCTTGATGCAACAAATTGCTGCACACGAAGCGCGTCCCATCTGCTGCTTCATGATCGTGTTTATTTTCCTCCTCTAGAATTGTTTGTGCGTGTTAATGAATCATTAGTTGTTGCCAAACCAATTCATCTCAATTTCTTTGTTCAAACCTCCTCATCTGAACGGAGAGTGTCAGATCTGCCAGGAGCAGCGCTGACACCTGCTCACCTGCTCGCTGTGCAAAAGTTTAATTGGAGGAGAGTAAAAGAGACAAAGACAAGGTGACAGGCTTTAACAGGTGAATGGAGAGAAGGGAAGAATGAAGATGGCTGTCCACATAATCCACCATCTGTGTTCATGCAGAAAGGCATTTGATGAGAAAAGAAGATAAATATATTTACCCTTGGGCACATTTACTTGAAAACCTGTTACATACAATTAAAAAGTGGAGGTGGACAGAGGAAATAGGAAAACAAAGAAATACAATACAAAAAAGAAGGGAAAGGAAGGATAAAACAAGTGGATATTGGATGCAATCTGATGAAATGAGAGGTACAAACCTGCAGAGTTAAGATGAAGAGGATGTCAGAGAAACTGTCAGACTATAGTGCAATCTGCAACGTGCGGCCTTTATCTGCAACACCTTTTGTTTTTTCCATTTCACTCAATCTCCTTGTCCCAGTCTCGACTTGTCTTTTACTAGCGAGTCGAAAAAAATAAAGGCTCCCGGCATCTGTGACGAGGTTATCATCGCAGGTTCCTGCTTTTAATTAAAGAGATGTCATTGATCGCTCCAAACACACCGCAAGACTTAACTTAGCATTACTGCTGTGAATTTTATTTTGTATTTGCGGTGTTTAATGAGCCTGTCAAATCCTCTAGAACAGTAATTCTCAAACTGGGGTCCCCGTTAGTCCCATGGTCCGCGAGCCAGTGCTTGGGGGTCCGCAAAAAACAAACAAAAAAATAAAACAAACAAAACAAGCATGTAGATGTTTAACAGCTAGTTAAAATACATCATAATGCAAGAAATCAAAATTTTATGGGCGAGGACCCCAGACACCCCCCCTCCCCCCACTATTTGTGTTCTGGCATCGATCTGTTCACAAATGTAGCCCTGTTGTCCTAAATAAAGGATAAATGAAAAAATGTTACTTGGTCTGACTACTGTTGTTATGATCCTGTTCAGTTTTACGTAAAGAGTTTTCTGTAATAATTAAAAGAAGTGGCGATACATTTATTATGTTCATTATGTAAAGTTTTAACGTGGTTTTTGGTGCTGTTAGTTTTCTCAAAACTGTAATTTTTTGGAAGTTGAAATTACAAATTTTCTTAATTAAGTGTGTCTTGAATGAAAAACACCCCATGTTTAAAAGTATAAAAATTGCATTAACACTATTAAAGAACAGGTCTTAAGTATTTATGTTACACAAATATTTATATTGCATTAAAGACACAAAGTGAAGAAAATTATTTATTAAACATGAGGGTTATGAGGGGGTCCCTGAAACTTTTTCTCTTATGTAATAGAACCCAAAAAGTTTGAGAACCCCTGCTCTAGAAGGGTTTAATATTCAAGATATTAAAAAAAATACACATTTGCCCTACAAAAGGCTGAATGAAGGAGATCCAAAGTGGAAACTCGGGCTGTGACTCAGATCAAGAGACAGCAGTGTGGATGATGTCTTCATTCCATATTCACTGCAAGGTCTTTGGATTTCAGCACACAACGTGCAGGACTTTTTTGTTGTTGGTTCAGTTTCCCTACCTTCCTCACACACTGAGCACTTTTGCCTGCCTGGCTGATGATGTGCCCCAGAGTCATGATGTAACTCCAGGAAACAGATTTTTATGAAGAGAGGGTCATTTATTTGTTTCACGCTCTAATATGAACTTATAGCACCCCGATGCTTCTGCTACCACGATGTTAGATCAGATAAAAACGGAAAAAGAGTTGATGTAAGGTGGAGAAATGGAGGTAAGTCTCCTCTTTTTGTGTTTTAAGTATCAACAAAAGAATTCTAATCAGATCTTGTACCTAGCTGTGCAGGAAGAGAACATAAGATGAGTGATGTGATGTAATAAGCTGTAAAACTTGGGTGGGCTTGCTGATCAAGAGTTTGAATGCTTGTAAGGCTGTGACATGTCTCTGACTAAACATAGAAAAGCGCTTTACTGCTGTTTTCACTCGGTCCTGTGGGGATTTAAGATAACTGATGAGGAGATTTTACCTGTCTCATGAAAATACCCTGCAGCGTATGTGCAAGAAAAAATGTTAGTTATTTTTGACATCTCTTTCTGTTCTCTTGTAACTGCTTTAGAAATACAGATTGCACATTCTTTAAAAAAAAAAAAAAAAAAAACTAAGTGTGGTTCTCTATTTTATGGCTTTAAGCAAGAAGTATAATAAGCAATATTATTTAATTTTTACTTGTTTCTGCATTTAAGGTGTCTTAAGTTATTGTTAAGATGGTGCAGGAGGAAATTAGTTTGAGTTGTAGAAAACAATGTATTTACAGGCAGGTAAAATAGTGTCATTGTCACTGAAAAACCTTAAAATGTACACAGTGTGATGTAGTATACCACACACTGCACTTTGTTCTTATGAAGTTTGTTAAAACATTAAAACAATGAAGGCATTTTAAACAATACAGGTTGTTTGCTCGCTCTCTCAACCACCCATCCATCCTTCCATCCATCCATCCATCCATCCATCCATCCATCCATCCATCCATCC
>NC_056506.1:32410591-32418509 GCF_014905685.2 Nematolebias whitei
TCCATCCATCCATCCATCCATCCATCCATCCATCCATCCATCCATCCAAATAGGCTGCACTGGTGGTTAGAGAATCAGAAACTTACATGTATCAAAGATGGCCTTCTGCTGTACTGTTGTGTATTTATTGTTGCTAGGGGGCCAAGACTCGTGACCTGAAAGTCCCAGGTTCGATCCCCAGTCATTGTACATCTTGTGGTGTCTATGAGCAGCACACCTTATCCCCAAGAATTCTCCCCGGGTGCTTTTAATAGCTGCTCACTGCACCGCCTGGTGGTGGATGGATTAAATGCAGAGATCCAATTTCATCATTGTATGTGAACATACAATGATAACAATACATAACACATTATTATTATTATTATTAATATTACAATTTGAAGCTTTGCCTTTTTAAACAATCAGCCATACTAGCCTCATAATTCTTTGATTTGACAATGAAAGACTGTTTTTTTATATCTTGCAGCCTGCCTGTTTTTCAGTGAGGTCAAATTTCCAGTTTGTAGATTGATTGGCTTTAATACTAAGTTGAATGACAACATTAGCTCTGATTGTGTGGCTGTTAGTTGTGTTGTCCTGTGCTTTCAGTTCAAGTGGCAAGATTTAGCTTCATTAACGGCACAATAGTTCAATAAGAACAGACGAATTAGTGTTAAACCACGTTTTATCAGAGGTCAAACCACCAATTTGATCATTCTATGTATTTTATGATGTCATTTTTGCTTGTTTGTTTTAGCTGTACAACACTTTGGTTGGCCATGCTGTTTTTAAGTGATTTATAAATAAAGTGGTATGGTATGGTATGTTAAGGTAAACCATCACATATTGTATAAATTGAAAAGAAATTACTAAAAAAAGAACAAAAAGTAGTGGCAACAAGTCATTTGTGCTGCTGATTTTTGTAAACATATCTACAATAGTTGTCTTGTATGCAGCTCAGAAGTTAAAATAAATTGTGCAAAACCAAAATCAATTCCTATATTCTTTTTAAAGCTAAAAAAAAAAAAAGTCCAATTAACAACATCCGTCCATTCATTCTGCACACTTACTTGTTCCTCAAGGGTTACAGGGCGCTGGTGCCTGTTTCCAGCAGGCGTGAATTAAAATGTGCGTGTTCTTGTTCAAGAAATAATTTTAAATGTCAGGAGTGTTGCTTTGTATATAAAAATCAAACCATGAAAAAGTGTTTGTTTTTGAGAGGTGAGAATAAAAATAAGGAAGTCAAAAGTTAAGAACTGCAAGATGCATTTTTATGACTAAAATTACCGAGGACAATCAGTATTTCTCCTACCATTCAAGAAGAGCTATATCATCTCTTGTTCTGCCTGTCAACATATTTTCTTTCCTCTGTTTTTGGCAGCCATGGATGCACCTGTGAACCTGACAGCCAGTGAGGTGAACCACCGCAGCGCTCTCATTTCCTGGCAACCGCCAGTCACAGAGATTGACAATTACATGCTCACCTACAAGACACCTGATGGGAGCCGTAAAGTAAGTAGCACGCTCTAATTTCACTCTATCATCTACAAACTAGCTACAGTTTTACACATAGTGCTTTTTATATGCTCTTGAATGCATCTGCACAAAAAAAAAAATGCATGCTGACGTTTAGGTTCTCTGCAGCAAACAACAACTTACATGTATTAAAAAGATATTAAAGATTATATTAAAGAAAATATCAAAACCACAACTTGTAGCTTGTGTTTGTGTTAATATAACAATATACTTATTTATTTACTTCTATAGGTTCAAACACAATAAGAAAAATATTTTTTTTTAAAATGCAAAGGCACAACTTTGATATTGCGATGCTTCAGCATTCAGAGTTAGTCTTTCAGTTTGTAATCCCCTGAAGTCTTCCCGGACACTCACGCACAGATTGTTACACACAAGGGAGCCACACAGTGAAATTGCCTGTCCAGCAGAGGTATTACTTTAATGAGCCTCAGCAGACATTGTTTATTTTGATTGAGGGTTTTGATGTGGCAGGGTAATGGTAATGAAGTACATTAGTACGGGCTGTGTGCTTAGAATACTCACACAGAGTCAAATGCTGATGGAGTGATCATCCACCGCAAGTCTCTTCACTCTCAAACACACATTAACACTTTGACCTTGCAATTGTGGCATTCATGTGTGTGTGGCCATCGGGTGTCACTAATGCACAATGAATGCACCGGTAACTCTTCAAATCATCACCCTTTTTACATTTTTATTTCATTTTAATTTGTTAAGCAATTAGAAATGCATGTGTTGTTGTCTGCTCTTTTGTCCCTGAAGAGTTGTTTTAAACAAACGTTTGTTTTTTTAAATATACACCATTACCATCAAATCTGTGCTTCACTGCCTGCTTTTAAAACATCATCTATTGTATTTTTGTATTATATCACAATTACCATACCATGCCATGCCATGCCATACCATACCATACCATACCATACCATACCATACCATACCATACCATACCACTTTAATTATAAAGCACTTAAAAACAACAACAATCCAACCAAAGGGCTGTACAATAGAACAAGCAGAGTACACAGGATAAAATACATAAATCTACAGAGGTAACAACAAAAGAAACCTGAGCAACTAGATCAATAAAAGCACAACAAGGTTAAAATCAACCCACACTGGGTCGAAGGCCGGGGAATAAAAGTGTGTTTTTAAATGAGACCTAAACACAGTAAGAGTGGGAGCCTGTCTAACATGCAGCGGTAAATCATCCCACAGTTTGGGGCCTGCAGCAGAGAAGGTTCTATCACCTCTGAGCTCGCATTGTGTGCATGGATCCATTAAAAGCACCTGATCTGCTGACCTCAGAGAGGACGTCTGCAGCAGCCCAGAGAGATGAGATGGGGCAGAACTGTTAAGAGACCTAAAGCCATACAAAATAATTTTAAAATGAATTTGGAATTAAATTGGAAGCCAGAAAGAAGGGAAGCCTAAACTGGTGAAATGTGTTGTCTTTTGCCTGTACCAGAAAATCAGACTGCAGCATGTTGAATACGTTCCAAACGATCAATAGATGTCTGCTTTGTTTCATAAAGAAGCGCATTGATCAATCAACCTAGACGTTATAAAAGCATGTTTTACTGTCTCAAGATTTATTTTGGACAGTATGGGCTTCAATTTAAACAGTTGCCTCAACTGAACCGAATACATATCTATCTATCTATATATATATATATATATATATATATCTATATATATATATATATATATATATATATATATATCAGATTAATATTCTGATCACATATCGGAATATATCACACCCAACACAATATCATAATAAAATTATTTTCAGATCATATTCTCAGATTTTTTTTAAATTTCATGATTGTTCTAATTTGCAATTACTGCTATGATGATTCTCAGTCATGATTTTCACAGCACAGAATAAGCCAAAGAAAAAAAAACTCAATGCATGTGTATAAAATAATGACACAGAAAAATATAAAAGATATAGATGACCAATGTATTGTGCCAAACACTGCTGTTTTATGCAGGCCTGCATTTTGCAAGAGATTGTTTTACGAAAAGTCACATAAATAGTTGGACAAATAATAAACCTTTTGCATAAAACTGCATTTTTTACTGTAATTGTAGGAACAAAAGGTTTGAGTTCTCTAAACTACTTGATGAACTTTAATTATCTGATTCTTTAATCTTTCTCAATAAATTTGAATAACATTTGTAATTTCAAAAAAGACATGGGCGTACTGGCATCTTACTTTATTTTAATTCAACTCTTATGATCAACTGTCCTTGATTTGCAGAAAAGTAAACTTCTCACTTACCAAAATGATAAATACACATCTACTCTGGGTTAAAAAAATGACTGGATGCAGATAACTGAGGATGTTTCTCTTACCTCAAACAGTCTTTGGATGAAAACACACATTGACTGCTGACAGTTTTAAGAAAATAAAGACATATTATCATGTTGCTCACTGATTTGATGTTAATTGGTAACTAACAGTTGGTAAAACCTGCAAATATTATGTTCGTCAACCAGAAGCAACTCTCGCATGCTGAGTAAAATCGAGCTGTTGATGTCTGAATATTTATAGCACTGCTCTTTGATTTAAGATTAAAATATTTTTTTAAAATGTTGTGTGTGTACAGCTTTGTTTCAACCCTAACCAATCTGTTAAATAAAATATCAGTCTGCATGTCAGCTGTAAAACATCCCTGCGGCTGGACTCACGTTGCAGGTTTATTTTATTGAGCTGAATCAAAAATCACTTGGTTTAATTGATAACACGAGGTGTTTGATTTTGTCTTGTCAGAGCTCAGTGTGTCAGCTTTAAGTGAGCTCAAACCCAGATTCATACTTTCAGAGATTTAATGGGAAAAAAATATTATATTTTTTAAACCCCCTTCTCTTGCTTTTATGGTACAAAAATATGGATATTTATTCTGTAGATTTCATACGGAGAAAGCAGTGTAATCTGGAAAATTCCTCAAACATTAAATCTTTTTTTCTTTCAGTTTATTCAAATTCATTATTTACTGCCTTGAGCCGTCTGAATAACAAGAAGTGCATATTGAATTCCCAGTGTTCAGCAACACATCGTATGCCGACCCACAGAACCACTCTGATAACAACATCCATCCGCAGATTAAAATGCTCTTTGTGTGATCTTCCTCTTGTGCCTGTGTTCGCGTCTTGCTTGGTTGAAAATTATCTGCTTGAGCGCAGCAGCGGGAAGCCCTACAGCTGTTCGGCCAGCTTCGCCTCTTATCCAGATAATGGACTTTAATAATTTACACAAATTAGCTGCGAGATTAATTTCTTATCTGGCTTGTATTTGTTGAGGAGTTTGTAAAAATTCATGTATAACTGTTGGATCTTTACAGGCATGGGATGATAAAGATCCCACACAAGGACAAGTACACATCTGGCAAATATTCAAACACTTAGCCACACATTCACAATCAATATAAAGGCTACAGAGGTACGCATTAGCCTTGATAAGCTGGGGCCGTTCGATTGCAATAAATATCTTGACCCTGAAAGCCCATCGGGAGAATGTCAGCTCCTCTGAGACAGAGCGAGACATCGTTTACCGGCTGTTTCTCTGCATAATTCACACACATTGCCTGCGAGTGTGTGCAATTTCTCCCCCTTCAAACTGTCTGAATATATTATCTCTGTTTTTATATTTAATGTGCATCCAGGCTAAAATGCAACACATAAACTCCAATGCAGAAACAAGTTTCTGTCTGAGCCACATCTCGCTTAATTTATGGCACTTCTTAGGCCGTTATGTCACTGAGTACACTCTCGTCAGACATTTAGGCTACTGAGAAGAAGCTCAGTGGAAAGGAATTTGTAAATGCGTTGCAGTGCCATGACTTCTCCACTAAAAATAGAAAACGTTTATTTTGTGATTGCTTGCATCTTCTTTGCTTGGCTGTCCGAGAACCCTTTTTATCCTGTTTGCTTCATCTGTTGTTACTGGCATCCACTCCTTTCTGCCAACAGTCACACATCAACTTTTATACTCCCTTTTTCACTTTTTCTACTACTTTATTTTAGTTTGTTATTTTATTCTGTTTTTGTGCTTTCTATGCAAAAGCAGAGGAATGCTCACCTGCTGCATTGCAGGTGGAGGTGAAGTTAAACAAATATATTTGTCAAATTGTCTTTTTTAAATTACACAAAGCACGGTGCCTGTTTCTCTTACCACAAGGATATTGTATTATCGCAACACAAAGCAAACCGTCACGAGTTGTCTAAAGCAGAACAGCTTGAAGGTGTTTTTGTGCTGTACTTCTTTCTTTCTTTTAAATTCACAAGCTGAATCCAGTGTTTTATCACTATCCTGCAGGGCTTCTAATAGAATTAATGTTACCCTGAGGTTTGTACTGAATGCACATATAATTAATATTTGTACAAAGAAGAATGTTCTAATGTTTTTTTTTTTACGTGTTCATGAGATTGGGCCTGTTTATGCACTAGGAGCTGATTCTTGATGCAGAGGACACTTGGGTTCGACTGGAGGGATTGGCTGAGACAACGGAGTACTCTGTCAATCTTCAGGCGGCAAGAGGACTCGATACCAGCGCTGTGGTTGCCACTACTTTTACCACAGGTGCATGATTCACGCATGTTTGAACTAATCTTAGAAAACAATTCAGGAGGGCCGAGGGAGGGCTGAGTGTTCGGAACCCCAGAGATTTGGTTCTGGATGTTGTTGTAAAGTCAAAACAAAAATACCCAATGTTCAGCCCCTAAAGATAGAAGTCGTATATTTCTGCCTGTAGCAAATTGTGGGGACTCTCAATGAGGCTGCACTTTTTGGAGGGTTGGGGTGGGTGGGGTTCTGTAGATAAATATACAGTGAATGTAATATAATTAGCACATCGAAGTCCATGCTCAATAATCCAGGTAAAAAAATCCAACTAACTTCAGTCAGGTCATCTAGACAGTTTCTTTTTTTATTTTGTTGTTGAGACGTTTCGTCGTGACATTTGATGTTTTGAACCACTTTGGCTATGGCTGCCTCTGAGGAGCCGATGGGGGACAGGGCGGGCCCCAGAAACTATCTTATCACCATCAAACTGGTTAGTCCACTATGTGGGTGTGCTGCTTGTGGGACTTAGTTTCTTGTGGCTCCTCAGACTGATGAAGTCCTTGGGATGAAGGACGAAACATCTCAACAAAATAAAAAGAAACCGTCCATTTGTCCTGACTGAACTTTGTTGTATAATTAGGACACAAGCAAATCTTGTTTCAATTAGGTCTTGTGTGACTGGACATTTATTTTATGAGCAGTCATCTTTCAAGGATTGTTCAAGTTGGGTTTTATATTATGAAGAAAACTTCTTTATCTTTGCAGTGGCACAGCCTTCTCAGCAAGATGGGTTCTGACCATTGGGGCACATTGATTATTTTCTTTCCAGTCGTTCTTTAGATCTTCTTGTGTTTGATTCATTGTTGTGCATTTGTCAGCAGGATGAACCTACGTTTGACTGTAGATTACCTTAATGCATTTACTGTAAGAGTTCTTTTTTGTCTTTGGGAAGAATACATTTTTTCATTCATAATTGATGGGGCAAAATATATTGCTTCAAGGAATGCTAGGCCTTCATTTATTAACATTTTTCCTGCCTTTCATGCCAGAGTGTAAAACTTAAATTACTTTATATGAGAAATAACAGAGTTAAAGCCAGTTTAGTGGAATGGTGGTGCAGAGGCAGAAAGACAGCGAACCTGTGATCTAAAGGTTGATGATTCGGTGCATACAATTTGGGTGTGAAAGATGAAACATCCACATATGCCTTCACCCTTATTTGCTCCACTGTGGACCCTTGAGCAAGGCCATTAACCCTCCAACTGCTCCTCTGGCACCTTAGGTGGCAGCCCATATCAGCTCCACATGCTCACGTGTGTAATGGGGAAAATGCAGAGAATGAATTTCCCCATTGAGGAGTAACAAAGTAAATATTAGTTGTTATTATGGTCAAGGTTTATGCAACTTCATGTAATATTGTTGTTTTCTAAAATACAATGAAAAAAGAGCAAAACGAAGCAAATGAAATGTGTTGTAACTTGTCGTCTCCAGGGAGTCGTCTGTTTGCAACACCTCAGAACTGTGCCCAACACCTGCTGAACGGAGAGACTCTGAGTGGTGTCTACACAATTTACATCAACAGGGACCCAAACCAGGGTGTGCAGGTGTACTGTGACATGACCACAGATGAAGGAGGCTGGGCTGTAAGTCATTACAAAGTTAACATGTTTAGACTTTCTGTTATTAAAGTTGCATGGCAGAAACTGAACATTATCGGTATATGGAGATTTTAAAAAGAGCTTGTTAGCCGTTTTGATTACCACACCATACAATACCATACTGTACCGTACCGTACCACACCATACCACAACACATCACACCACACCACACCA
>NC_056506.1:32418609-32441878 GCF_014905685.2 Nematolebias whitei
ACCATACCATACCATACCATACCATACAATACCACACCATACCACAACACAACACCGCAACACAACACAGCACACCATACCATACCTTACCACAACACACAACACCACAACACAACACAACAAACCACAACACAACACACCATACCACACCATACCATACCATACCACACCATACCAGCTTTATTTATAAAGCACTTTAAACACCCACAGGACCAAAGTGCTGTACAGTATACATAATAAAACAATCATACAATCAGATAATAAAAGTGATTAAAATGATTAAAAGTCAACATTTCAGATGGTGTCAAGGGCCAGATCTGGGGTCTGCATCCTGCGGCTCTGGAGCCACATGCTGCTCTTTGTCCCTCTGCAGCGGCTCTTTCAAGCTTTGACCAAAACTGACATAAAACTGAATTTTATTTTTTGTTATAACAACAACTAAAAGGGCTAGTTTTAGCAGTTTTCTTGTAATTTATTTTGCAAATATATGAATACTAGAAACATTACAAGGAGTAAAACATACTCACTTTCACTTTATGCTTTATTTCTTCAAATTAGGATACATAAGTTTTCTACAATAAAAAAAAATCACATAAGAATGCATAATTTATTGTTTTAGTTTTAGAAACTGGGCAAAAACTATTTTTTTTTTCCCTTCGTGACAAGAATCTAGTATTTTATTTTGTCTTAATGTGTAAAAATATCAATACATGTTAAAAATCATTAGATATTTTGAGTTTTATAAAATCACCCCTACTGTCAAGAAAAGCGCCCCACAACAAACTTAAAGTGGTCCGTGGGCCACCAGTTGAGAATCCCAGTTGTGGCAGGTATTGTGGCTCTGGACACATTTCATTTAATAAACAAAGGGGCAGAACTGGCTCTTTTGATTGTAAAGTTGCAGACCCCTGGGCCAGATGATTACATGATCAATAATCTAATAATCTAATGGTTATTAGATGATTACAACATCTATCATCTAATATGTTTTTATTTATTTATTTATTTTGTTGTAATTTATGATTTTGTGGTCTAGGTATTCCAGCGTCGTCAAAATGGCCTGACGGACTTCTCCAGGAAGTGGAGTGACTATCGTGTTGGATTTGGAAATCTAGAGGATGAGTTTTGGCTGGGTGAGTCTCTTACTTATAGATAATGAAGGTCAAGGGGAAAAACGTTTTTGTATAAGCTGAATTGACAGGTTTTAGTGTCCAACAAACGACATCAGTTGTTGGACTAGAACTTACAGTTCAGGTCAGGTTAGCTGCTCCTTTATTTCTGTATCTCACTCTGCACAAGAGATTTCAGCTGCTGTTTGTGTCCGTTATTGAGCTGTGACATGCCACCTATTTTGTTCAATATATTTTCTGAAGGCAGCATCACTTTTTGTCTCTTCACATCATCCCCATGGCTGGGGTGAATGTAATACGTGCAATCAATAAAGGTTCATTGCTCTTACTTGATACACCGATTTTACACAGAGAAAAGAGGGGACAGACGCAGGTGGTAAAACTTTATTTTTCTTGAGGTTTTTATTTTGTGAAAAAGACAGAGAAGTGTGCTAAACCTATTTTCTTTCATTTTTCTCATTTTATCATTCTGCACCTGACTTCACAAAGTCTACCTGATTCATTACTGGATTCTCTGAAAACTCATTTCTCCCTGAAATGACTAAGTAATTGTTTATAGTGTTGCTTTGATCTAAAGTCAAGACCAAAGGGAATCCTTATTGTTTTGATGGACAGATGATTTTTTTTCTCTCTCTCAACCCTCCAAATCTCATTATGACACAATAATTATATTCATTGAAAAATGTGCAAATGAGTCATGTTTCATAACAAGACAGTTTTGTCATTGTTTTGGTGGAGATGATTAAATTAAAATACTATATTAAATAAATAGGAATCACAAGATTGTTTTTTTATTACTTAAAAAATAAGATGGGGTATGATTTATGATTATGATGCAGGTGATAGGCATTGAAAATATTCATCACAAACTGCAGCTGGCAACAATACAATTGTAAAATCAAAACGTTTACAATACATATTACCGTATTTTCCAGCGTATAAGTTGCAGTTTTTAGCATAGATTTGCTAGTCCTGTGACTTATACACTGAAGTGACTTATATAGGTTTTTTTTTTCATATTCATAATGCAATTTTTGACTGATGCTTTAAATGTTCATTTGTACTGACATGAACCAGAGTAAACATTATCATTTGCAGCCACTAGAGGCATGAGAGGGTCCTCTAGGCGTTTGACAACTTTATTCCTGTACCACTACCCCTGTCCCCCCCCCCCCCCCCCCCCCTTAACCATTAAAGTGCAGTTATTGAGGAAAAGTTAAACTGAGACACAACTTTGCTATAATGTCAAGCAAACAAATATTTGTTTTTAAGTGTTAATCTTGTTAAATTTCGAAGAACCGCAACAGCGAGTCCTCCTGTGCACGCTCCCACGGCCGCCAATTGATTTTTGGCAGCCAATTGATTTTTGGCACGACACCAGCCCACGTTCCCCAGGAGTCAGCAGTGACGCATAATAAACGCAACTTATACGCCAAAGCGATTTATATATATACACACAGACTCATGCTCATGTTCGTGCTGCTGCTCGACGTAATGTTTTTATACTATTAGTGCTTAGTGTATTTTAGTTGATGCTTTTCTTAGTTCATATCTTAGATGTTATTATTGTTTTTCTTTTACATTTTATTGTTGGATGTAACTGGGACCCTATGTACATAATTTCCTTCCACCACATGCACCACATGTGGTGCAAACGACAATAAAGAATCTCTGACTCTGACTGATTCTGATATGTATTTTTTTTCCTCTTTGTGATACTTTTGTTGAACAATGCGACTTATACGCCTGAAAATGTGGTACATTTGTCCTTTTATTGGATATTTTAAAGTAGGGGTGCATCGATTGCAGTTTTCTGGCCGATCACCGATTTAAAAAAAAGTCTGACCTGCCGATACCGATTTTGTTTTATAAGCGACACTGTCAGGTGTTATAAGGTCACAATGCACCTTCAATTTTTCAATCTTATTTTATTGAAAAACATACCCTTGAGCAATATCCTAGAAACAATACAAACATGTTGTAACTGGCCATGTGGTAGTGCTTTGAAATATAAATGAAGTTTAGACAATTGTTGTTAAAACAAACAAAAAAAAAATCTGTAAAATTGTTTTCTCATGAAAGTATCAGCCGATTTCCGATTTCCCAAAATTAAGGACATTTATCGGTGCACCCCTATTTTAAAGCTGTACTTCGAGCTGTTGAATTAAATATCCTCAAAGTTCTTTTTTTCCCATAAAAAAAATTCTCAAATGTAGCTGACAGACCTTTTAATTCAAAAGAAACGGTAAACTGCTGGCATCAGTCAATACTTTGTTGTTTGTTTCTCAACTGCAACAAAATGGGAATCCTCACTAAAGCACAGGTTCACTGAAGATGAGAGGAAGTCAGGTTTGTTTCTCTTTTTAAGGCATCATGTGCAGAGAATGAAATGTAGAGTGACAGGAAAGCTTTTTTACACTACGACACCTGAAGGCATCACATAAGGGCAGAGTTTTCGCAAATTTTTATGGCATTTTCACTACATTACAGCGTAAAGAGCCCTGCTGATGTGGAGCTCAGTGAGTGCTATGTTTTATCTGACCTGTTTCCTCTACAGCAGAATCAGCCATAATCTGCCCTTTCACCTCCTCTGAACTCACAGCAGAGTACTTTCATCTCTAGACCTTTGCTTTACTTTTCATGTGCCTCCCAGGCAGCACTCTCCCACAGTTTCAACATTTTTTTGTTACTTTTTGCTTGTGCTTTACTTTTATCCTTGCAGAGAATGAAAGCAGCTTAATGTAACCTTGGGGTGTGACGCATCAAGAGCTGCCCTATAGTGCAAAATTATAGACGTCCCAGCGTATAGCACTGGTGTCTCTATGTACATGCATGTTATGGCAGCAACATATTATCATGTTAGACAAATGATCTGATGGCCAGTGTTAAAAATAGTCATATAAAAATATTAGGAATATGATTAACAGTAGTTTAATCATAATTATTCTTTAATCCATGAGAGTGTGTTTTGTCTGTTATAATAGTCTCCTGTATTTTGGATGGATATTTTTGGTTTAGTCTACATCTGTTGCAGAAACCTTATGATTATTCATGTTTTAAACACAACTCTGCAAATTAAAAATGCACTATAACAATATTAAACCAGTTTTTCTCCAATTGTACTGTACCTGGATGCACATATTTAATCAGGCATGTGTCTGGCATGCAGCGTCTGTTTTGTTTTCTGTAATTTCTGTGAATATTTCACAATCAGACTTTGAGCTGATTTCTGAGATTTTTTATTCTTGTGAAGACTGGCACTGTCTTGAGTCTAGTATAGCTGTTATAAACAATTTTTAAGTAGAATTTTGGAGTAAAACCGTTTTAAAAGATGGCTGTACAATATAACTGTAACCCGGTGTCTGATAAATTGCTGGAACAGCCCAAAGACACAAAGGAAGCTGATTCAAGACCTCAGCAAAAACATAATTAAATAAATAAACACCACAAACAAAGCTGAGGACAGACAATCTGACAAAGACAGGGAAAGCAGTTATAATATTTGCTTTACATAAAGCAAAAATATGATTATTGGCACAAATGAGAACTTAATTTTAAGTGCAAGAAAATAGAAAATAAAGTTACCTACAAGAGCTAATCAGCCTTAAATCAAATACTGGCAACTGTCATTCCCAAACATTAGATTGTCAGGGCAAAACATTTGAAAATGGCTGCAATGGCAAGAATACAAGTTTATAACTCTGTTGCTGATGGAAGGGAAGTCTGTTCTGGGCACAAAACTGTCAAACTGCAGCCAAAAGCAAAATAAAATAAAAAATGGATTATTGAAACTCGAAACCAAAGCTGCCATTGTCAGAGAAATATTCAATAATGTATGCACAAACTGCAGTTTGACATTGTAAAACGTTTTTTATTGATAAGAAAAATGTGCCGATTTGCTGGAAATACAAGGCATAGCTTAAAATTTACATGTCCTTATCCAGGAAGCTTCATAAGCACAATAATATTAAAGGGATTTTAAGTCAATCATTTTATCATAAACTCAAGTTATTAAACCTTCAATCAGCTAGGATCGCGCATTTTTTAAATGACTGCAATTATCTTTAGACATCAGCTCCCAAAACTTGTATAACTTAATTACAAGTAACCGTTACTGGATTTACTAAGGTTAAAGAGCACAAACCATAGCACTGGGTTAATCTTTTTACTATTCACAGTGTGAGAGGTGACCCCAGCCTTTATTTTCCATTAAAATAAATAAACGGTGAAGCCCTACGGAGGGTCAGTGCAGCTCAGCTGCGTGTGACCGTCACTCTTCTTTCAAGTGATTAGATCACTGCTGACGCCTTGGGAAGCAATTCATTGAACACTCAGCTAATTACCACCTCTGCACACAGAATGCCATTTTACTGCTCAATGGGAACCATAAACACTGATATTAAATCTACTCAAACTGAGAAGAAGAAACACTTAACTGTCCAGCAGTAAAGGCTATCTTAATTATCTGCTGCACTTCGAGGACAACCGTTTTTATGCTCCTCTTTGTCTGTTCTCCGTCCTGACTGACCTCTGCTGAACACGGTGTCAGTTTGATGGTGTAATTAAAGAGAAACGCGACTGGCTGTGAGCAACCTCTAATCATTATCCCATTCCTTTTTTCCCTTTTGTTTTAATCCCCTCATTTATTGTTTCCACATTATGTGTGAGAGAAAGGCCGATAATAAAACGTGATATAATAACACGACAGCTCAGTGGTGTGTCAAAATGTATTTTAAATGGCTCCAGTTAGAAGTAAAGCTGTAAAAGAACTGTAAAAATGATGAGTGGTGCATTAATTGCTGATAATACTGTGATGTTATACAGTGGAAATTAGAAGTGACTGCATGTTAAACACAATTTTATTACAACAATTACTTTTCCTCTGCCACCCTAAGTGCCTCTAGGTTGGAACATAGATTGTATCTTCTTCCTATTGACATACTGTATTACAGCAGACTTCGTTTCCCTACCTTCCTACTTCTTATCAGTTAAGATTGGAGAATTTTTTCCCCCCATTCCTCAAATCATTCTCGAAGTTCAATCAGTAAAAATGCACACATGACATATCTGCTGGAGGTTAACCAGAGACGAGGGCTTTTTTTTTTTTTTTTTTTTTCCAAATGGGATTTTGTTGTAATCTGATAGCAAAGGCAGTTCCAATCGTTCAGGTTGGTGTGGGGCCTTATCGTGTGTCGGGGCTCAAACAAGCCTTGTATCTGCTGCCTTTGAGATAGCAGGCGATGCCACATTATCTCAGAAAGCTGCAACATGTGGTATTTGCAGGAGGGCAGATGACCACTGTCCACCACTCAACAGTGTCAATCATACACAGCAGCTGACAAAGATGTCTGACATAGCACTTATCAGGATCCAACCTATTAACCCAGAAAGCTGGCGGTGAGAAATAACTGCCAGCGAGAAACATTTAGGAGCAGGAAGTTCTTCTCAAGTTACAACCAGGAAAACAACTACCTGTAAATCTTGAAAGTAAATGTTTGATAATGGTTTATGTTGTATTGTTGGGAGATTACACCTACATTGTATCCAAACCAGCAAGAAATCCAACAACGCATCTGGTTTTAAATGATCCGAACAAAGGCACCAAATCCTTCCCAGTGATAGAGTGACTTCAAGTCTCATCAAGAGAGAAATACAGTTCGTACAAACTATTTGTTGGATATAACCAATGTCATGTTTCTCTGCAGGTCTTGACAACATCCAGAGGATTGCTGCTCAAGGCCGCTATGAGCTGAGAATTGACATGAGGGACGGACAAGAATCAGTCTATGCTAATTATGACAAGTTCTCCATTGGAGATGCAAGAAACCTCTACAAGCTCAGGATAGGAGAGTACAATGGCACTGCTGGTATGAGACTGAATACATAAGGACCGTTTACATCATGTAGACTTTTAACACTGACAGCTTTTTAGCATCTGAACCCTAATTTGTGTGAAAACTACCTCCCATACCTTCTCTGATTTTTTACCCCTCTTTTTTTCTCTCTCTTCAGACCAGTCTCATCACTCCCCCACATTTCTCCTCTCTCCTTTCATGTATACCTCAGCCTGTCTGCATGAGCATATATCAGAATTACCTGTTCCTGTATTTATAATTACACTTCCTTCTCCATCTCCCCTCTGGTTAAGTTTTGTGATTACTCACTGCAGTCCTGCTGGTATTTAATTCTCTCCGTCTCAATTTTCTCTGATTGCAGGTGATTCTCTCAGTTACCATCAGAGCCGGCCCTTTTCTACTAAAGACAGAGACAATGACATCGCTGTCACAAACTGTGCCTTGTCTTACAAAGGAGCCTGGTGGTACAAGAACTGCCACCGGGCCAACCTGAACGGCAAATATGGCGAGTCCAGACACAGTCAGGTCAGTCGTGTCTTTAATATAAAGCCCACATTATTTTTTTAAAACAAGGCAAAGTTGAATACACACCCAATAAATCGTATTTTATAATTGTGCGTTGTCAGCCAACTAGAAAATCTCATAGCAGAAAAGACTACGGTATGCAAAGCACTGCGTTTTCATGCAAATATATTTGCTGCCTCTGAAAGTATTTACATTCGTGCCACTATATCTGGTGCATATTCCCAAAAAAATAAAAAACAAAGAAGCCAGTTCAGTTTGGTGACAAGCATAATGGTGTACTTTCTTGTACAAATAAATGAGGATTTTTTTGCACAAATTGTTACCTTTTCTCTCCCCTGGGTTAGTGCCCTGCTTGCATTTTGACGCCTTTGGATAAAACAGGAATAAAGATTACTAGCTCCATATCAATAAGGACCAATAATCAAAAGTATTATGCTGTGAGCCATAATGAATTGTAAAGATTCATCTTAATTATTAATAATAAATGTAAAAACTTTAGGGGCTGTGGTAGCTCTTTCAACCAAGTTCACTTTCTGTTGTGACATTTGCAAAAGGGAGAACTGAAAGAACAGAACAAATGTGAACAAATTAAAGACCTACACAAATTTATAACATGAGCTATGATCTTAGCGTTGGAACTCAATATTCTAGTATGGACACTAAATGAAGCCATCTTGTTTCTTGTTTGTATATTACCCGGCACTAATCTGTTATATCTATCTATATCTGTAATAACTCTTGTGTGCAAACTTGTTGTTATTTTTGTGCAGGTGGTACCATTTCATTTGCACTTATCAATTAAAACAGCCTCTTTTTTAATCTATGATGGTTGTAGATCCATACATAACAAGGAACATGTAAGTGTAAACCCACCTAAAAATGAATGGTTAAAGCTGGAACTCATTTAGTTTAGACAATTGCTCTTCTGAGAACGTGATGTCAGACTGAGCCAGCTGCTCACACTGACTTGCTTTCTTTAAGGCAACACTAAACCAGCCTCTGGGCAGCAGTTTTGAAAATGTGTTTTATGGTGACAATGGAAGTAAAATCTGGACAACAAACTGAGCTTTATCCAGCTCAGAAATAAGGTAATTTGTGAAACAGCATCTTCCCAATACACAGATGCTTGGTTATATTGCACCTTCTGACACTGACAGTTTTTTTTAAAACTTTGGGATCATGTGAGATTTAACGTAACTGTGGCATTTATTTATTGAAAAACTCAATGGTTAGGCAAACTTACAAGGTCATGGTTTAATTTTATCCTCTAAAAATCAGGAAATAAACACCGTGCTAACTTCTGACATTAATTTAAGCTCAGTTTCTTTTTGTGTTTGTAGGAGTTGTAAAAAAAAAAAAATCCCTCTTCTCTTTTCTGCTTGCAGTTTGAAAGAACCCACTCTTGAACTAAATGTCCTCATTTGATAAGGTTGACATTTTGAAAGTGTATTTTGGTATTTACAAAATTGACATAAAAGGGCACAATTATAACACACTGATTAAAGGTTAAAACCTCTCAAACTGAAAGGTTAATAATTAGTAAATTAAATCAAATAACTCTTACCAAGCGTCTGTGTCCTTTGGGGGCCCTGATTTGCCTGATGAGTTCAAAAACAACAAAAGCAACAAAATCTGCTTCACGACTCATTTAGTTTCAGTGAAACTTGTAGACAAGATATTATTTAATATTAAAAAAATAGACAAATTCTAATAATTTAGTTTATTTGGGCTCTCCCTAATGGTTGCCCATAATTAAAGTATTTATGTGACAGAAAAAACACTCATAAACAGGTTCAAGGTTCTTTATTGTCATTCGCATCACATGTGGTACATGAGGTGGAATGAAATTGTGCACACAGGGTTGCAGTTACACCCAACAATAGCAAACCTATACATTGTAAAAGAAAATACTAAGGATCTAAGATATAAATAAATAAATGTGCTAAACGCAATAGTACAAAAACAATACGCTGAACAACAGCAGCACGAACATGAGTCTGTGTGAGCAGATGAGTAGGAATGAACATAGCAGCATGAAATAAATCAGCAGCATGACATAATCAGCAGCATGAGATTAGCAGCCAGGTACCAAACAGGTACCCCAGTATCAAAACTTACATGGGCATCTTTTTTTGTTTCTCCAAAGTGTAAAAACAGGAGCATTGAGCTTTTAACTAGAGCATGATGCTTTTCTCACCTTCATGCTGAAATGGCTGTAGAAAGCCAGTGATGTGTTGTGTGAAGCTAAGACCGGCTGAGTCACAAAGGCTTTAAAGCATCGCTGCTTTTCTGACTCCGCTCCCTGCCTTTCTCGGTCGTTTGATAACTGAACTAAGAACAGGTGGGAACAGAGATAGACAGGCATACATGCATGAGTGTAAAGCTGCAGGATGGGAGGATAAAGAGAGTGATGTGGATTTGCAGGGCTAGATCGTGGCTATAATTAGATTAGACTTGTTATTGTGTAAGCTGGTAAATTGCATTTTTGGCTCTCCTGTTTGGAGTTCTACTCTCAACTGAAATCAAACTCGTTCCACTGAAATTATAACATTTTCCTCCTCGGGCATGGTCTATAATAAGTTCTGTTATTTCCTCTGATGCTTGTGCTTTCCTAAGAAACTCGAATAGACTGCAGCGGTGTCTAAAAATCCCACTTTTACTCTCACAGGGTATTAACTGGTATCACTGGAAAGGCCATGAGTTCTCCATCCCCTTTGTGGAGATGAAGATGAGGCCGTTCAACTTCCGTAGCATCAGCAGCAAGAGGAGACGATCTGCCCCTGAATAAACAACCCACCCCACATCCCGAGCCCAGGCCAGAGTCCGAGATAATCAGGGTTTGGATGAGAATGATGTTTAGTGTGAAGTTTAGTGCCTCACTGATGAAGACAGGCTGGAGTTCAAGTTTGCCACTGCTTGTTTAGTGAGGCTGCAACAAAAAGCTAATATATTATTAAAATTACTAATATTTTCCTAACATTTGTGAAAATAATAATTGAACTCAACCTGCTATTATAATTAGGAATGTAATAAGAGAATAGCATCTGAACTCTGTTGACCCCTGCACCTGGCAGGCGAGAGCTGCCTTCTCCTGCTGTACTTCTACCCAAATGATAGAAGACAATGTATGTAATGTATTAACTGCTCTGAATGACAATGATTCAACTCGCTGTAAAAAAGAAAAGATAAACGTGAAGGCAAACCAAGACGCTTTGTTTTATGATAATCTGTGATTTGCCTTTCCTCTGAATGCCTGGAAATGTGCTCAGACGTGCCCTCGACTGTCAGAGGTAGTGCTATTTTAGCTATTACAACTTTACACTTTTAACTCCAAAACATACTGTATATGCCCTAAACCCTGTAATATATCTATATTTTTATAACTAATATTGTGACAGAGTCCATTTATTCAATATGATTTGATGCCTTGAATTCTGAGCCTTGATTGAGTAAATACAATAATAAAACTGGACTTGGATTTATCCTAAAATAAAACAATAAAAAACTGAAGATCCAGAATTGTCATTTAAATAGCAGTTCACCAGCAACAGCTTCATTGCCTTCTGCTTTATTTTATTTGTTACGTCTACTGCTGACTTCTTTGTGTTAGTTACATATTTAGGCAGAGTGAAAATAATAATGTGATTGGTAGCTGCACTGAAACCGTATTCGTCCTGACAGTGGGAGCACAGCTAGGCTATTGTTCTTTCAATTGAGTGAGTTTGTACAGTTGTTCATGGGCATTAAATGTTCACTGGGTTTCTTCTTTGAAATAAAATGCACGTTGCATTTAACCCTGTTGTAAAGAAGGGATTGCTTGCAGAGATGGTGCTGATAGATGGGGCATTTCACCAAAGATCTGCAAAAAATATAAAGAAAAAAGACTTGCTGATTGAAAATAGATTTATATCTTTCATCACCAAAGTTACAGTGTGAGCTTTTCTTTCTATCAATAGACAATAGCTCCTCATTTCAGAACGTTTCAAAGGATTTACGTCTCCCAGGCTTTATTTTCTGAGCTGTGATCACTAGAACTCTGCAGACAGTGAGGGCGAGCGCAGAGCAGAGTTTAGCCTGGCTTCACATCCCCCGCTTGCTGGGATGAACTTAACACAAAAAGCAGAACAGAAGGTGGAGTGAAGCCAAAGTCTTCTATTCACCATTTAAGCTTCTCAGTGAAACAAAACAATCAACTCAAACTGCTGGGAATGTATTTGTTTTATACCGAGGAGGGCGTTAATCTGCAGCATGCAGGGTCAGCTGACTGCTTTCTAGAAAAGGTTCTAATTTCCAAGACATAATAATAATAATGTGTATGTATTATCACCATTGTATGTTCCCATACAATGGTGAAATTGGCTCTCTGCATTTAACCCATCCACCACCAGGTGGAGCAGTGGGCAGCTATGGAGGGCACCTGGGGAGCAACTGGGAATAGGGTGTCCTGCTCAGAGAAACCACGAGATGTGTAAGGATCAAACCCGGGACTTTTGTGTCCCGAGTCAGCTGCCCTGCCCCTACACCATCTCGGCCTCCATTAATTGATGTCATCATCACTGCAAGCAACTTTTAGCTTTTCATTCTTTGATCAGCTGTAAAGATATTCTCCTGTGCTTCTGTTTAAATTTTTGTTTAAATTAATCAGCTTTTTTTTTTTCCTCATTAGACTTGAAAAGAATAGCAACTCTACCCTTAACGACTACTAATTCACTTGTGTAGATATAACATTTAACTGTTTTTTGTTGTGTTACCCCTTTAGATGCAAACTAATTCAGAATGCCCTGTTAGCATTGTTAGCATTGTAGTTTTGACTACTGCTGTGCTAACTGTGGGATGGAGCGTAATGCATGTCGATTAAACAACCAATAGCCTGAGAGTCAGTAACAAATGTCCGGAGAGTTCATTCACTTTGACTTGTGTTTATGTTTTTGTTGTCAGTCTGGGAGGAAGGTTCCTTTTTAAAGGTAGGACGTTTTCCTGGTCAATAATTTGTGTTTTGTTGTTTAAATAATTCAGCTTTTCTTATGCAATACATTTCTCAAAGTGATTTAGAGTAGAGTGTTTTCTGTGTATTATGTTATTAACTACTTGGATTATGTTTTCCTCCCTGGGGTTTGTACAAACGAACAAGAGTCTGACACTCTGCAAAAAGAAACAGTGTCATTTGTGTTTTGGGAAGTTATCTCATTTCACACCATACAGTGCTTGATAATCCAGAAAGCTGTTTTTGCTTTCATTTATCTTACTTTTTCTGTTTTCAAAATTATTTATTTCACTTGTTTTATATTGGTTAAAAAAAGTTAATTTGCATGGGATTACCACCACATAGTGCTGCACATGTGATAAATAAATACAGTATATTTTAAAATATTACATTTTTTCAGGAAGACCCTGTTTTGTTTTGGAAGCATACCTCCAATAATATTAAAAAGTGGCACCTCAGATATGTATCGTGTGGCATTACTCCTCTTAGCTTCAGCTTCTTGGAAAGAAGAAACAATAATTGGCTGTGATTTGTCTGTATTTTACCATAATGTAAAGATTTGTTCAATGTACTGTATAACATTGTTTTTAAGAGTCTTTACCCTGTCATTTAAACTAAGACTGAGCCTCAGTGATCAGAATGTGTTTGAACACTATCATTTTTTGTACAGAAGACTTGTTTTATTTAATTATACCTTTTTTAATGACTGCAGCCATGCAAGGGCCAGTATGTCATTAACAATAAAAACAACTAATAAAAAATGGTTTTATGTTGACAGCTTGATTAGCTGGAAATCTGTGACTGCAGTTATCTGAGACCTTGGCATGGAAATGTAAATGTTGATAAAATGTGGATTTTGACTGTTCGAAAAGCTCATATAAGCTGAAATGAATGATTGATTGTTGGATAACCTTGAATATTACTGTCAAATTTAGCTCTAGTTTAACTTAAACCTGTACTATATAGTTCCTTTTTTAATACATTTTCTACGTATTAATAAAATTATGAAAATGAATAAAATCATTGTCTCCCTGTTTGTGAAGCCAGATAAATCAAATCTATTTAAATAGCACATTTTAAGAGCAATTATTGTTGAACAAAACAATGAACGGTAAAAGTATAAGAACATACATAAGAGACCATAAAAACAAACACAGGTTAAAACTAAAACATAATAAGACATAAAGCAAAACCATTCAAGTTGTGCCACAATGTCAACTCTTGGGCTCTATTAAAAGCCAGCAAGTACAAAGTGTTTTAAGGTGAGGTCTGTCTCAGTTTATTACAAGTGAAAAGGCCCAGTCATGTCTGTGGACCAGCCAAGACTTTGAGACAACTAAAAGTAAACGATCATTAAATCTAAGGGATCTGTAGGGCACATAAATATACAAGAGCCTGTCCATTCAGAGCCTTTTATTCAATAAAACCTGAGAGGCTAGCCTGGCTAACACCAACATACAGAAATGAACAGTAATCCATTTGGGAGTTACGAAAAGCATGAATTCAAAGTTATTAAAGGGTAATAATTTCACTTTAACTAAAAGCATAGATTTTGAAAAAGGAGCTGTTTAATACAGAACTAATCTGTTTCTCAAGGTTAAAATTCAAATCAAATATTATACCCAAATCTTTTGCATAAGGTTTTGGAAACAGCTCTGTTGTCCTGTAGGAACACCACTATGGTTTCCACCCATCCATCCACCCATCCATCCATCCATCCATCCATCCATCCATCCATTATCTTTACCTGCTTCTTCCGTTTCGGGTCGCGGGGGTCACTGGTGTCCATGTCCAGCCATCACTGTGCGAGAAGTGGGAGACACCCTGGACAGTTCTCCAGTCCATTACAGGGACACATAGAGACAAACGAGACAAACAACCATTCACTCTCTCACTAGGGACAATTTAGAGTTACCGATAGTCTAACATGCACGTTTTTGGTCTGGGGGAGGAAACTGGAGTGCCGGGGGAAAACCCACGCATGCACGGAGAGAACATGCAAACTCCACCCAGAAAATCAAAGTTTATGCTCATTAATCCAGGTAATAAATCCAACAAAGTTAAGTCTTCACCACTTGCTCTAGCCGAGATCGGATGCTTCCCTCCCTCCCTCTCCGCTTTGCTTTGCTGTTCTGTCTGTTTGTGAAACTGCTGTGAGACTCTCTTGCATTTCTTCCGAACCATAATTATGGACTGTTTTAACCAGTTTGTCCCTCAACTCAATTTACAACATTTCTTTGAAGAGAAGGCAGGCTTTAGGTGAGTCGATTTGCCCTGTTGGCACGTACGCAGCTGGATATCTCATCGACTGGAAGACTTGATGATGTGTCTTTCCCTGCTGCCATCTGTGGATTTAAAGGATGCATATTTAATTGGATTTTCGATAACTGGGTCCTGCTATTTTGGATTCAGCTGGTGCTGGTTTTATCTACAATCAAGGAAGTCATTGGCAGCAAATTTGGACCCAGTCATGCTGCTTGCCTTTATGATGGCTTGGTTCGTGTCTCGTGTACCCAGACTCAAATGCTTTGGGCTGAATGGATCAGATCTCGGGGATTTTACTCAGTCACGTTCCATCGGTGTGGCCATGTTATTTTGGACATTTCGGAACCGAGTGGACCAACACAGACTCAAGGTAGATGTCATTAAATCCTGCCTGTCCCCAAAAGAACTGTGTGCTTATCTAAATTTTGGTTCCCTTGGCTGGTCTTGAAGGCCATCTTATCTGAATTTGCCTGGAGAACGTGATCTGATGCTCACCACCCCCTCCCTGAGGAATTTCCAACTGATAACCAGATGAACCAGCTGAATAAACTTTGTGTCATCATTTCAGGACTCTTGGATTCTCATAGAGGTTATTCTTGGCCATTCCTCGACATACCTCGAGAATGTTTATGGATCTCACCGGAGGACCTTGACTGATTACAGTGACCTCGAGAGCATCTATAAGCATTGCTGACCGCTCTCGTCTCCGATTGCAGAATGTCTACGTAAATATATGCTTGTTTGTGCGAGGTGTTTTTTTAATATTAGAGGTATTTTTTGTCAGCCAAAAAAAAAAAGTCTAAGGAATTTTTTTCGCCCCCAACTGCTACATGTGTCCAGTTAACCACTGTGTTTGTCTGTCCAAACTGGTCTCACTTGTAAATGAGTCTTCGAGGCTCAATGTGATTTATCTGTTTAAATAAAGGTTGAATGAATGAAAAAAGTCAGGTTCTCTGGACAGTTTCTGTTGTTGTTGTTGTTGTTGTTGTTGTCGAAACAAAACTTTCCATCCAAAAAGCACCCTTGCCAGGACTTGAACCGGGACTACCTGCTCTCTGAGAGGTGGCTGCTCTACTAACAGAGCTACCATGCTGCCCACATTCAAAGCCCTTCAGGCTTTTCCTCAGTGACATGGTAGAGCAGTGTTTTTAGGGAAAAAGAATGATGGCACATCGACTGTAGGTTTATCTGAATGTCATCTGCAGAGGAATGAAATGTGATCGTAAATTTTCTAAAGATGGAGCCTAAGGGGAACAGATATTAAAAAAAACGGTCTCAGAATGGATCCTTGGGGAACTCCATATTTGAGAGGGGCAGAGGAAGAAGCAGATTCTCTAAAGCTTGCGGAAAAACTCCTGTCAGGTAAGACCTAAATCAGCATGATGCAGAGCCTTTGATTCCACATTGGTCCACTGGGTCAATGGCAGCTATCAGGTGTAAAAGCAAAAAGACATCTAAAAGAATATTAAAATATTTTAGAATCATAATCATCTTTATTGCCATTGTACAGTTAAGTACAGTTAAATTGTGTTCCGTACAGTCATCTAGAAAGATAGACGGAGGTGTACCGAAGCTGCGGCTTAGATAAGGCGGGGAGCAGAGCATCTTGTTTCCATAATGTCCAAGGAGAATTGAGATGTTCAGCCTTCCAAGGCCAGAGCTCGTTAATTCCCACGTCTGCCTTTATAGTCTCGCTAGTGCACCTCCTGCCGACTCCAAACAGCCAAATTGTGATTACTTATGCTGATGTCAGGCTTACAACTTCTCCTAGATCTATTCCTTCATATTTCGAGAATTTGTCCATAATCCAGATTTCCACTGACTCCAAAAAGCAAAATCCAGTTATCATAAATCCAGTTATGTTTCCAAGAGGGCTCTCCTTTACCCTGTCTTCTTTGATCAATTGTGTTGAGAGACCAGCTGAACAAATCCATAGTTTACTTCAGATGGTATGCAAAAAGGGGCTCTGAAAAGGGTTCACAAGACAAAGACCAAAGCAGAGACGGAGAGAGGGAAGAAGAGCGACCGTCCTCGTTGAAGGCAGGTCAAAAAAGAAAAGGAAAAAAGCTACTTCAGTATTATGCAGGGCTCTAAGACCGGTCTGAAACATTTCAAGTTTTGTACATTTAAAAAGGACTACTGATGCATAAATACTTTATTTTGTCAAACTTTTTTAAAGGAAGTTTTGAAATTACTTAAAATTTTGGATTAGATGAGTCATGATTGGGACAGAAGGATGTCTTGATGTTTGTTCTACAACAGATTAAAGCACACAGGCTCAAACTGATTAGCTAAAATGCTAATGACTTAGCTAAAATGATCTTCAATTAAATTCCCATGAAGAAGTGTGTGGATTGGAGCAGTTTGCTTCTTTATTCTGCCTCCTACAGTATCTAATAATGGAGCGATACATTATAATTTTCTCAGCTCGGCATTTATTCAACCCTTATTAATCTAATTTTCTGAACCGTTGACTCTGGCTGAAAATTATACGTTATGGGTGTAAATATTCAAAGTCCAGCAAGTTGGAAAATATGATCTCATGCTGGAAAATTATAAACTCCTTTAGACACACACGTGTTATACAGAGCCACATGCACAAATCTTTAATTCAGCAAATTTATATTCATTGTTTCACTGTGGTTCTAATTAGCCACAAATTATTCATTCAGGTGTCTGGTCAGCAAAACCAACTTGGTAAATAATGAGGCTGTGTGAAGTTTCTGAATATATTACAGCCAGACACAAAGAATTAAGCAGCACAGCGTTATTGAACAGGAGGGAACAGAGATTAGATGATCAGACTTCAAAAAACTTCATAACCAAAGCAAACTTTATATTTATTTGTTTTTTGGGGAAAGTTTTTGTCAGCTCAGTGGAATTTTAATTTGATAATTTGATATGACTTTTCCCATTATTGCTGATAAATTTTCCTCTAATTTGCTTCCAATCTTCAATAATTGCAGCACTTCAAGGCCAGATCTCAAAACTATTCCACCTTCTCATTAGTCCTTAAATTTAAGTCAGAGTCAGAGTCAGAGTTTCTTTATTGTCATTCGCACCTCATGTGGTACATGTGGTGGAGCGAAATTATGTACACGGGGTCCCAGTTACATCCAACAATAATAATAATAAGTCACATGCGGGGGTTAAGATAATCTGCTACAAAATGGTGCACCCTGAAAAAGGCAGTGCACCATCAACTAATGCCATTATGCTTTTTGATAGACAGACTCATCAGAGAATCCAGCTTGAAACCGATTTCAGCTAATTTTGTAAACATGTTTTGTTGCATCCAGCAGGTGGTGTGACCTCACACGATGAATTGTTCTGATGTCCATCCATCCATCCATTTTCTTCCGCTTATCCGGGGTCGGGTCACGGGGGTAGCAGCCTAAGTAGGGAGGCCCAGACTTCCCTCTCCCCAGCCACTTGGGCCAGCTCTACCGGGGGAATCCCGAGGCGTTCCCAGGCCAGCCGAGAAACATAGTCCTTCCAGCGTGTCCTGGGTCTTCCTCTGGGCCTCCTTCCGGTGGGACGTGTCCGGAACACCTCATCAGGGAGGCGTCCATAAGGCATCCCAAACAGATGCCCAAGCCACCTCAACTGGCTCCTCTCGACGTGGAGAAGCAGCGGTTCTACACCGAGTCCCTCCCGGATGATCGAGCTTCTCACCCTGTCTCTAAGGGAGAGCCCAGACACCCTGCGGAGAAAACTCATTTCGGCCGCTTGTATCCGAGATCTCATTCTTTCGGTCACAACCCAAAGCTCGTGACCATAGATGAGGGTGGGAATGTAGATCGATCGGTAAATTGAGAGCTTCGCCTTTTGACTCAGCTCTCTCTTCACCACGACGGACCTGTACAGCGCCCGCTTCACTGCAGATGCTGCACCTATCCGCCTATCGATCTCACATTCCATTTTTCCCTCATTCGTGAACAAGACCCCAAGATACTTGAACTCCTCCACTTGGGGTAGGACCTCCTCCCTGACCCGGAGAGGGCACTCTACCCTCTTCCGGCTCAAGACCATGGCCTCGGATTTGGAGGAACTGATCTTCATCCCGGCCGCATCGCATTCGGCTGCGAACCGCTCCAGCGAAAGCTGTAGATCACGATCTGATGAAGCCAATAAGACCACATCATCTGCAAAAAGCAGAGACGCAATCCTAAGGCCACCAAAACGGATCCCCTCAACACCTTGGCTGCGCCTAGAAATTCTGTCCATAAAAGTTATGAACAGAATCGGTGACAAAGGGCAACCTTGGCGGAGTCCAACTCTCACCGGGAACAAGCCCGACTTACTGCCGGCGTATGACCCTGTATGACACCGGTCATACAGGGACCTAACAGCCCGTATCAAAGGGCCCGGTACCCCATACTCCCAGAGTACCCCCCACAGGGCCCCCCGAGGGACGCGGTCGAACGCCTTCTCCAAGTCCACAAAGCACATGTAGACTGGTTGGGCAAACTCCCACGCACCCTCCAGGACCCTGCTGAGAGTGTAGAGCTGGTCCAGTGTTCCACGGCCAGGACAAAAACCGCACTGTTCCTCCTGAATCCGAGGTTCGACTATCCGACGGACCCTCCTCTCCAGAACCCCCGAATAGACCTTACCAGGGAGGCTTAAGAGCGTGATTCCCCTGTAGTTGGAACACACTCTATGGTCCCCCTTTTTGAATAGGGGGACCACCACCCCGGTCTGCCAATCCAGGGGAACTTCCCCCGATGTCCACGCAATATTGCAGAGTCGCATAAGCCAACACAACCCTACAACATCCAGAGCCTTAAGGAACTCTGGACGAATCTCATCCACCCCTGGGGCCCTGCCACCGAGGAGCTTTTTAACCACCTCGGTGACCTCAACACCAGAGATTGGAGGGCCCGACCCAGAGTCCCCAGGCTCCACTTCCTCAGTGGAAGACGTGCCGGTGGGATTGAGGAGGTCTTCAAAGTATTCCGCCCACCGACCCACAACATCCCGAGTTGAGGTCAGCAGCACACCACTCCCACTATAAACAGTGTTGGTGGCATACTGCTTTCCCCCCCCTGAGACGCCAGATGGTGGACCAGAATCGTCTCAAAGCCGTGCGGAAGTCGTTCTCCATGGCCTCTCCGAACTCCTCCCATGCCCGAGTTTTTGCCTCAGCAACCACCCGAGCCGCATGTCGCTTGGACTGCCGGTACCCATCAGCTGCTTCCGGGGTCCCACAGGCCAAAAAGGCCCGATAGGACTCCTTCTTCAGCCTGACAGCATCCCTCACCGACAGTGTCCACCATCGGGTTCGAGGGTTGCCGCCGCGACAGGCACCGACAACCTTGCGGCCGCAGCTCTGGTAAGCCGCCTCGACAATAGAGGCACGAAACATGGTCCACTCAGACTCAATGTCCCCCACCTCCCTCGGAACATGTTCAAAGTTCTCCCGGAGGTGGGAGTTGAAACTCCGTCTCACAGGAGTCTCTGCCAGACGTTCCCAGCAAACCCTCACAATACTTTTGGGTCTGCCAGGTCTGACCGGCATCCTCCCCCACCATCGGAGCCAACTCACCACCAGGTAGTGATCAGTTGACAGCTCTGCCCCTCTCTTCACCCGAGTGTCCAAGACATGTGGCCGCAGATCAGATGAGACGATGACAAAGTCGATCATCGAACTGCGGCCTAGGGTGTCCTGGTGCCAAGAGCACATATGGACACCCTTATGCTTGAACAAGGTGTTCGTTATTGACAATCCATGATGAGCACAGAAGTCCAACAACAGAACACCACTCTGGTTCAGATCAGGGGGGCCGTTCCTCCCAACCACACCCCTCCAGGTCTCACCGTCATTGCCCACATGAGAATTGAAGTCCTCCAGCAGAACAAGGGAGTCCCCAGAAGGTGCACTTTCCAGTACCCCCTCCAAGGACTCCAGAAAGGGTGGATAATCTGAACTGCTGTTTGGTGCATAAGCACAAACGACAGTCAGAACCCATCCCCCCACACGTAGGCGGAGGGAGGCCACCCTCTCATTCACCGGGGTGAACCGCAATACACAGGCACCAAGTTGGGGGGCAATAAGTACACCCACGCCTGCTCGGCGCCTCTCACCAGGGGCAACTCCAGAGTGGAAGAGTGTCCAGCCCCTCTCAAGGAAACTGGTTCCAGAGCCCGAGCCATGCGTAGAGGTGAGTCCGACTATTTCTAGCCGGAACCTCTCAGCCTCACACACCAGCTCAGGCTCCTTCCCCACCAGTGAGGTGACATTCCACGTCCCAATAGCCAGCTTCTGTAGCCGAGGATCAGACCGCCAGGGTCCCTGCCCTCGGCCACCACCCATCCCACATTGCACCCGACCCCTTTGGCCCCTCCCACAGGTGGTGAGCCCATGGGAAGGGGGACCCACGTCTCCTCTTCGGGCTGTGCCTGGCCGAGCTCCATGGGTAAAAGCCCGGCCACCAGGCGCTCGCCCGCGTGCCCCACCTCCAGGCCTGGCTCCAGAGTGGGGCCCCGGTGACCCACGTCCGGGCAAGGGAACACTAGGTCCATTTGTGTTTCTCATCATTGGGGTCTTTGTTCTGATGTAGTTTAAATTTTTTGATGCGTTCATGTTTATTCAGAAATCCTTTTTTACATTTTGAAATGACTAAAAAAGGTATATTCTTCAAAAAATGATGGACATTTAAAAAATTGAAATCATAAAAACAAATACAGCAGATTAGTGCTAAAATATTAAAATGTTTTTTTTGTTTTTTTTTTGTCTAAGTGAATGAAACTGTGATTTAAATAACCCCACTCCAGTTCTTATACTTTGTGACTAAATGGACTGGTCATTTAATCAGAACATTTATAGGTGTTAAATTCATTTGTAACATGGGATGCTTCAAAAAAATCACAAGATGCATTATCTTATTTATTAAGTGTACAACATGTGGACAAAATGAGTTTTTACTCTGGTTGGAGATTTGGTTTGTATCTGATTGTGCACCTCGTTGTTCAATATTCTGACTATATGTATCTCCTGATGCCAAACAGAGAAATATTGCTACATCCCAGTTTGTGGCTTTCATTTTTAACATATGATTATAAGTTTTAACTTATATTTAATTCACTTCATGCACATTTTTGTGTAGAATAACTAAGAAAAGCAGCTTTTTGATGTCAGGCCTTAGTTTAAATGTTAACATGACAGGATGGCATGCGTAAACTAGAATAAAGCACATTTTTACTGTGTTCTTATAATCCAAGTTATAAATAGATAATGATATTTCACTTATGAAACATAAGCACCTTTTAAATACAGCTACAGGTGTATCTATATACAAAAAAAAAAAAAAATCTGTCCACCTATATACATTTCATCCATGTATTCAAGATCACGTTGTGATAGAAAGTGATGAAAAGTAACTGCTGCCCTTGGTTTTCCTGTGGCTCTTTATGTGAAAATATTGCCGTTACTCAGAGGACGTTTGGTTTATTCAGCTGTTTGTGCAAATTCTCAAATTAAATTTGTCTTTAGAGAGACTGCATGCTTTTCAGATTTGGTCCCATCCTCAAACAACACAAGAAAATAGAATAGCTGATATGACAACAAAATCTTTCCTGCAGTGCGTCTTTTTTCTTCTTCTCTTGGCAGCTCCCTTCTTCAGGGGTCACCACAGCGAACTATTGTAACTCGCACAAAGACCTGGTGATTGTTTTTACAACAGAAGCCCGTCCTGACACAACCACAGACCACCGAACTACCACAGCCCTCTGTGTGGAGCAGAGAGCTGCCATCTAGGGCACCCACGGGAGCTGATGATGGAGGCTAAGGGCCTTGCTCAAGGGTCCAGAGTGGGGCAAAAGAAGGTGGAGGCAGATGTACAGGTCCTTCTCAAAAAATTAGCATATTGTGATAAAGGTCATTATTTTCCATAATGTAATGATAAAAATGAAACCTTCCTATATTTCAGATTCATTGTACACCAACTGAAATATTTCAGGACTTTAATTGTTTTAATACTGATGATTATGGCATACAGCTCATGAAAACCCAAAATGCCTGTCCCAAAAAATTAGCATATTTCATCCCACCAATGAAAGACAAGTGTTTTTAATACAAAAAACACCAACCTTCAAATAATCATGTTCAGTTATGCACTCAATACTTGGTCGGGAATCCTTTAGCATGAATGACTGCTTCAATGCGCCGTGGCATGGAGGCAATCAGCCTGTGGCACTGCTGAGGTGTTATGGAGGCCCAGGATGCTTCGATAGCGGCCTTAAGCTCATCCAGAGTGTTGGGTCTTGCGTCTCTCAACTTTCTCTTCACAATATCCCACAGGTTCTCTATGGGGTTCAGGTCAGGAGAGTTGGCAGGCCAATTGAGCACAGTAATACCATGGTCAGTAAACCATTTACCAGTGGTTTTGGCACTGTGAGCAGGTGCCAGGTCGTGCTGAAAAATGAAATCTTCATCTCCATGAAGCTTTTCAGCAGATGGAAGCATGAAGTGCTCCAAAATCTCCTGATAGCTAGCTGCATTGACCCTG
>NC_056506.1:32442278-32453507 GCF_014905685.2 Nematolebias whitei
AGCTTTTTTATATTTTTTTTTTTTTTTTTTTTTTGAGTAAATAGTTTCAGCACTACATGGATTAAACGATGAAGCCTTGTTCTGTTTGCAAACCATCCTTTACTTCCTGTTTCTACCTTTTCCTTCCTACTCCGTTTTCCTTCCATCCTGTGACGACTCCACATCTCTCCACAGGACTTAACATGAAGCTGGTGATGGCGTGAAGGTAGGTGGTGAAAAGCTGCGTTGTGAGCCGCCTGCAGCCTCCCGTGCACTCCCAGAGTATCTTACATCTCACTGAGCCCAGAAACTTAACAGGCGCTGGCAGGCATCTGAATACGAGGGAGCTGCAACCCAGATCTCCCAGTTAGCCTCTCGGTGAGATGGAGTTGTAAACACTGGGGCATAATTGGGCGACTGGCCGAAGAACAGCTTGATTCTCATCAGACATTTATTGATGCTCAGAGCACCGTGAGCTGGAATGGGAAAGACTGAACAGAGAGGGCCTCACATAAATCACAGCTACAAGGAAGCCATGATGACGTCTTCTGTGGAGCTGAATGTGAGGTAAGAGCTGCTATTCTAGCTGAACATCACACTTTGTGCCGTTTATTCCTTTATTTCTTACCCCAGAGATGAGCTGTATGCATTTGTCCTTGTTTTACTTGCTGTATGTCGAATGAAAATGTGACAACACTTTTCAGAACACTTGAAACTTAAAGGTAAGAGGAAGTTTTGTTCTCTACAAGGCATTTGTAAGTTAACTGTTTTTCCTTATGTCAACAAACATTGACTGGCAACCAGTTTCACAACCTAAAGCCTAAAGTACCAGTAAAACCATCAAACTTTGTCTTCTTCTATGTGAACCGGCCTGCATACAGTTTAGTGATGTTATCTCTACATGGGCAGACAGCTGAGCTTCAGAGGAACTTTTCCAAATGAGAAGAAAAAAAGAGAAGTTAAAGTTTAGTTTAAGCTTGATTTTAGGTGGAGGAGTCACACTTCCTTTTCTGTGTGGGGTTTTTTTTTAGCCCCCAGAAATTCTTAACATCCTCTTCTTATTGTTTCAGAATGACATGAAGTCAACTTATTCTTGTGTAGTAGCTAAACATTTTATTGGGTTGTTCTTGGTACTAATAAGGAGCAGCAGCACGCTACTCAGAATGAGCAACGCAACAATTATCCCGTTATTGTCGATGTAAGCACCGTTGGTTTCACTCTATACTTTATAGATCGTCTTAAGTTTTTAGGCTAAGAAAGTAAACTCTGAATTTCCAATGCAGCATTCATCATTTCTTGACTCCTCACACTCATTGGCGCCAACTGGAAATGATCCCAGTCACGTCAGCTGGTTTGTGCAGTTAAATTTCAGCCAAAGCTGATGCATCAGTATTAGCTGTCCAATTATTTTATGACACAAGTACCTGCCTATAAATATACATAAACATCATATGAGCAGCTGCTCCAGATTTATAGTTATAGCTGTACGACTTGAAGGATTTACATTTCTGGATTCAGTAGTCTTGCTTACTGTTGTTACTGTACTGAGTTATGTACCGTTTCCTTTTTTTTTTTTTTTTCAGGCCAACCAGGAAGCAGTTTGATGTTTTGTAGTTTGCCAGAAGGAACTTTTAAATCCTCCTGTCCTGGTTGAACTACGTCCTCGGGAGCCCCTCAGATGTGAAAGCAGAAACTTGTGAAAGTGTCACTCGGGGCTACAGTGACCTGAGAGAGAAGCTTCAGCGAGACTTTGTTCTGCACTTTATCAAATCACCTGCAGAAAAAAACGTATCCTTGTCCTTCTGATAGGATGCATCTTCAGAAGACACAATGTGAGCAGTGTGTGTGTGTGTGTCACTTTGTTTTTCTTTCTGGCAATTATTTTAGTCCTAACTCAGTACACATTAGGTTTAAATCCTACTGAAGGGAAACTGTGCTGTTTTGGCACGCGAGCAACCTTTTCTGTCATGGTCGGTGCTCTGGGTTCAGTTTCACTTTAGTTTACTTTGTCTGTGTTCTCGAGCTGCTCATGTCTTGGTGGTTTCCGGTGTCATTTCTCATCTCTCCCTCTGTCAGCCTTCTCAGTATTTTTCCAGTCAGCCTGCCACCTTCACCTGTCCTCCATCAGTGATCGCTCCATGTATTTTTCTCTCCCCCCTTCATGAGTGTCTCTTTAAGTACTGTGTCAGTTTGGTTGTTTCTTGTCCGTTCATTATGCTTTCAAGCTGTTCATGTTGGTTTCCATTTCAGTTGTAGGTATTTTTATTTGTTTTTTTCAGTTGTGCTCATTTCTTCTACGTTCAGCTTAATTGGGCAAACATGTTCTATCTGCTTTCTTCTGCTAATTTAAGCTTATTCTACATTTTCAGCTACCTTTCTAGCATTTTTAGTTAATTTCATCTGTTTTCAGATATTCAAGTTTTTCATGGGAATCTCTGCGACTTTCAGCCTATTTCCCTTTTTTTCCTGCTAATTACAACTTGTTATAAAACAACAAAGTCCATGCTCAATAATCCAGGTTTACAATCCAACATTTTTCAGTCAGGTCATCTGGACAGGTTCTTTTTTTTTTTGTGCTGAAACGTTTCGCCTTCGGTCCGGAAGGCTTCATCAGTCAAGGAAACACAACAAAACTGATTCTTCCCCCAACAGCTTACTCCAAAGTGGAACAAACCAGTTCAGCTTGTGATAAGATGGTCTCTTTGGTACGCTCCCTCCTCCATTGCCAGCCCTTGGAGGGGGTTACATTAGCTACATTAAATTAGCTGCTTTTCAGCAAGTTATTCTGCATTAAGCATACACACTGCTTTTTCATAGGAAATGCAATTTTTCTAGTTTATTTTACTTTAGGTTTTTTTTTGTTTGTTTTGTTTTTTGCTGGGGGGGGGGGGTTCACATCTGGGTTCTGATTCTCCACCAAACATATTTCCTTTCTCTTTTGTTTTCTTTTGCTTTTTTTGGCAAAAAACAATAATAGAACACTTAGATAAGCGTTCTTAAAAAGTGAATGCTTAAACTGCAGCATGATCAACATCTCCTTTTTACTTAATATATTTTTATGTGATGCTGCAGAAACACCAGTATATAATGTGTTTGTTTGTTTGTTTGTTTGTTTGTTTTTTTTAAGAAAAAGTCCACACATTCTAATTTTATCAACCAGTTTAACTTATCAGTTATTCCAATATGCACTCTTAGAGATAACATGAAAAGGTTCATGAGACATTTGATCAAAAATAAGGTGCAGTAACACAGAGAGACACAGGCCTTTACTGTCCTTTGTCATTGAGCAGTAAGTACTGTTACAGTGAAAATAGTTGGAATTTCAGTATTTTATTCAGGTTGAACAGTTCATTAAGATTCTTTGATGCACAAAAAAATGCTTCATCGCTATTATTTATAAAATGTCGGAATGAAATAAGAGAAGTCTGTAATCTAGAGCACAAACAAAACATAAGGAAGTGTCAGTGTCAGACCACACAAGGTTATGTCACAGTTTGTGCTTCATTTAAAGCTGTCAAACGTTTTTAGTTCTCAGAAAAGAGCCGAAGCCTGTCTGTAAAAGATAATGACTCGGCTGTTCTTGTGTTCCGTTTATCTGCTGAGAAATATTTGTCTTGTTCCTAAATGTATCCATGATAGATATGGAATTCAACATGTAAACACTTATCTAAGGCAACACTAAGAACTCTTATAGCAAAAATGAACATTTCAGGACAGTCAGTGGAAAGATAGATCCAGGTCAGAGGTCAAAAAGGGAGAGTCCCTTTATGCTACAGCAATTTAGTTACTTTATTTTCTTTAAAAGTCTTTATAACTCGCTTCTAGTTCTAGAAACCCATGCTATTTTTTTTTTTTTAAACATCCAAAGCAAGTACAATCTTTCTGAGTGACTCTTTTATTCCCACAGTATCCTTTTTGCTTCTTTAGCTGAAAATTCTGAGAAAAAAGGGGAACTCAGAAAGTCCCTGCTGATTTAAATTGAACCTTTCGGGGGGGAAAAAAAATTCATCTGCAAGTGGATGAAGCTGTTTATTTTTGCATCGGCAGAGGACTAACCTTTTCTCCTTGCCAGCTAAGACAGAAATATTTGCTACACAGTGAAGTCCAAGAAAGCGTCATGTGTCCCATGAGAACTATGCTGGTATTATTACGTCATTATAAGTTAAAATAGTGGTCGGGCTCCATGTGCAGTGAGGGGCTCTTGTAAAAAGTCAAACGTTTCAGTGATGGTTTATAAAAGAGCCCAAAGCAATTCCATATATAGCCTGCTTGTGTATTTCTCCATCACACTCGTTACCTGCGTAGACCCAAACATTTTCCAGAACTGAGTCACAGTTCAGCTCAGCCTCTGAGGGGATTTGTTTTATTAGCAAGCTTTTCCTGGACGCTTGTCAGACCTCACTACAATCACACTTTTGTCATTTTTCATTAGCACTCACACTCAAGAACTAGCATTCTGGCTTCATGTTTCAGTGTACAGTATGTCGTGTCACAGACATGAGGCCGCAGAGATCGGTAACTCTCTTTGACACAGTCCAGTAATTCGGTGAGCCTACACTTAACGCCGCTGGTATAATGTCACAGCCACTCTTCCTTTTTATCACGGTTGTCTGACTGGTGGTCCAACATAAGCTTGGTGGCGTTTCCTGTCATTTGTTCTGCTGCAGACCGGAGCAGGATAAAAGAAGATGCACTATTTGAGCTTTTCCCTCATCAGGTGAGCTCCAATGTGGAAAACCAGATGGCAGCTGCAGCCATTACAGCAGAGGGTCAGCACTGTATAAATTGAGAGTAAAGTTTCTGCAGCGGAAATAGACCGTATATGAGGGTCAGTGCAGCATAAGTTGAACTCAAGGTGTCCTTGGAGGGAAGAGAGGGTATAATGGAGCGCTTATTAGATAAGAAATCAAGGAAAGGGCAAAAAGGGCAAAAATCCCTTGTGATACATTTATCCAGTAACTACTACTCATTTGTATTGAGACAGCTTCTGGAGCCTGGTGCATACCATACTGCTCTTTTAGCACAGATTGGAAAAAGTGAGTTGTCTCATGTTTAAAATGAGAAACAAAAAGTACAATTTTGAATAATCAAAAATAATTATAGCATTCCTTGAGGGTATATGTGTTGCCCTCCACCCCGTATGACATAATTTCAATTAAAGATCTTGACTATGTGTTGGGAATAATTGTCAGCCACTACCACAGCCCCTGTTGAGGATGGCTGTGGCTGAGTGGTTAGAGCAGTTGTCCTCTAATTTACGAGTTGGAGGTTAGAATCCACCAGCAGTCACATGCCGAAGTGTCCATGGGCAAGACACTGAACACCTCATTGCATCTGATGTGTGTCTCATGGGTGTATGAATGTTATAAAGCACTGATTATTGTACTTGCCGCCATACACGTCGCACCTCCGTATAAGTCGCATCAGTCCAAATATGTCTAATAAAGTGGAAAAAACATAAATATGTCATTTTGTTGTATAAGTCACATCTATTATGCATCACCGCTGGTGCATTGCATTTGTTCTGTGTCACCGCTGACCACCCGGAAACATGGGCCGGTGTTGTGCCAAAAATCAATTGGCTGCCAAATGGTGACCACGGAAGCGTGCACAGGAGGACTTTAACAAGAATTTAATCAGATTAACACTTAAAAACAATTATTTGTTTGCTCGACATTATAGCAAATGTGTGTCTCAGTTGAACTTTTCCTTTAATGGTCAAATCAGCTGCATTTTGCCTGGGCGGGCGGCGCGTCGAAATGCAACTGATTTGACTTTTGCTCCAGGAGTTCCAGAGCTAGACAAAGGTGGCTTTGTATGGCAAGCCAAGCGTCTCATTAATAGCCATGTTTACCTAATAATGAGGCACTTGGCTTGCCTTATCAGTTGTGAGCCCTCAAACAGAATTGACTCAACAGTTAATGTTAATATTGTCAACAAAGATCTTGCACAGTGATAGTAATATTTGTTGGAGACCACTATCAGCACTACCTTACCAAAATTTAGCTCAATATCTGTAAACTTGACTGGGTTATAGCTGTTTTTATGTTTGCTGAGACTGATTAGCTGTCAGTGACATCTTGAACTAGACTGACTTCAAATTTTAATTGGCTGCAAATGTATATCTAGTAATACATTTCTTAAAGCGTTATTAAAATCCAATTACTAGTGGAATATTTTGCTAACAGACAAACAAACCCACCCACACTAGCTTGATTGCCTGCCTTTCAGTGCAGGGTGTAATAAATATTCAAGGATTTCTGTAAGGTTAAAAGCGTGCAGAAGGGTGACTTGAACACCCACAGTTTGAAAGAAGCAATCAAAATCAGCAGCAAATGGAAAATAGAGTCAAATCATTTTCATATAATCTACCCTAAAAAAAATAAAGTGTGCAAAAAGATTTCCATCAAGGGAAAAACTGCTTCACTGAGGCCATTAATCAACTCTTTCTGGAGGTGACTGAGCCTCAGCAGCAGCCGGGTTACAGTTTCACCGTGTGGGCAGTGAACGCCCCACCAGTCTGAGCTGGCACTTTGCATAAATATGTTTGTGTGTGAACGCAACAGAACATTTTTATTTGTCTAAGAACCATCAGACACACCTACAGGACATGGTGAGGCTTGTCTCATCAGATTTCATGCAACCATGCCCTGTAGACACAACTTCAACTTCAGTTAGTCACATGATGATTAGGAACAGGAAGTGTGTGTGTGTGTGTGGGGGGGGGGGGGTTGAGGTAAGCAGACAAGGCACTTTAACTTATAGCGGCTGCAGAAAATCATGGAGCTGCTGTTTTCTAGCTTAACTAAAATAGTAAAATAAATTAATACTTGTGTCACCAGAATACAAGGCACACATTAAAGGGATAGTCTGGGTATTTCTGAAGTGGTGTTCTGTCGAACAGTTATCATTACTTCAAGTTCAAGTCAAGCTTATTGTCGTTCGCATCACATGTGATACATGAGGTGGAACAAAATTAAGTACTCAGAGTCTCAGTTACATCTAAAAATAGCAAAAATATAAAGTGTAAAAAGGAACAGTAAGGATCTAAGATATTCACTAAACGAACGCCAAATGGTACTCTAAAATGTCTAAGATAGACACTAAACACTATGTAAAACAAGATGACGTAACAACAGCAGCCTGAACATGAGTCATTGGTGAGCAGAAGGGTATGAATGAATCCAGCAGCATGAGATAATCAGCAGCATGAGATCAGCAGCATGGATATTCAGCAGCACAGATAAGTCATATATCATCAATTAAAGTGGCATTACAGTGATTTTCTTTTTTTTTTATTCTTACAGTATTCCTTACCATTCCTTACAATAGTTACTACCTCATCAGCCATGATATCATAGAGCAAGGAAAAGGAAGAAAAGTCTTAGGCTAGGCTAATGGCTAGCAAAGTTCATTTTTATTAACTTGTATAACAACTTTTTTAATTTGTTCAACTCAAAAGCAAAATACAATTGTGACATAATTATTGGCCAATTCAAAAGCTCTACACTTTCAAATGGCACTGCTTGGGTAGTTTATTGCTGTTTTATCTAACAAACCATGTCTGTGTTACTGGCTACTGTTAGCATGTATGGTAGTTTTGAAAATAAGAGTTGTTTATAAGCCTGAAAACTGATAAAACTCCAGTTTGCCTGACCATTAGCCCAGACTGGATGCAGCCTTATGCCTCTCTCTTCAAGATACGTGTTCAGATACTGAAGTCACCGCTGATCAAGCACTATTATACTACCTATCTGAAAGAATGTTGCATCAAATAACACTAAACTACTCCTTTCAGCGCTTATGAGTTCACTCCCCCTCATATCATATTGTATGAGAGGCGATACACATTATGTGTCAATGCACTTTAAACAGAGGTCACTTCAGATACTTTTTCCTTACTTGAATACAGACCCTGCTTTGCTCGACTGAACTAAGAGAGCATTGACCACAGTGCCACAGGCGATGTGACAGAGTGAGGGCATTTTCAAGTGTGTCTACTTTCACATGACATCCTTCTTTTATGTTTTCCTTTCATCCAACTTGTTCATCTGATGCTGTTTGCAACACCAAGACAGTTTTCATTTATCCTTTTTTTACAATCTCATGGGACTCTGGGACGGGTGGATTGCTGTTTTGTGTCATTGTGCAACTTGTCTCCACCTTTCCTGCAACACGCTGGTGTTGTTGCAAGTTTTTTTTTTTTGGATTAGTAAAACAGCAGAAGTTAATCCGTTGCGCAACAGAGTTGTTAAAGGACTCCTTTTTGAATGTAGTGTGTCGTTTTCTTGCTTGGGTTACCGAGAATTTATGCCCCTCTGTGTGACGTATGTGGTGTGTGAGTGAAAAAAAAAAGCAGCCACAAGAATCTAGTACGCCATGCAGGAAACATAAGCAAAGACAGAGGGCCCATTCTTACACAAAGTGGGCAGGACACTGTGACCAAAACACACACACGCATGCAGAGGAGGAGGAGGAAAAAGACAGAAAACAGTTAGAGAGGGAAACAGGAACAGAAAGTGAAGACTTGTCAAGATGTCTGAGTGAGGAGTACCAGAAGAGAACCGAACAGAGCAGAAGCCACATGCCAAAACAGAAAGAACAGAAGTCTAAGCAGCTGGCTGGATTAGACAGGAGGGGAGAGGTGACCTGCTGCTACAGAAGTGCCTGCAGGGTAAGGTGCCGCTTTCAGAGAAAGATCTTGAGTGCCAGTAAATGCTCTAAAATGCTTTTAAGTGGTTTATATAAGCGGGTGATGTATTTGTGGAGTGATTTGAGGCTACAGTGTCACTTCTGTGCCAAGACGTCTTTTTAAAAAGGAAACTTGTTTTGGCTGTGGTTTGACAGGATGTTATCCAAGTTACATTAATAAGATGATAAGTTTCTTCCTGCCTTTAAGCGCGTCAGAACATCAACAATCTTACATGTATCGTTTCAATGAAATGCTAATATGCAGAAAAGTCTATATTTATTTACTGTATTGCAAAAACAGCAAAAGACGCTTTATTGATTTGTTTAAATGCTTTTTAGTTTTATCTAAAGAGCTTCCTTTAGTTATGTAAGCAATTCCTCTATTTTGTTCATTTCACTATAGGATCAAGTTGACACAAGTCTGAAGTGAGTTTACCCCTGTTTGTTGTGGAAAACTACCCAGTAACCACTATAAGACCACAGCAGCCCGCTGTGGTCTATGACCACTGTTTTATGTCATAAAGACAGTGTTTGTGGACGATATAAATTGAGACAAATATCTCAAAGCACTTTGTTTCATAGGTTGTGACCGATTAGAGCTCTGCTGCTTACTGTGCGCTTGCGGCAAATCATTAAAGATTCCTGCCATGCCTTCTGTCAAAACTCATCTTTTAGGTCGCACATGCTCCTTAAAAAGCAGCAGGGGCCAATTCAGTGCAATCACAACATTTGTCAGCCCCTTCCTGGCTTTGTGCATTCCAGAAATGGGCCTTTCCTGTACAGGATTGGCTCAAGGAGAACCCCATGTCATGAGAAAGTGACGAGGGCAGAGAGAGAGGATTACAGAATGAGATGCCAGGGAAATTATTGGAGAGGAGGAAACAATTTTTTTTAAGGAATTCTTTTAAAAACAACAAACCAGCCTTGTTTGTGACGTGCGCTTTAGTGATAGCGCCTTCTCTAAATAATGCTAAAGGGCTTTGGTTATTGATCACATTTGAACAGAGTGTGAACTTTGTTTCACAAATAAATTACTAGATACCTGTAGACCAAAAAAAGGATCAGATGACATCGTGTTTTGGTGATAATTGTATTTTTTTTTCTGTTTGTGTAAACACTTACACTCACCAGGATAACTCAGTGATCTCATTGTTCCAGACCCGAGTCATTTGGTGACTTATCCATTCCAGTTGATGACTTTATACTGATTCACTGCTGGCCGGCCCTTTTATCCGGCCAGGTTAAACCTCTGTAGCTCCTCTCCTGCAAACTTATTGTTCAGTGGTTCTGGCTTGTCATGTTGACAGGGCTTTCATAATGTGAGGAAGATTCAGGGCTGCAGTTCAGAGCTCAGCACAACAGTATGTACAAGCAGCCAGCAGCACCGAACGATTACTGCAGGCTGTAACACCTCAGCGTGAGCAGGCCCGTGGGATATATAATCAGGTTTCTGTCTAAATTCAGCATGTTTTTATGTGTAGGTTGTTGGATTATCCTACACACCATGAGGGAGGAGTCATACATACAATGTGAATAAATAAAGGTAAGTGTCTTGGCATGTCAGACATCCTGAATTAAAGTCTAACGTGAAGAATAACTGAAACAAAATGAAGTCAAATTGTTAAAAATAAAGGAACAAAAATTGTACTGATTTATTATTTTTACTAATGACATTGATAATACTGAAATGTTATGAGCTTTATGTTCATTATACGTGTGAACCACAGATTTTCATTCACTTTCAAATGTGGCAGATGAAGCCAGTCAAGATTTAAAGGAAAAGGTTGAAAAATACAAATTTGGTTGTGTAATTTTCCTCTACTGGAGTTTCAATAAAAGATAATTATTAGATCATTTTAAAGTTTAATGAAATAGAATTACGTATGTGTTAAAGATATTTCTGGGTGTTTGAGGACTTTATCTCTAAAATGTCTGAAATGGGCACCTGACTGCACACTCTCTGTCAGAATTAAGGAGTCAGAATAATCAGGCACTTGTAGTCGAAAGAGGAATTGTTTGGTGCATTTTTTGTCCCGTCACGGATCGAAGTGTCACGGGTCAAAGTTGGGGGAATTGGAAATACCCTTTGTTTGTCTGTGCATGTTGTGAACGTGACAACTTGAAAAGTAAGTGAAGTACCAGCTTCCATTTTGGTTTGTGGCTATATCTAGGTGTCAAAACGGTCACCATCAAAAATTACCTCGTCATTGTCTAAGATGAACACTGATATACATATTTTTTTTTCTTCTTTTTTTTCTTTTGGCTGCTCTCTGCATTATAGTGGTTGCCACATTGAACTAAGTCGCACATAGACTTTGCCATTTTTTTTCCACCGTATGTCCTTCCTGACACAACCACAGACCATTGAGCTACCACAGCCCTTTGTGTGGAGCAGAGAGCTGCTATCTAGGGCTCCAGCAGGAGCAGATGATGGGGGTTAAGGGTCTTGATCAAGGGCCCATAGTAGGGCAAATGAGGCTGGGGGCCACCACTCCCGGTGCAGAAGTTTGAGAAGGTGGGCCTGTGATTGGAAGATCACAGGATCAACTCCCGTTATAT
>NC_056506.1:32453907-32464897 GCF_014905685.2 Nematolebias whitei
CGTGCATGCGTGGGTTTTCTCCGGGTACTCCGGTTTCCTCCCACAGACCAAAAACATGCATGTTAGGCTGATTGGTAACTCTAAATTGTCCCTAGGTGTGAGTGAGAGAGTGAATGGTTGTTTGTCTCGTTTGTCTCCATGTGGCCCTGTGATGGACTTGCAACCCGTCCAGGGTGTACCCCGCCCCTCGCACAGTGATTGCTGGACATGGGCACCAGCGACCCCCGTGACCCAAAATGGAATAAGCGGGTAAAAGATAATGGATGGATGGATGGATATTGTATTTGGAATGGTATGGTATTAAGTTTATTCATTTAAAAAAAATACAAAACAATTCCATAACAATATAAAAAAATACAAGAGATTTAAAATGAAAGGCAGCAGAAAGAAGAAAAAATCTTATTATATCTGCCCCTTTTTCAAACAATTAGTTCAATCATAATAATTTTCAAGTAACAGAACAAAATGAATAACTCTTTCTCCATCCATCCATCCATTATCTTTACCCGCTTATTCCATTTTGGGTCACGGGGGTCGCTGGTGCCCATGTCCAGCAATCACTGTGCGAGGGGCGGGGTACACCCTGGACGGGTCGCAAGTCCATCACAGGGCCACATAGAGACAAACGAGACAAACAACCATTCACTCTCTCACTCACACCTAGGGACAATTTAGAGTTACCAATCAGCCTAACATGGATGTTTTTGGTCTGTGGGAGGAAACCGGAGTACCCGGAGAAAACCCACGCATGCACGAAGAGAACATGCAAACTCCACCCAGAAGGCCCCTGGACCGGGGTTTGAACCAGGGACCTGCTCGCTGAGAGGCAGCAGCTCTACCAGTTGCGCCACCGTGCTGCCATAACTCTCTAATTTTTCTAATTCTAATACAAAACACACATTAAGCTACTTCATATATATTTTTTTAACGATTCAGCTTTGACCTTTTTCTTAAATGTACACATTGACTTGACATTTTTAACGTCACTCTCTAGACCATTCCACAATCCAACTCCTTGGATTGAGGTAGACCTTCCCTTCAGACTAGTTCTGAATTTTGGTTTGACAAATATCTCTATCCCCTTAAGATTATAACAACTTTGTCTTTTAACAAAATTTCTTTGGATATTTAATGGTAATGTGTTATTTTGAGCCCTATACATAACTGATAAAATACTGTAATCTACCAAATCATGGAACTTCAATAACTTCAGTTGATAAAATAATGTGCTTGATGGGTGACTGTAATGATTTCTGGTGATAATTCTTACAGCTCTTTTCTGTAAAATAAAAATAGGTTTTGTAATTTTTTACACGCTTTCCCCCAAACATCAATGCAATAGATTAAATGTGGAACAATGATTGTGTTATACAACATGTACAGAGCTTTATCATTTAATAATTCCCTGACTTTGTATAGTACTGCAATAGATTTAGATATTTTTGTTCTTACAGAATTTATGTGATTTTCCCATGTTAGCTGTTCATCAATGATTACACCCAAAAATTTCATCTCATTAACTCTACAAATCTCAACACCCTCAATTTTAAATGGATCGTCAACAGTTCTCTTTTTGTTACTAAATAGCATGTATTTAGTTTTATCTAAATTTAATGATAATTTATTAAGGTTTAACCAAGTTTGTATTTTATCAAATTCTGTCTTCATCAATTCCAACATCCGTTTTACATCTTTACCCAAACAAAAAAATGTGGTGTCATTTGCAAAAAGGACACATTTGAGGAGTCCTGATACATTCACTAAGTCATGCACATATAAAATAAATAACTTTGGTCCAAGTAGAGAGCCTTGAGGAACTCCACACGTGATATTGCAGAGGTCAGATCTTACACCATTTATTTGTACAAACTGTTTCCTATCTTTAAATAGCTAGATACCCAGTGTAATGCTGGTCCTCGTATACCATATTTATTCAATTTTTCAAGGAGAATAGTACTGTTTTTGATCGACAGCAGTAGTTATTTGTTCTATTAATTCCATGAGAGCCATTGATGTAGAGTTTTATGCTCTAAGCCGATACTGACTGCTACTTAGAATGTTTTGTTTAGTAATAAATTTATCTAATCTGGTCACAAATAGTTTTTCTAGAATTTTTGAGAACTGTGGTAATAAGGATATCGGTCTATAATTATTGAACATACATACGTATTTCTGTAAAGCACTTTGTGATTTTATCTATGAAAAGTGCTATATAAATAAAGTTTATTTACTTACTTACTTACATTTGTGTACTGCTTGTATAGCTTGTTTTAAAATGCATCTTACAAGTTACTTAAGTTCTCTCAAGTTGTTAGTTTTCCGTAAGCCACATACATCTGCAGTTATAAATTTGCATAAAGATAAGTGGGTTAAAATGGGCGAATACATTTGTAATAATACTTTGCACTTTTAATTAGAACCAACTCGGAAATAAAAGTATTTCAGTCAACAAAGAGGATTTTCAATTTCGATCTATTCTATATGAACTGATGAGATTTCTCGAGCCTCTGACTCAGTTCAAGTGTGCCGCTTCCTGTTGAGCAACAGAGCAGGAGGGAAGTTAGCGTCTCTCTGCAGGTAAACTTATTTCACACATGAGTTGCAACGTGTGGTGACAGCCACATCAAATCTATTTTCTCTCCATTTGCAGGTGCATCTTCTGTCTCTCTATAAGAAGCAACCATACGTGAGATAAACATGTTTCCTGCCTCCTCCAACTCGAGTACAGAGTCTAAAGCTGAAAGCTGCAGCGCTACTTGAGTTAAATGACGTTTAGTGTCATTTAGGGGGAAAAGGGGGGAAAAATTGTTGTTCCCTAAGGCTTTAGACTTAATCAAATGGTTTGTGCTTTCATTAAACAAAGAAGCAGCTTAGTTTTATTCGAACTGGTTTTATCTGCACTTTAGCAACAGAAAGTGTTTCATTCAGAACTGATTCAAAGAAACAAAGCAGAAGAAAATAATACAGATACTGAGACAGATTCCACCAATTTGAAATCATTAGCTGAGTAGATGCAGCTAAATCTCCTTCAGGAGGTCTCACTTCGGCCTTTCTCTGTCACTCTTCTTGTTTTCCCTGACACTCTGTCACAATCTCCATCTCAGCGGGACACTTAGAAAGATTGCTTCTCTCTCGTTCTGTCTCGCCTTCCCTCAGACACAATCTCCCTTCATTTCTTTCTCTATTTGCCTCCCTGATCCTCTGCGGGACTCTTGAATGGATCTGCTCTGAATCCTGAATGACTCCTCTGCAATATTAATGAAAGAAAAGCTAAAAAACAAAATTCTGAGCCGACACAGACAAAAGGGAGAAACGCGAGATAGAAAAGACAGATGGATGGGAAGAGAGGGCCAAGGAGGGAGAAGGACAAACTTTATGCTTGGAACCACTTTTCTGTCAGAGGTTATATATTCATAATTTGTTTTGTTTTTTTGTTTTATTCACAGCTACACCAGTTCAGCAATTCAGCAAAACTGAAAAAAAAGGCAAGAGGACACGAGGAAACTCAAGAAACTCAAGTGGAATGCGGACCTGCCTCACCAAACACAACTACCGATCAAATCATAGCAGCTGGTTGATTTCCAGCCAAAGATCACCACCAACAAGAGAGCTTGGTTGTTAAGACGATACAGTGAACACTTGTGAACAGAAGGCATCCATTAAGTTAACTTCCAGTGTCTTTGTTCAACAGAAACCCCACAAGCCTGAACACATCGATCAGATAGAGCACTGCTTAATGGAAAATATCTCATCTGGGATCTTTAGGACTTTGAGCAGCTTGTGAAACTCAGAACTCAATGAAATTTTCTGACTTGACAGCAGATGGACTAATATAGTCTCCGTTTTCAACAGAAAGCATCATAAATCAACTTTTGACCTTCAAAAAGGACTCTCTAAAGGAGCCGTTCCAACTATTTGCTTAGCTCAAAAAAGCGTCACATCTCTGCAGCCCATAAGCCATGGAGGGAAAGTTCAGCGCCATCCAGGACTTTTTCACCCAGCTTTGGAGTTTTGTCACGGATAAACACAACCAGGGCGTGTACAACTCAATCTGCCTGGCTGTCCTGCTAACGCTGCCCCTGCTGGTCTTCTTCACCGTTGTGGTGGTGTGCTGCCACTGCTGCTGCTGTCGTCATGCCAACCGCTGCTGCTGCTGCTGTGGAGATACCTCAAGGTCAGAAACCAAGAAGAAGAAAAAGAATTCAACTGATGAAGACTTGTGGATCTCTGTAAAGACGGGCTCCATGACTCCAGACCGGGCTGCGCTGACCATGGTGTGAGAGACCACCATAGGTTTAAAAACTGCTGATTCTGGGCCAGTTTGTACAATGGCGCTGAGCGAATGTTTACAAAGGTGCAACTTCATTGGACTGAAAGCCTGAAGACATTGTTCAGCATACGAAGAAGGACTTTACATTGTAATAAGCAGACCTGACTGAGTGATGTCACTTTGTATTCATACAACGTGTCGTTATGACGATGTTTACACATTTTTATGAGCTGTTTTGGTATGTGGTACATATAGAACAAAATATGCAAGCTGAAGCATATATGCAAGTGGGAGTGTGTTGCCGGATGTGTGTGTCTGTGTGTGAGGCAGAGAGCTGCAGTTATTGAGAGCACTTTGTTCTTAGAGCTCCTATGTGAAATTCACTGCATCTGTATTTGGGAGTGGGAGCAAATCTAAGCTCTGCCAAAAGTGTTCAGATAGCTGTATTAGCACCTCTTCACATTCAGCGTGCAGTGCACTTCTTTCATGAAAAACAGAAAAAGCACTGACATCTAAAAGGCTGCACTGACTGCCTACAGAAAATAAAGTCTTCATTTAGAAATCCCCCCCCCATTTGTTTAATGAGATTCTGCATTGTTGGCAGGAGAGGGAGCTCACCTACTTTTGCTTTATTCTGAGGGTTGCACCATTTAGGTCAGATGAGCCTTGAAGGCTCAGTTCATATGGCAGAAGCAGTAAAAATAAATTGCAGCGCTTCATTAGACACCACCTACTGTATGTAGTGAGTAATGTTGTGTTTATGGGCCAGTTTGTGTTTTCATTTAAACTTTTTCCTCTTCAAGCTAGTTCGAGATGACCCCGCCACGAATAAAGAAATCAGTGACATCATATGTTTGTGTGCAACAATGTTACACAGAAGACTAAAATGTAAACACAAAAAGCATAACAGACAACAGATACCGGTACTTTTTTTTTAAGGAAAACATATCACCTGCCACAAATCATGACAGAGTTTTAGAGTAAGATTAACTTGGATGAGAAATGAAAAAAAAAACTGTTGTGGTTTTGGACAAACTTTGATGTCCTGATGCTTCTCAATAATCCAGGTAGACGAGGTTGAGTCAGGTCCTCTGGATGGATTCTTCATTGTTGAACTTTTTGTCTTTTATCCAAAAGACTTCAGTCTGAGGAGCTGCAACAAACTTTGTACTATAAGCAGCTCCTTGGATCAGCGAGTTTGCTGATGACAGACAAAACTAGTTGTTCATGTGCAAAATGAGGATCATCACCCTAACAATGGATTGTTAGAGCCCTAACTATTGGTCATTAGCAACTAGCAATAACAGCATTGTAAGAGGGGTACAGCTGAACATGGAGGTCTCCGCCCATGTTTAACAATGGACAGGTTCTCTTCACAAAGATGGCTTCCTTTACTCCTACATCAAACCAGCGCTCCTCTCTAGGATGTCAAGTCAAGTCAAGTCATCTTTATTTGTAGAGCACAATTTAAAACAGATAAACTGTTATCAAAGTGCACATCCTTTGCACATGTGCAAAGGATGTGCACATCTTTATCCCTGAAAGAGGCCACTGGCCTGCAGATCATTGCAGAGTCCTGGCTTGATGATGTTGCTCTTCTGTGCTGGACCATCCCTTTAACCAGTGGCTCTTTTGTTTCCTCGATGTATAACTGATCACAGCCCTCCTGACACTGAACAGCATACACAATATGACTCTGTTTGTACCAGGGGATCAGATCTTTGGGTTTGAAGGATGTCATGTTTAGAAAATAAACATCTCATTTTGTCAAAAACTCACACAACATATGGAACGACCACTGGTCTGGGTTCCTCCTTTTCACCTGATGGCTGGCTGGAATCCTGTTTGGGTTTCTTCTCTGCTTTCAGGAAAGCCCAGTTAGGATATCCACATTGCTCCAGGGCCGGCCTTATGTGGGATTTCTTCTTGTGCTTTTCTCTTGAGTTAGTGGGGACACTGGTACAGAATCCTGATGACACCTAATGTGTTCTCCAGTGGGTGATGGGAGTCAAACTGCCACTACTGGTCTATGTGGGTCTCGTTAGACTGAAGAAGTGTTTTGGATAAAATATGAAATGTTTCAACAAATAACTATCCTTCCACATTAACCTTCTTAGATTTGTAAATGATGTTATGAACAATCTCATCCAATACTGCAAGAAATGTAGCACTTAAAAAAGGCTGTAAATTATTTTTAGCTACTACCACACCAAACTTTAGCTGAGTATCTGGAAAATTATCTGAATTATAACATTTTTGTGTTGGCTAAAGTGGCAACCCATCTTAAATTGGGTTGACTCCAAAAACTAATCAGTTGTCGATGGATATCCAGTGATTACTGTCTGAAAGTTGAAATCAATTGGTTCATGAGATATTTTCCTAACACACTGTGTTGAGGTCAGTTTATTCTAATTAAAAAGTGTGCTTTTATTCGTTCAGTGTCGGGTGATATTTATAAGTACACCTAACTAAACATTTTACTTATGTGTTTACATATCTCCTTTATAAATTTAGATGTTTTTTCATCAATTAGTATCAAATCTTCCATAAAGTTATCCACACTTTGACAAGAGAATTCATCCATTTTATTTTTAAGGTTAAAGTATTAGAGCTCGCTGTCACTTTGAAGAAAATATTCTACATATAAGTAACAACTCAGGATGTGAGCATACAGGTTTTTTTTTTGAAGTCAGATATATTTGGCATTAAAGAAAGGCAGTTTGCATTTATTAACATAAGAGAACTTTTGGATTATTTACACTTTTTCAAGACTTAGTCACAGCCAATTAGGTTGTAATCCCTTTTATGGTACTTTTAGTTCTTGTATATGATCCTTCAGTGGCCAAATCTACAAGCAACTCATTTCTTCTCATTAATCACAAGCTGTGAACTGACTGAACAACCAGACTACTACTGCTTTATGGAAAAAAACATAGACCATTAAAATTGCATGTCTTAAAGAATAAACAGTGAAACAAGTAGATGCTTCACTCTTCTAGCTGTGATCATCCAATAGAGCCTACGAGGAATTGATCATATAATCTGTCGCTCCTACCTAGTTTGATGCCTATTGACTGAGTCTGTTGACTCACCAAAACATTTTAAGATTAATTATTTGAAGACTCTCATGAATAACGTTTGGAGGCATAAATAAATTCTACTGAGGAACGACAACGATCTTTTATTTAAATGTGAAGGTTCTTCAGTTATTTACATCCTTTAAAGTATGTAGTCAACACATTTAAAGACTGATTAAAATTATTTACTTAAATACTCGGCTGTTTTAGAAAAGGTTTTCTTCGAAATAAGGATTTTGCTGCCAGTGAAAAATCCCAATACTTGGTTAAGCGTGTGGCTTCTCAAAGCCCAATTAAGCAGCAGAACCTCTGCAGCACCATCATCTTTATGCATTAGTTCTCACTGATGCTAAGTTGCTCTGTTGCTCCGATGCTTTGGGGAAAACAGGCCCCACTCATTTTATTACTGCTCAGACAGATACACCCCCCACCCAGAGATCAGGGATGTCTTCTACGCTCTAAGAAACATGGCAAAAGCAAATACTGTGGGAACCTTCAAGGAATGTTGGACTTCATATTATATGCCCCCTTTATTCCAGTTTCAAATTAATATCTGCAAAGAGAAGGGACCAAGTTATAGCAAAGTTCCATACAATTTGTTAGTTCTCAGAGTATGTGCTGTGAATGACTGTCAGCTACTACCAGACTTAGCTGCATATCTGTAAAACTGACTGCGTTAAAGCCGTTTTTTTTTTGTGTGTGTTGGATCAGGCTGATTAACTGTGGAAGCCATCTTGAATTGAATTTGCTCTTAAACCAATCAGTTCTTCATGTACTTCTTCTTCATGTTTATTTTCAGTAAACTCTGTCCAGTGGTTCATGAAATATTTTGCTAACAGATAAAAACAGAGCTGACACCATTGATGACAAGATTTTAAGCAAAGATGTGACAAGTGTGTAGTGCTCAATGTACGTGTTAGGAATGAGTCTGGGCCACTAACTGTAAAACTGACTGGGGTATAGTAATGTTGTGTTAACAAAAAAACACAAAACAATGCAGTAGCCATCTTAAATTTATGTTACTCCAAAAGTTCATCAGATGTAGATGCGCTTCCAATGATTACTTTTAGATTTTCACTAAAATCTGCCGTCGTTCATAAGTTATTTAGCTAACAGACAGAGATTATACCAACAGTTAATGCCCCCAAAAAAGAGTAAGCTAAAATACTGGACAGGATGTAGAGCTCAGATCATATGCTGAGTATGATGTTCAACTAGAAACTCAAAATTTTATCTCAATTTAGCCTAAACTGTCTGAGTCATGCTCGTTTCTGGTTGCTTAGCTGTAGCAACCATTTTAAATAGGTTTGAGTCCAAAAGTTAATCAGTTATAGAGTTACATCCAATATTCATTTTCTGAGTTGTTTTTTTAAATATGTCTAGATATTTTGATGATACTTCCAACAAACGAGTAATCACACTGATGGGTAAAAACAATGTGTTACCAGCAGTGAATGGATTGCTAACGTGCATGAAGACATAACTCTGACACTGAGATGTACTTTTTTGAAAGAGCGGAATTAAAAAAAGATCACGTGGCAGATAAGGCTGTCAGAATACATTATGGAAGACGTTAACTGTAAACTCACAATGATATTAGACAAGCTGCTCCGTTTTATCATCCGTCACACAGTTCCCTTAATGCAGCTGACGTCGACTGTAAGGTAGAGGCAGGCAGGCACAGGGGAATTCACAAGATGCAAACCCCAACCAGATTCAATTTTAACAGTCAAATCTGTGAGGATAACTTTTTATTTGAAAAAGATTACCATTTTCAGCAGCGTTTAAGACTTTTTTTTTAATTTATTATAATTTCAATCATCTACCTAGTTTAATTTCATGGGGGGGGGGAGTGGTGGTGCAGAGGTTAGAGAACAAACATTTCTGCACAAACAGTCGGAAACCGTCTCAGGGAAGCTCATCTGCATGCTCGTTGTCCTCATTGGGGTCTTGGCCTGACTGCAGTTCGTCTTAGTAACCGACTTGAGTGGGCAAATGCTCACAATTGATAGAACATCTGCTCACGTATGACTGTGCACCTACCCATCCAGGCTGTCATATTGTAAAGTTTGTGGACAACACAGCCGTGGTTGGATGCATCACAACCAACGATGAGTCCAGCTACAGGCAGGAGGTGGAACACCTGGAGAGCTGGTGCAGAAATAACAAACTTCACAGTGTGAAGAAGATGAAGGAGATGGTCGTGGACTTCAGATATAACAACACACACACCTCAAATCATAGGAAAGCAGTGGAAGTGGTCTCCAGCTACAAATACTTGGGTGTACACATGAATGACAACCTCAGCTGGGGCAACAACACCACCAGCCTGATCAAGAAAGCTTATTATAAGATCTTATTACTGGTTTTCTTTTACAATTTATACTTTTGTTGGATGTAACTGGGACCCTGTGTACACAATTTCCTTCCACCACATGTACCATATGCGATGCGAATAGCAATAAAGAAACCTTGACCTTCGGACACAGGCGGAACGTGCACGTCTGCCGCGACCTGGGGATGGTCTCGTTCTGATCGGTGACATCACTCTGAGACCAGAGTGGGTGTTTTAGTGGGGTTTTTTTTACCCCACAGGAAAAAAAAAGCTAATTCTGCTGTCGTGCTGCTGTATGCATTTTTTCTCATGCATGCTTGTTGTCAAAGCACACACAACTCATTGTGACAGATGACAGGTAGGGGAGTAGTATTGTTTTAAGCTTTACAGAACTGTCTCTTTTCCCACATTTCAATTTTATATGAAAGCAACGATGCATTCAGGTTTTGACATGAAGTCTTTCTGCTTGTGTTCTCTTTGACATTTCCATACTGATTGTTCAACGTATGCTCGCAAATTGTACGTTCTACTGACATATCAATGTGCACATCTGAAAAAAAAAAAATCTTATAATTTTCACCAAGCATCAACTTACCAGACTTTAAAAAAAATAATAATAAATGACTGACTGAGGAAAATGAAGATTATAAAAACAGACGCTACTAGTGTATCTAAGAAGCATCAGATAACTGCAGATGAATACAGAGATAAAGTAAGTGTATAATTAAAAATATGTGTGTCTAAACAAACTGAAAACTGCTGATTTGAGCGCATAAAGTAACCAGGTGGCTTAACACAATCCAGATGTGTGTCTTGAGCATGTTTACACATTTTTATTTAATATTCCAGTCAGAAGATTTTTATTTTAAAGCATCATTTATTTTGTGCCAAAATGAATTCAATATGGAAAGCTACTTGGAAACTATGCATCTTCAATGATAATTTTTTTTTTAGGTTTGGGACATGATATTGTCTTTTACAAACATTAGTCAGTGCAGTGTCAAGATTTTTTAACTTTTAAGCTTAATTCTAGATTTTATAACAAGCACATTAAAAAAGATAAAATGCTGCAGTCTGAAAATGTGCATTTTAAACAACTGAAAACAAAAGGATGTTTGTCAGAAAAGGGTGAACTGCCATGTCCAGGAGAACTCCTTGGAATCCTCACAGAAGAGCTGGAAGAGGTAGCAAAGCTGTGAAAAGATGTCTGGGACTCCTTGATCAAGCTACTGCCCCACGACCCGACTCGGGAGCGTGCAAGTGGATGGATGGATGGATGGATGGATGGATGGATGGATGGATGGATGG
>NC_056506.1:32464907-32468245 GCF_014905685.2 Nematolebias whitei
TGGATGGATGGATGGATGGATGGATGGATGGATGGATGGATGGATGGCCAAACGACAAACAAGTTACAGATGTGTCAATCATAATCAATAGGAGCAGGATTGAAGCTAACCTCTGACCCTATAGGTAGAAGGCAACACTGTAAACAAATAAACATAACAAGAATCACAATATATGAAACTTGAGGCTAGATTGAGATAATCACTGGATTAAAAAAACGAATGAGCAAATTGATTGAATGAGTAGGGTTTTATTTATGCTCAGAAGAAGAAGAAAAAGGAAATACCACACAGAACCTGTCTGTAAATAGACAGATGTGCAGATTTCTTTGCTTTAGGTGTTTTGAGCAAGTAGATAAATTATTCCTGGCATTCTTCTTTCTCCTTCATGAAGGTCTTCATGATTTGTATTTATGCCACTTAAAGTAGGAATCTTATTGAGTCACCTTACGTTTTTTTTCCATCAAGTGCCACTTCCTCCTCGTCACTAATTTATAGGCCTATTTCACGGCAGACATTTTGACTTGAAAGAGTCAAAGAACCTGTATCTTAATGACTGCCTGTTCAACTGAAAATATCTGCTGTGAGTTAAGCCAGTTGTGCCTTGTTGATTATTTAGTTTTGAAGGGAACATTTTTGACTGAATAAATAGGGGAAGAAACATCCTAACAAACAACCTTTTTCCTGAGGAAAAAAGATATGCAGAGAGACCCGTCTTTAAATAGCAATTAGAGCAAAGGTTAGTTCAAGTTGTTTTGTTGACACACACAAAAAACATGGCAAGTTAACAGCAAAAACATGGACTTTTACTTTGATTTGCTGTGTTTCCCTGGACTCCACAACAGCTGTGTCTCTTACAATTTAGGAATAGTGCCCGTTTTTTTTTTTTTTCTTACAGCTTCTCATTAATCATTTAGAGCTCAAATGTTTATAAATAGGCCTTGAGCTAAAAAAAATGTCAAAAGGGATTCCTTACATTAAAAAAATGGAATCTCTGAAAACAAAATTATATTGTCAGTGTTAAACTTGACACCATTGGCTGTTTCTAACTGCGTTCTAAAAATTAATACTACATCAAATTAGAAACTGGATTAAACAGAGACATTTATGACAATTTTAGTAGTGTTAATAAATTGTGTGTATAAGTATAAGCACCACTTAATCTAAACTAATTGTACTTATTGTACACTCATCCAAAATGCAGGTTCACACTCGATGTAAACAAAGCATTCGATTGAATCTGCAGAAAACAGGTGGAAACAAGAGTCAAATGATTGACCTCCATGAGATCAACTGTGAGAAATAATGGCTCATAGTTATAATTTTATTAATTCTTCATGACTCTGCAATGTTTACCTTTAATGATGTGTTTTAAAGAAAGGTGATTGCTATATAACAATTGTAATGTATGCACAAATCAATGAAATTCAGACAGAAACAGTGTATAATAACAATTGTCTAATAACAATTAATTACAGTGTATTATTGTCTAATAACAATTAATAACAGTGTATTATTATTCGCTGCAGGAGAGCCTTCTTGCCCACAGGTGCATCTATAACAACTCTTGAATGAAACCAGGATGATGAGCTATGACAACACTTAGTTTCCCTTTGGGATTAATAAAGTATTTTTGAATTGAATTGAATTGAATTCTTGTCTAATAACAATTAAAAGCAGTGTATTGTTGTCTAAGAACAATTAAAAGCAGTGTGTTATTGTCTAATAACAACTAATAACAGTGTATTGTTGTCTAATAATAATTAATAACAGTGCATTATTGTCTAATAATAATTAATAACAGTATATCATTGTCTAATGACAATTAAGATCAGTGTATTATTGTCTAATAACAATAAAAATAGTGTATTATTGTCTAATAACAATTAAGAACGGTGTATTATTGTCTAAATTGCACAAATGATTATTTGTAAAATCATAATTGTATTGGAATGGGTCAAACACAAACACTGTGTTTTTATTCATCTTCTGGGTTTTTTTTTGGGGTTTTTTTTGTTTTTTTTGTAGTTTTTTAATCGTTCACCCACTATACCCTCCATTCAACAATCACTCCCTTGTTTCAGAACCAGGGGGTTTTACATGGAAAAAAATATGTCACACCACCCCTGTGAGAAGTGTCAACCTGAGTGGTGCTGGCAGACATACAGCATGTATATGTTAGCAAACTCCTTCTGTACTCGGAATGTACACACATATGTGACGTACCGACAGAAGAGAGAAGGGAGGGAGGGCAAACCATTTTTTTTTTTCCATTTTCTGTTTATCCTGGCACAGAACAAAGCGCTTGCCTCTCAAAGCAACAGTATAAACCAATCTCCTTAAAGTAATTTGCAGTCACTGTGGCTGAAACAGCCTCTTGCCTCAATGAGCTTTTGTGAGACGTTTCATTCCCAAGTGGAAATAAAGTACCTCGCTGGAAAAATTTACTGCCACTTTTTATTTGACAGTCTCCTTAAACTCTATTTGATTTTTGACAAATAAACAGTAAACATGTTATCTTCTCACCTCCTTGGTCTTTGGGAATGGAATCGCACTTCTGAAACACACCTAAATAAGTTACATCATCTGTTTGTCGTTAAGTGACGTGTTGTGCTTTTTGTATTCTTTTGGTACACTTGTAGTTGCTGTGAAAATGCTGCTGTATAAAAATAATTCCTGCTCAGTCAGTCAGTGTGTCTCGAGCTGTCTGTAGATGATGAGATAGGGAATTGGGAAACTTGTTTCGAGACCAGACAGTGAACAGTCATCACTTCCTGCAAGGGAAGTTACTTAACAGGCTATGAGGCAAGTGATGTACATGTAGTTTGGAAATTACAGTTATAACATGAGAAAATCAGCTGAAGAGTTAGAAATTATTCTGCCCTAAAATATAGGTTGGGACAATTAAACCAGCACATCAGAAGTGTAAGAATCTTAGCTAATGCTTTTAATTTAAAGCAGCAGAAAAAAAAAGGCATTATTTATTATCCTTTTCTGACACCTGAAAATTTATTTGATTTTCTGTCACGATTTTTTTTTTTTTGGATCATGGATAAACTAAAGACTAAGCTTTATGTACTATAATGATTTTTTTTTTTCTTTAGTCTGTTCCCTTTTGCAATGATTGATGTAACTCACACAAAACATTTGTCAATGCTTTGCACCCCTGCTGACGCAACCTGGGCTTAAACTCCTACACTCAGGATTACAACACTACAGTTCTGGCCACCAAGCTGCTATAGCCCCCTGTTGAACAACTCTGTAGAAATACATTTAGAATTTTCTCTTTTTAATCAAACTATGCCATAAATTATGGCATAGTTTGATTAAAAATATATATG
>NC_056506.1:32468645-32487833 GCF_014905685.2 Nematolebias whitei
AAGTTTTTTTTAAAATAATTTGAATAAACTTTGACAATATATACAGTGTATATATATATATATATATATGTATATACTGTATATATGTATATATTAGAGGTGCGCCGATAAATCGGCGCCGATTTCCTTAATTTTGGGAAGTCGGAAATCGGCCGACACTTACATGAGAAATCGATTTTACAGATTTTTTTTGTTTTAACAAAAATTGTCTGCACTTATTTTATATTACAGAGCACTACCTCACGGCCAGTTAAAACAAGTTTGTATTGTTTCTAGGATATTGTTCAAGGGTATGTTTTTCAACAAAATAATATTGGAAAATTGAAGGTGCATTCTGACCTTATAACACCTGACAGTATCGCTTATAAAACAAAATCGTATCGGCCTAAATCAGAATCGACATGTCAGACTTTTTAGAAATCGATGATCGGTGATCGGCCAAGAAAATGCAATCGGTGTACCCCTAGATACAAAGTATATATACAGTATATATGTTGTATTTACTCTTGCAATAGTATTGCAGAAACTAAAACAACCCTGAGGGATTAACAATACTCATCATGGCACTTTCATATTTCATAAAGCAATGGTAAAGTACCAATAACTCTGTGCAAAGACAAGTCTAAGCACTTCATATTTAAACAAGCTTGACAAAAAAAAAAAAAAAAAACATGATCGCTCAGTATAAAAGCATCTCAAAGAAGCAGAGTGTCATTGTGTATCTAATTACCAGAATAAAAGGTTACAGTAGTGGTCAAGGAACCTGACATCTTCTCAGTAACTGTTATGTTAATATATCTCATTTGCGATTGCTTTTAGAATCAGTGGAGCAAAATATGAAAATATAATTGGTATTTTTGCTGTGAAACATTGTTCAGTAAGGTTTTCATAGTTCTGCCCTGGACACCCCACATGCACAGAGATGACAAGGTTAGTTTCCCTTTTTTTCCAAATGTACACCCACAAACCTAGCAATGCTGTCTGGTGATGTTGATGGTCTCTGCAGGGCTTGTCTGTCCAGACAGATGAGGTCTGCCTGAGTTTCTCATAAATAAGACATGAAAAATTAATTAGAAGAGAACTACAGATGTTTTGCTAAATTTCTCTTGACAAGAATCCTGGACCATTTGCCTACATCTCCCCTACTACTGAGCAGACATCACACACCTCCATCACATAACTCTTGTGAAAGAGCCAATAATAATTCTCAATTTGAAGAACCATCTTATTTCTCATTATGGTGGGTTTCTGAACAGTTTTTGCCACGTGAAGCTGCACCTGCCAAACAATTCATGTGGCATTGGAGATGCAAATTTTATTTCTATCCAATTTCCCACATTTTGAGTTGATTATGTTGATAAAAAAGCATCATACACAAAATATGGATGCTGATGTGTGTTGATACTTGGCTGGAGAAGCCAATAAACTCAGTACGTTTGTACAAAAAGCATGCAGTAGAAAAGTTAATTTCTCCCTGGGGTATGAAGATAAAACATCACTCTTCATGGTATTTTACTTGACTGTGTGACCACAGAAGGTGCTTGCCACTTGGGGAGTAATTTGGGTGTAAAAAAAAAAAAAAAAAAAAGCTATGTTAGCTCCTTGTCATGTTGTATAAACTGTCTTAGGTGTTGTATGGACTTCACTTTGAGAGTGGAGCTTAGAGCACTTTCTCTTGACAAGTGTTGATGTGAAATGAACCTCAGATCCAAAATATACGGAACCTCAATTTTGTTTGAGGGCAAACTTTCTCACAGCTTTCTATGACAATGCTCAAGACAAAACTCTTGATTTTATGCCAAACTGATGCAAAAAATAAATAAGTAAATACAATAATCCTGTGGCAGTCCAGCGAGTTCCCTGCACCATACACTGTTCAGCTATTTATACCTTTTCCATTCTTCCCATCACTGAATGTATGAATCACCATCTTCAGAGCATTAATGAATTGCTCCATCAACCTACGGGTTGTAAATTCTGGTCTGAACAGATGTGATGCCTTGTAATTGAAAAAGCTCATATAGACATAAACAAAATACTGTATGTTGGCTCATTTTGGATCTATTTTAGAGTTTTAATGAGATGACCAGGAAATATCTCTTTGCAGCACTCTTTTTGCCGAGACACGGTGCAAGCAAGCACACTCCTGTGGAACATGATGTGACGTATGCCCCGAATGGCTACCACTAAAATCCATCTCCATGCTTTCTAACAGCATTTTAATTAACAAGAGAAGACACATGAGGTACTTCTGGGATTTTCCATGGATCAATCAGCTCACTTTCTGGGCAGAATGCATATCCTTCTCATGCACAACAATAAACTGGTGCCACAATAAATATGCCATTTAACCAGCTATTTGGGTAAAGTGAGCTGATTAGACAACAATTTCTCTGTTAAGTTCCCACAAATAGATGCCTTTTATTTTTAATCACAGTGAGTAACATGCCTGAAACTGAAGAAAATGTGTATTCAATGGGTTCAACTGCACCACTTGTAATTCAGATTTTAACATAATTTTGAATCCTTGATGTAGACTGATGAGTTATTTGTGAGAATAGGTAAAGCCTCACATACAGGCCCACCATTCAGGGTACTACACCACCACACAGCCTCAGTAGACTGTCACCATTAACATACAGTACATACTGTACCATACATACAAGTTGTACACTCAGCCCCCAAACAAGGTGACAAATCAACTGAACCCAGTCAGCTGGTATTCATAATCAGTGAATGTGTGAGTTAGGAGCTTAGAACTGTCCTTATACTGTATTTTACTACTGATGATTTTATTACTATGGCTGAGAACAAGAAGCCCAATACATAAGCCCAAAGCTCCTCGGATGAGGAGCGAAACGTCTTCTGTTACAAATAAAGTCCAGTTGTTTTTGTATTGAACGTTTTTTGAAGAAGCCCAATACATAATTGAAACCATCTCCCAAGTCATTTTCTTATCTCTGCCCATGAACCACATGTTTGGGTTAAAAGAGAATGCTGGGAAGGCTGCAGCTGGCTCCAAGGACACCTTCTGAACTCAGCTGAACTGATAAGGATATAAAAGCGAGTGCATAATGCAGCTCGGGGCTGTTTTTCTGTGAATAGTTTTCATGCATATACAACTACCTTATGTATGTGATATATGTATATTTATGCAACCTCTCCAGAAAATCTGAAATTGCAATTATAAAGACCAGTTAAAATCTCCTGCCATCGAGTGCGGTTCATTTGGGTAAACATCATAAGTGAGAAAGAGATTTTCTCCAACAACCACTGATTATTCCCTAACCCAGCACAATATACTTGTGAGCACCATACAATACATACTTAACTTCTACCTTAGAGCTCTAGATTGAATTAAGTTGTGGTGAAATAAAAAGTTTGTATAGCCTGGATTCACCAATGTCGGTCTTCTCGCAGTCTTTTAGGAATACTGTTCAGCCCTTAGACTAAGAAAAGAGTTTGGCAGGCTGGTTACTCACACCTGAAATGGCACAGTCTCTGTGGATATATTTGAGTTGCCCTTGCTGCCATGATGCTTAGACAAACACAGAGAGGCTGGAAACAGAATTTGTTGTGGCTGATATACAGATCGGTGGAGAAGGCAGATTGACATGAATAAAGATCAGTTCAATTCAGTTCAGTTTAAGCCAAGTCACAACAGCCAAGTCATTAACAGAAGTCATCTCAAGACATTGTACAGAAAGATTTATATACAAAGATAAAAGTAACTTAATAACTTAAAGTATCTGAGGAGCAGACTGCTTTGAGTTTAACCTCATCACATACTCTCATTTTGAGCAAGCATAAAGGCAACAGTGGAAAGGATAAACTCCCTCAGGAGGAAGAATCCTCCAGCAGAACCAGGCTCAGGACAAGCAGCCATCTGCTTTGACCAGCTGAGTTTGAGAGGAACAGATACACAATGGCAGGTAGAGAATCACGTTAAGATAGAAATCATTTCAAATGCAAACTATTCATATGTATGCATTTGTAACTATTCATTTTAAGAAATCAGGTCAATTTGTCCTCCAGTAGTCTAAACCTATAGCAGCATAACAAACCAACACTAACTATAGGATTTATGAAAAAGGAAAGTCTTATGCCCAGTCTTGAAACTGGAAAATGTGAAAGCCCTACGGACAGAAACTGGAAGTTGGCTCCACAAGAGAGGAGCCTGATAACTGAAAGATCTTCCATTCTGCTCTTGGAAACTTAAGGAACCACAAGTAAGCTTGCAGTCTGAGAGTGAAGTGCTCTGTGAGGAAAATATGGATCAAGAAGATCTCTAATACAAGATGGAGCTAGGTTGTTGAGGGCTTTGTAGGTTAAAAGTAAGATTTTGAATTATATTCTGAATTTGACACGGAGCCAATGGAGAGAAGCAAAAACTGGAGAGATATGATCTCTCCAACTCCAGTTAAGACTCTGGCAGCAGCATTTTGGATCAGCTAAAGATTTTTTAAATAAGTTTTTGGACACCCAGATAATAAACCATTGCAATAATCCAGTCTAGATGTGATAAATGCATGAGCCAGTTTTTTTTATCAAATGAAGAACAAAAACCTGAACAGGATCAGTTGATGAGAAATGATCACTACATCTAACACTTAGAGGAAGGAACCTTTTCTCTAAGGTTTTCCATTGAGGGTGAATGAGTGTAGTCCTCTTTCAGAGCAATGGCAGCCTCTAGCACAGGTTGGTGGCCACTGGCAGAGATATCAACTCCAGCAGCATCTGTATCTCTGCCTCAGTCTGCAGAAATCTCCAGTCCTGCTGAACCTGGTTGGTAGTAAAAAGCCAGCAGTTGGTTTTGAGTTTCCTCTTTGGTTTGTGTTCTACTTGCTGCAGCTAAATGTACACCGAGTAAGGTTTTCTGCCAATTGAGGGAAACACACAAGATCAGTGATGCTGCCTGGTATATACAGCGATGCTCGTCCAACATCAGGCTGCAAACAAGGCTTGTCCCAGGCCCCTCAAGTGATTCTGCATTCAAAGGGCAGAAACTAAAATGAACCATTTATGTTGATTTATCTTGATATGGTTTGATGAACCCCCCGTCTCCTCTTAAAGTTGTACATAGACCACAAAAATCCACTATAGTTATGTAAAAAAAAAAAAAAAAAAAACTTATTTTTTGTGTGCACACAGAGACAACAAAATAAATGAGCAGATACAATGCAGATTTATATTGTTTTAGTACTGTATGTATATTTGAATTCTCTAAGGTCCCCATAATGGCAATAAGCATTCAGATTCAGGGCTTAATAAAAACTTAAGAAACACAAATTGTTACATTTAGCTGAAAAACATACTGAATGAAATGCAGCAACCAAAAATCAATTCCGACATATCAGCTGAATGGCTGATTGATGTCTCCGTCCTTGTCACATAAAGTTTGTAATAACAATGTTAAAAAAAAAAATACAATCAGCTGAAGTCAAAGCAGTATTAATAGCTTCTGTCAGCTTTCCAGATTGGAAACAGGAGTTTGGTCACTCTGTTTCTGAGGACGGCCCGAGCAAATGTCATTCTTATTGGCATATGATGAATACAAGTCACATTGATTGATATGAGCTGTCCCCGACATATGAATGTAAAGTAGGCTACTTCAGACAGCAGTCAGTTGCTACGCTCTGGCTCGTCTCATACTATCTGATGAGACGTGACAGCGTTGGAGCCATGGTGGAAGTATAATCAATATGCTACAGGCATCGATCTTAACAGCCAACAAAAATACATTCATTAAACATAAACTTATTGTTTATTTATTTCATTTTCATTCTCTAAAAGCTTTCCTTTCTGTGACATGAAAAATAAACAGAAGACAAGTGAACTGGAGAAGCTGCCAGAAGTTTACAAAAACTCATGTAAATACAACGTTTGGCTAAAAGTTTCATTTTCTATAATCTGTTTTCTGATTTATAGTCAGGGTTTCCAATTGAACCAGTAAAACAAGATTGGTTAACATTTAATTTTCAATATATCTGATAGATTAAGGACTGTTGATGCTCTTTTCAAAACAAGTCAAAGGCAGATTTTTTTTTTCAATTGCCCACTTTTTCTAAAATTACAGGGACTTCTGATTAAAACAAAAACAGATAATAAATTAACATTGAATATATGCTTTTCTCCTATTTATCCAAAGGTGTAAAATATTTCAACCACATGTAAACCAATTGAAAAAAAATCAGCGCAGGTCATTTGTACATATTTTCAGAAATGTGTGATCAAGGGTTAGTGGATCTGATCTAATCTGTTCGTTTTGGCTGCTCTCCTATTTCTTGTGAACATTTGAGGATGTTCTTTTCTCTCTGGTCATCAGCGATCTCCTCTTCTTACTGGACACGGCTCCCACGGGTCGTATCTTCATCTCGGTGAAGTCAAGTGATGTCAGATGTCCCTTCCATGGTTCCCAGTTGACTCCCTAACAGCAAAGTGGCAGATTGAATAAGAAACAAGAAGGACAGATGAGATAAAGGTGAAAAAGAGACACAAAAAAAAAAAAAACAGATGACAGACAGGTAGGATGACCAATAAAAAAAGTAATAAGCAACAGCTTCTGGCTTCATATCATGTGAGCACAAACTTCCTTTGACTGTTATTGCGTTTTAGCGACAAACATTGGAGGAGACATCTGCAACAGCATATTATGGATAGAATCTCGACAGAAGAAGATAAATCCCCTGACATTTTCTGAAGTATCAGTCTGCCCAAGACATAATAACTGTTGTTGTTTCCCTATCAACCCAGTGGGGAAAAAAAAATAATAATAAACCACAGAAGTTTAAAGCCAGTTTGAGAAATGTGTTTTCTTATCACTCATGATGGATTCTAGTCATTTCAGCATCTTCCCAACAATCCAAACCCTAACAAGAACTGGGCTGAGAGGAAGCTGCCTTGATTACGGAGCAGGAAACAATCTCCTGGTGCGCATGTTTTTCTGTAAACAAAGCTTTAAAAGTCATTTATTTTTCTATCATTTTGAATAGTTTGATTTGTATTGTTTTAGTCTTGACAACAAAAAGATGTGAGCAAAGGCTGTATGCATTTCATACATTGTTGCATTGACGTGAAAATTATTATGCAAAACATTGAAACTCTAAATACTTAATTTAAGACATTCAAACTAAAATATGAATCAAATAAAAACAGAAACATCATTTTATTTGATGAAAAATGGCTACCCTTAAAAGGAAAGTTTGCATCATTTTTACCATATAAAAGCATTTTGATTCTTGTTTTTTTTTTTTTTCAGTTTTATTTATGAAAAGTTGACAAACTTGTCTGTTACATCCAGCTCTTGGATTTTGTTTTTCTATTCTTAAATTAATTATCATAAGTCACATTGTGTACAGCACATTTAAAGCCCAGTGTTTTCTCTGTTCATAAAGGTTTGTTGTGCTGCAGAGCTTCCACCGCGCTCACTCACCGTGCTGTGTCTGCTGTCACCCCATTTGCCGTTGAGGTTAGCCAAGTGGCAGTTCTTGTACCACCAGGCACCTCGGTGGGTCAAGGCACAGTTTCCCAGTGCAATGTCATTATCTAAATCAATGGTTGTCCAGGGTCGTCCTTCATGGTAGGTCATGGCATCACCTGAACATCATTAACAAAAGTGTTACAAGTGATTCTCTCACTGAGTTAAAAATGTTGAATTTAATTCCTTTAATACTCCACAACACTATACTTAATACTGTTTATGGGATGCTCTATCTGTTATGTTTCTGTACAAGCATTGTATACCTCTTTGTATACATTTTAGAAAGCCAAAGTATTTTTTTTAAAGCAGCTCTTGTAGCAATGACAATCTGAGTCTAACCCACCTGCTGTCCCTCTATATTTGCCAATAGTGAGCTTGAACTTCTGCTTGACCGGTGCAATCTTAAACTTGTCATAGACAGCGTAGGCCCTCTCTGAGCCCAGACCCAAATCAAACCGCAGCTCATACTGAGTCGGAGTGTTGGTTAGCTCATAAATCTTCTCCAAACCTGCAGCAGCACACAGAAAAACAGAGGATAAACACTGAATATGTGCACATTTTGCTGTCTGTAGAAACACCCCTAAACATCAGTGCAATGCTCACCAAGCCAGAACTCCTCTGTCAAGTTACCAAAACCTGCTATGTACTGCTTCCAGCGTTTCATGAAGTCCAGCTTGCCAGTGTTACGGCGCTGGAGCACCTGACAGCAGCAAGCACAAGATTTCACAGACAGATGTTACACGAGTAATACAAGAAATTTGCTTAAAAGGGTTTCTATACTCATTATGGCAGGAGTAGTAACCAAACATTATTATTTTTGAGTATTTAAAAAAATTTAGCATTGTGCTTTAATTATGCTGGAATAAAAACAATAAGATAAAAAAAAAAGTCGAAACTGAAGAGAGGCCAAGATAACATTATGTTAAGTGTCGAGAGGACATAATAAAGATTTTCAGACAATAATAACTTCCTTCAATTTTTTAAAAGATACAATGTAATTTCTGGACTATTGCGTGCACCTGAATATAAGCCCCACCCGCTAAATTTAAAAAGAAAATTTAAATTTCACGTAGTCCGCACTTGTCTATAAGCTGCAGGTCTTCATGTTGTAACATGAGATATTTAAACAGAAAGTTTTTTTTTTTTTTTTTTTTTTACTATTAATACGTATCAGTAACACACACAAATACAGTAAAGATTTAGTTTTTTTTCTGAACAGTGCATGTAACACGTCTGATTAAAAATATTAAAAATACAATAGTCTACCAGGAAGTCATTGATTGCCACCCCACAAGCGAGACGTGTATTGGGCAGCTATGAGAACGCCTGGGTGTAACGAAGCTAAATGTTTTGGTATCATGAAACTCGTTAGCCCATCAAAAAATAAATAAAACAATTGCTGCAGCATTGTATAAGCCGCAGTGTTCAAAGTGTGTGAAAAAAGTAGCGGCTTATAGTCCAGAAATTATGGTATCAAAACTTATAGGCATATTTAGAACTGACAGGAGGAAAAAAACAGGAATATTTCATTCCACTGAGCTGTTCATACTATAATCTCTATACACTATTACCAAATAAACAATGATATTGACATAATGGGAGAAAACTATATCTTATTCTGAAGTGCTGATCAATAAATCATACCAGCCAGCCGCCTCCATCGGTGTGCATGTCGCAAAATGCTTCTACTGGTTTCGACCGGTTGTTGTTAATGTAGACGGTGTAGATGCCACTGTTTGAGTTGCCATTCTTCAGGATCTGGACACAGTCCACGGGGAAGGAGTGCTGCATGCCAACTAATGAAGAGGTGTGACAATGTGACATAGAAAACAATCAACTAGTGAAAGAGACGAGCAGGTTAATGTTCATGTAGGTGTAAATACACTACAGACCAGTTTTGAAGATTGTCTCTACCATCTTGCTCCTTTTGTAGCCTCTGTAGGCAACAATGGTCACAATATATCTCTTTCCCATCTCTAGGCTGGATGCAGTGAAGCTTTTTTGGTTGGCTGCAAGCTTCCTTTCAACAATCTGATCACCACACAAAAAGCAGAAATGACCTTGATGAACCCTCAGTTTAATATAATTTCACGTATTGTATTATAATCTCTATATGATTACATGCCTTTCGTTAAGTTCACGATGAACAAGAAATAATTTGAATTTAATGGTTTTGAGAGCAGGCAGCACGGTGGCGCAACTGGTAGAGCTGCTGCCTCTCAGCGAGCAGGTCCCTGGTTCAAACCCCGGTCCAGGGGCCTTTCTGGGTGGAGTTTGCATGTTCTCTCCGTGCATGCGTGGGTTTTCTCCGGGTACTCCGGTTTCCTCCCACAGTCCAAAAACATGCATGTTAGGCTGATTGGTAACTCTAAATTGTCCCTAGGTGTGAGTGAGAGAGTGAATGGTTGTTTGTCTCGTTTGTCTCTATGTGGCCCTGTGATGGACTTGCGACCCGTCCAGGGTGTACCCCGCCCCTCGCACAGTGATTGCTGGACATGGGCACCAGCGACCCCCGTGACCCAAAATGGAATAAGCGGGTAAAGAAAATGGATGGATGGATGGATGGTTTTGAGAGCTGTTAGATTCATTAGCTGACTTGTTTTGTTTGTGGCCACAAGAGGTCACTACTCTACAGTGCTTAAATTCAACATGTGACATTTAGTTGTTTATTTCTTTCCTTTTTAAAGTTAATTCAACATTTTGTTTAACTTAGATGAATTTGTGCGTTTTTCTGTCTATGCACTCCCACTAGATCACACACCTCATCATTTTAATTGAAATAACATACAATAATCCTAAAGAAAAGAACAAACTTGTGATGATTTATACTTATTAAAAGACATTTATTTTTGTGCACTGACGGCTACTCTATTTGTGCATTACCTCTAATTTCCCTTCTTCGTCTCTGTAGGTGAGGATGTAACCATCGATCTTTGCCAGAGGAGGAATCCAGCTTAAAGAGGCAGAATCCGCTTGCACGTTTGAAGCTTTAAGGTTCTTTGGGGAATCAATATCTGTGGATATGAATGTTAATCAGAGCACGTTATAGCACAAAATTATTAATTTATTATTTAACACATCTTATAATATCATTGTTGTGCAAGTGAAGGCTATTTTGTTTCTTTTGTTGTTATGGCTATGTCACTGCAACACTAAAGTAGTTAAAGTTTTTGACATTTCCAATCCCCCTTTAGGTCCTAGAGTGATTGCTTGAATGCATATTGAGTATTTCTCCATAAGAAACATGTGAAAGACTATAAATATCACCAGAGATTATTGCCGTCTGCCTGCTCGGTTCTAATTTGCAGATAGGCTGGCAGCTGCCCTCCTATAATGAAATACTTTGAGATTATGAATTGAAACCGATCTTTTTATTTTCAGCTTTTCCCTCTTCAGGGGTCACCACAGCGAGTCATCCTCCTCCATCTCACTCTGTCCTCTGCATCCTCTGTTGTTACTCCAACTACCTCCATGTCTCTAACTTAGAACTGAAACAGATGTTGAAAGAAAAAACTTTGGCCACCTACTGCACAAGATATTAAAAAATATATATCGCCAGAAGGTGAAAAATTGACTAAAATGTTGTAATGATCAACTATCAGGATTGTTACTGTGAGGAAAAAAAATCACTTGTCACGGCTGAATAAAGCAAAAAAGAATGAGTTCCTCTGCATTATAGTGTGTTGGTGGAAATAAATAAATGTTCCCAAGAAAGCTTCAAAGGAGTGTTGTTGATTTGAAAGGGTTCTGACATATTAATGGCGCATGTCATTTGGTCAGTTAAAGTCCAAAATGTATAAACACATGCTTTTTCCCCTCTGCCAGAAGATTTTGATGCTATAACTTTTCCTTTTGAACCTAGCACAGCGCTGCTCTGAGGCCAGCGATGGGAATTACGATGAGAAAAGTTTATGATACAAAACTCAGCTTTATTGAAAAGGATCTAGCATTCACTTAAAGCTCCCAGGAGATTTTACAGATCGTCTAGCTAACACAAAGATAGCCCTGTTTCAGCCTGCTCACATGTGCTGCTTCTTTTCTTTTATTTATTTGATTATTTTACCACTTCCAGGGTGTTCAGATGTGAACAGTGACCTGCTTTCGCCTGTGGGACGTAATCTTTGGTAAAACAGAAGTTTTGATGACTTTTTAAGAAATTTGTAGTTTTAATTAATCTAAGCTTTAATTGTTTAAATGTATAAATTGCCCTCGGGTGTTTAAAAAAGTCATAGGTACACAGTGTGTGCAACTCATCAGAAGAGTAAACTTATTTTTTTTTATTGTATTCTGCTGAAATGTACTGGTTTATTTTATTTTTTTTTTTTTTATTGTTTTATTTATTTATTTGTTTATTTATTTTTATTCAAAGCCTAAAACTCACAAGACTGCATTGGCTCTGCCTTCAAAATTACCCTGATTGTAAGGAACTGTCATCATCGGTGTAAAACTAACATATTTTTATTAACAAAAATTCAGCAATACTCTGTTTGAGCTCAATTATGCAAAACCTTGCATTGGGCTGCATTATAAGAGTTAGCTTAAATCTAACACATTGCACAACTTATAAATACCTGGAGAGTAAAAACATTAATATAAAATGTATTTGGTGTTTTCTTAGTAATCTTACTCAAATAGCCAATCCTTTCGGGGGGTCCCAAATATGTTTGAAACATTTTTGTAAATCCAATTATTTAGATTTGTGAACATCTTCCAGTTGAATTGATTTGGTGTATTTTACACCATATGCATATAATTTTTTATTTATTTTTATTTTTTGCAGTGCATTTCTTCTCAACATTGGCAGTAATGGTCCTCTCCTTTCTGAGTCACCAAACACATGCAAAATTGAAATTCATTGCTGAACATGACACAGTGCCACTTGTCATCAGTCCATGCCTTCCAGTTACAGCACCCCTCCAAATGCAGCCACGTCTACTCTGGTCATAACATTAGCCTACACGGGACAAGGAACCAGCAGTCTGGTTGATGACAGACATTAAAACATGATGCAAACAAACACAGGCCGTTGTAAAAAAAATCCAATACCTGTGTTCTGATAGGAGGTGCAGGTTTTATAGGGTTCCATAAACTTGGCGTGATTTGTCTTGGGCAACTAAAAACGTAACGTGTGAGTGTCCTCATTTACCCTTTGGTTCAAGTATGCAGTTGTTGTGACATCTGTCCCACAGATCAGGCTCAATTGGACCACTTGGCCTTGTGAAAACCTGAAATGCTACAGCTATCAAACTCCATCATGTGCAGGCTGTCCAATGCTACGATATATCTCTATGTCTGCTAACCTTCACTCACTGTTGACTATAAAAGAAGGGTCCAATTAAAAACTGCCTGATAATACTGTATTAACTTGTCTCAGCTTTTGTTCAACTCTTCCCAGTCATCATATTCCCCTTGATGGCTCAGTGTAAAGAACTCCAGGCCTCAGGCTTGTCAGCACAACGGAGTCAACATTTCTTCCCTAGAACTCTCAGATGGTTTGTAGTTTTGGATGTAGCTGTTGATTACGTCTGGACAGACCGGCGATAGCTGAAACTGGAATCTGGTTTATCTTCAATTAAGAGGTTTTAAAAAAACAAAATCAGTTTTAAAGGAAGATGTTGGTGGAAGCAGTTTAATACACAACTCGTGCAAAACTACAAGGTGGGTTGTTTCATATTTTTGTTGTTTGGCTTTTTCTATATTTTTTCATTATTAGGAACAGGTTCAAAGTTCTGTGTTGACAGTCTAAGTGTGAGTGAATTGAACGATCTGAGGTGGCAGGAAGATTAATGACTGTTGCCAGCAGCAGTATATGCCAAATGGGTCTCAGCAATTTGTTTTTTATTGGATCTGTAGAATCACGATGACAAACCAAGCTAGACAAGTTTAATAACTTTTACTATCACACACTGATATGGTTCTAGCAAAGCTTGAAAGAATATGCATAGAGTGAACTTGTTGGGAGGGTTGGTGAGTGGAAGACAAACAGACAGATTTTGATGAAGGGGAAGCCTTGCTCTGAATGTGGATCATCTTAATGAAAGAGTGAAAGTAATAGCATGAGGTAAAGCTACGGTCAAAGCAATTTCACATAGAAGTTGTGGTTTGATGAATAAATTACTGCAAATGTGTCAGTTGGTGTTAATGTGTAGATAGTTGAAAGGCTTTGACTCCTTGAACGCAGTTTTCAGTCTGTGGTTCACATGCTCTAACAAACTTTAAGGGGTAAAAAAACACATTCTTAGATGAAAAAGTCTGAAGTCAAATTCACCAACAAGAACAAATGATCTGTTGATCAGAGAACACTAAAAATAGAGTGGGTTTATTTAAATAAGAAATGAAAGCACATGCTTTGGTTACTGGGAACATAATGTGGTTACATGCTACTGTCAGTACATACTGAGCTTGCATGGACCTTCTTAAGGAGAGATGTTGCTAACAGTTGCTAAGGTTTTCCAGCTTTTGCAATCTGCTTTTAACATCATCCAGTCAGATTTGTTCCATCTCAAACGTGTCCTAAATTTAGACAAAACCAAAGGGATGTTGTTTTCAAACAGGAAGTCGGTCCCAGCAGTTCTTCCTCTGATTTTATCCTTGAATGGTGTTCCCATTGAGTTTGTCGATTCCTACAAATATTTGAGTATCTTGGTCGACTCGCATCTCTCTTTTAAGCTTCACGTGGAAAACCTAGTAACTAAACTGAAAGTTAAATTGGGTTTCTTTTTCAGAAATAGATCCTGTTTAACTCTGAATGCTAGAAAACGCCTTGTATCTGTGACTTTCCTCTCCTACATTGACTACGGTGACATTATTTACATGAACGCTCCTACAAGCACCCTGCAGTTGTTCTTGCTGTCTATCATGGTGCACTAAGTCAGAGTCAGAGTCAGAGTTTCTTTATTGTCATTCGCACCTCATGTGGTACATGTGGTGGAGCGAAATTATGTACACAGGGTCCCAGTTACATCCAACAATAAAATGTATAAGAAAAACAGTAATAACATCTAAGATATGAACTAAGAAATGCATCAACTAAATATACACTAAGCACTCATAACATAAAACATTGAACATCACCACAAACATGACACTAAGATTCATAACTGGCTGTAACTACTGTACCCACCATTGCACCCTATATTCACTGTTTAACTGGTCATCATTAACTTCACACAGACTCTCTTACTGGTACATTTTCATCTTTAAATCACTTCTTGGTCTGCTGCCTTCATACATCTCCTACATGTCTCTGTGTGAGTGCAGCTACAGCGTGCGCTCTCAGGACATTATTACCTGCAGTGTTCCCTCAGTGCGGACTGAACTAAACAAAAGGGCCTTCTCCTACTCCGCTCCTGTTTCCTGGAATATCTTGCAAAAAGATGTGAAGCTCTCAACCTTGACCTCTCTAAGTGGCTTCAAACATCTGTTAAGTTCCTGGGAAAAACTAATGCAAACAAGTTCCTGTTTTTAGTTTTCTACATCACCTTACAACCTAGCTGTTTTTGTTTAATTTTTGTAATACCATCTTCTTTCATTTGTTCTTCTGAATTTTTATGCTTTCTTTTACGATTGTCTACTGTTGTCTTTGTTGTCTTTTGTTGTCATCGCTCTTTGTTAAAATCAGGCCCCACTTGTAAATGAGTCCCTGAGGCTCAATGGGACTAACCTGTATAAGTAAAAGTTGAATGAACGTTGTCACTCATTAGGGAAAAGTACGCATCAGTTTTTTCTCCTCATGATTCAAAGAAGATGGAAAAAAAGATGAATGAACTTATGGAAGAAGATTCTTATCAATACATATTTGTTTCTAGTGTGTTAAAGGGAGACTCCTTACAGTTAAAAAGAACTGTATGCTGCTTTAAGTCTTTGATGCTCTAAAATAGACATAACACTCAACAGATTTATTCTAAGAAAGTGTGACATTTGACACCTGTTTCAGCTTGTGTTGAGATCCTCCTGCTGGTTTTGTTCCCTTTGACGGCCCTGATGTACACAGTGTAGAGAAGTGCTGGCTTCAACCCAGTCAGCACATAGGAAGTGCTATTTGGCCCCAAATGTATTTCTTCACTAGAGCCGTCAGGGTGGGTGTAAGTTAGGATGTAGCCATCAACTTCTGCCTGGACTGGATTCCATGAGATGGTAAAGCTGGACTCTGTTTCGTCTCGGACTACGAGGTTAGCTGGAGCATCCAGTTCTGGAGGGAGATGTTTGTGGATGGCATTAAACAATGCGACTTAAACAATAGATCACTCAATTAGGGCAACAATTGCTGATTTTCACTAAAAGAATGTGAACGTTAGCTTAGTAAAATCTTCATGTGGTACGGAAGCATTTTGTCTTTTGTCTAACTTCTTATGCATCTATATATCGTTCTCTTTAACATAACTTTATCATGATAAAATCAGAAAAAGTTTTTTTTCTGCCAAATTTGCTCAGTTCATCGTAAACCATTCAGATGAGATGCTTCATTTCTAAATAGAAAGTTGTCAGTCTGAGACCTGTCTCGGCTTGAGTTGAGATCTTCCTGCTGGCTTTGCTCCCTTTAGCAGCCCAGACATAGATGGTGTAGATGACCCCTGGCTTAAGGTTGGTCAGCACATAAGAGCTGTCAGATCCAACAAGGATTTCCTCACTTAAGCCCTCAAAGGAGCTATAGGTCAGCAAGTAGCTATCGATGTCTGCCTGGGTGTGATCCCAGCTCAGTCTGAAGCTGGAGTCTGTCTCTTCTTTGACCAAGAGGTTAGTAGGAGCATCCAGCTCTGCATGGGAAGTTACAGTCAGTACACACATTACTATATTTAGAGCAGAAAAGCAGGAGTGCATGGTTGATAAAGATCAGCAGCACATACAGTAGATGAAACCACTTAATATAGTAAATAAGGTTACCGTAATTTGTGTTTTGTTTCAAACAATTTCTTTAATTTCAGCGTACATATCTACGTTTTCAGTGATTTCGTTTTGTCTTCCAGTGTTTCTGTTTCTTAGTTATTTTATATTTCTGCATTTTGTTCAGTCAGACAGCTGACAGTTTCTGTTTCCCTTCTATAGATTTTCTTTAGCATTTGTCTATGCCCGTCACTCATCTGCTGTTAATTTATACCCATCCCAGCTGCTTCCTTTTACTAATCACTTCACCCAGTACTATTTCTGATGCATGTGTGTGTGTTTAGTGTAAGATCGTTGTATGTAAAGTCACATCTGTCTTGGTGGGTTTATTTTCACTTAATAAAGAACCTATTTTGGGTTTAAACATGTCTGACTGCAGCCCCTTTGGGTCCTAACAACCAACAATGTTCATTACAGTTTAAACTACATTGATGATTACAGCTGGTTTTTATCGTAAGATCTTTCTGTTTTCATTAAATATGAGAATGAAGTGGCCTTGCTGGTTAAAATAATGAGTTTATTTTGTATGTGACTGCTTTTTTTTAATGTTTGAATACCATAAAATGTGTCTTTAAAAATACCAAATTGTTGCACAACATTAAAGCTGGTTTGGGACCTATTCTAAATTTTGATTTGCTTTTATGCTATAATTTTATTAATGTAGATATTTTATTGTCCATAAAACATTGTTTATTCTTGGACAGAATATATTGGTAATCAGATACTGTATACTGATGATGAAAAACAAGTTTAAATATCCAGCTTGTCAAAAGAGACGATCTGAGGTGAAATAATTTGCTCTAATAGAGAGAAGCCTTGTTTAAATGAGAGGATGGACTTGTGCAATTTTTTAAATGGTCGTTAAGATTTGTGTTTAATGACTTTTCTTTTTCCATAAATTATGCTATTTGTCTTTGTAGGAGTTGGTGAATCTTCCCTCTGGAGAGCCCACCAGAGCAAGACAAATGAAGGGAAGTACACTTAATCTTTATTAAGAGATTCTACAAAGTTATTTTCTGGATTTGATATCTTATTATTAATGAAATGCTGCAAGACACAGTTTGCAGTCATTTGCATACCTTGGCTGAATCTTGTAAAAAGGTCAGATAAAGTTTCATCCTCCTACATCGATCTTTGTCAAAGTTTAACGTGAGACGTTCTATTCCTGCAGCGTGATGTATGAATGAGCTCATTGGAGCTAACGTGTCTGTAATCCCCATTGAAAGAAACCAAGAAAGCAAAAAAAACAAACATTTGAAAAACATCCAAAGCTATACAAAAAAAAAAGCAGCTGTAAATCGTTTGCATCAACTGCTCCTGTGTTATTTCCCAAACAGTATCAAACATTTGGACTCACATTGTTGGTAAAAGTCAGTTTAATCTGAATAGTTATGAAAAATATTATTCCATGGTTTGATGCTGCTGTACAACCGGGTCTTCCCAGCTTCTTGGATAAATGCCAGTGAGTAGTCAGAGTTTATTTTTCCCACTGACTATCTTCCAAAGCATAAATGCAAGCAGACAGCAACAGCTGCTAAGTCCAATAACAGGCAGCTTAAAAAGCAGCAGAACATCAAAGACCAAAGAGGCAGAAGAGCTGACTGTTGACCAAGCAAAATTGTCTCTTTTCAGACCTTTTACAGACATTAGGACTCAGGCTTAGGTGAAGAGCAGTTAAATAGGGAATCCATCCGAATTGTGTTAAATACTATTTTTCACACAGAGTTGAAGTCTCCTCCACTGCAATTTGGATTACCAGAAGTTAATGTGGTTGATATAAAATGTCAGCATTAATGCATTTTTCCTTTTACCATCACAAAAAGTGAAGAAAATGATTAAATAATTAGGCAAAAAAAAAATCAAATCAAATGATTTATGCATTAAGAACTATTTGTAGGAAGAATGTTCTGCACAGAGCAGCACACAAAAATGAAACTTCAAACATTTCTCTTTATAAGCTATAAAGTTGTGCTTTTGAACAACTTTAAACCCTAAGAATCACAAACATCGTGCTGTAAATGCAAAAACTGAGAAGTTCCTTAAATATATATACCTTAAATGTATTATATTGGTTTTATATTGGTGTGCTAAGATTTTTGTGTCATATCTTTGTGAATGACCCCAGCTGGCCCCTTGTCACCAGAGCTTAAAGCTCATAAACAATATAAATACTTCAATGAGCTGAAGGCCTCATTCAAAGTTTACCTGTTTCAGCTTCGGTTGAACTCCTGCTGCTGACTTGGTCTCCTCTGAAGGCCCAGATGTAGATAGTGTGAAGGACACCAGGCCTCAAGCCTACCAGCCTGTAAGAGGTGCTATCACGTCCAACAGGGATGTCTGGACTGGAGCCTCCAGCAGAGGTGTAGCTCAACATGTAGCCCTCGATTTTAGCCTGGACCTGATCCCAGGAGACGGTTGCTGTGTCTTCAGTTACTTCAGTGGTGACAATGTTTGTTGGAGCGTCGATTTCTGATGCAGGAAAGGTACAAAAATGACCAAGAAGTGAAATGGAGAAATTACAAGGTCAAAACAATGTTGTGTATTTTCCACAAGAAACTCAAACTGCCATAAGGGAATCAAAAATAAAAAGGACAAGACACAACTCAAATGTATGAAATGATTATTTTCAAAATGAAAAACTGAAAAGACTGGGAACCGGTTTTGAACTGGTTAGAGAACTGAAGCCTAAGAAGAAACAGGTTGAAAAGCAACATCTTGCAAAAAAAACAAGTAAACAATTTTTAAAAAAAATTGCATGATGCCAACATATAAAAAGTGAGGAAGACGTGGATCGCTTTTCATATTTTTACATGTTCTGAACTAAA
>NC_056506.1:32488233-32495681 GCF_014905685.2 Nematolebias whitei
TATATGTATATATATGGCTTTTTTTTGTTTTGTTTTTATAAAGCTCAAAATTGTCTTTCATTTGAGATGCTTGACAAACATGTCTGAATAGAACCGTTTTTTTTTTTTGTTTGTTTGTTTTGATGAATATAGTCCATGTTTACTCTTGGTAGATTCATATTTGAAAAAACTTTTTTTTTACATGATACATAATACTTTTTTTTTTCTCGCTGGCTCTCTAATGAGGCGCACGCATTTCTTCCCGCTTCCTGTTCTCCTCCTGCGTTTTTGCTCTCTGTCTGTGTATCAGAGTAGCTCCAATTTTTACACATCTTCCAAAATAAAAACTATTGTTTTGGAGCTGACCAACTGGACTTTCGACGCAAATGACAAAATCTTTTCAACAAAGTGACAGAGTCCTGGAGAAGCCTCATCTGTTCGGACGACATGCATGCAGCTGGTGGTGATATGTCGACCTCTGCTATCGATCACGGACGCCAAAATTGCATATAATTGGACTTATGATAAATGGTTTCCTGTTTTTGGAATAGTATGGATCCTGGTTTAACAACGTACAAAAAAGACGGCCGCAGCTAATCTGGCCCTTGTCAGACTGCTGTCTATGTGAAGGTTTGGTTTGTGCTTGGAGGACTCAAAATCAGCTGATTTATGAGCAAAACCGTAAGTTGGAAGTGATTTGAATCGCAGGCCACCTGCAGCTTTGAGACTCGTCAGCATGAAAATGACCTTGAAGAGGCTCGTAAGCACAGACCAGTAGAATGCACACGAATCTGTCCATTTTGGACCTTGGGAGTATCAATACAGACTCAAACGCTGACAAGGAAAAAATAGTCTACCTAAACAAGTCAACCATTGTGGTTTATCTGAAACTGACTCCCCGGTTGGCCTCGAAACAGGCCGACTTATCAATTTCTCCTGGGAAATGTGTAAACTAAGGAAAAGCTTTGTCTATCGCAACCCCCCCCCACCCCCCACCCCCCTTCGGTGGAGGCTTATCAGAACTGTGCCGGCTGACCATCATCTCATCTTATCAGGACAATGGACTATCTGTTAGTGTTTCATGGACTGCCTCATTGTCAAATCCATATGTAACATGTTCATAATTGTGCTTGCTGGCAGACTTTTTTGATATCTTAAATAAAAAATAAAAAATAAAAAAAAATTTGTGTCCTGTTAGGACAAGGTATGAAAAGACCTTTTTTGTAATGCCATTATCCTTTCCTCACTGCTTTGTCCCTTTTTCTATCTAAAAAATGTATTCTGAAAAGGATAAGAGGCTGCGCTTTATAGCAGCATCTACGTGCACTCCGCCCATCTTCAGGACGACTGTACGGACATTTTCTCGTTATATCTCAGTGCAATGATAATAAAGCTTGTTCTGATTCTGATTCTGAAAAAAGCTATCCATCAAATAATGGGCTATATTTAATTTGATGCAACATTTTCAATTAATTCTGTATGCTCAGCATTTCATTTTTAATTAGATTTTTTAACTCCTAGTAATGTCATGATAGTATGGACAACATACCAAAGCCACATCCTAATAATTCACTTTTTTTTTTTTCTGCTCAGGGGTTGATTACATGACCTAACTGAAGAAAACACAGCCAAAACTTGAAAAGAATTTTATGATCTGTAGGGTCAACACACACCTTAAAAATGTTTTGTGCAACATATTCAAGACAAGGAATCAAAACAGCTTATTTTTTCAGTTTTTCTTTCATGCTCAAAGGCAGGATGGTACAGTACTTCGCATAAAGAGAAGAAATATTTAGGTCACTGTAAAGATAAAAGCAAAAAAATGGTTGAGAATATCATTTTGTAGTTTCTCAGAAAACAATGGGTAATTTCAAAATAATAAAATCAAGAGAAGAATGTAAAAATGCAACAACAATCTTCTAAGATACAATCATCACAACCCAGCCAACGGTCATATCCTGTTCACTGAACGCCACACATGAATGGCAGGAACAGATGACGTACACGGAAATGTGAAAGCAATCACCATTTATAGTTCCTCTGTGGCTTTGGGGGATTAGTGAAGGTTAGCCATGTGTCAGCATCATGAAAAAGAATTAGCAATGATGCGTTTAAAAAAAATAAAAATACAAAGAACAGTTGCATTTGTTACACAGTGTACTCCCTTCTTTGTCCATATTTTTTCTTATTGTCATTCCAGTCTTTATGATTACTCCACCTGACAGACTGCTAACCAACACTAATGTAGTTTGAAACGCTCACCTTGTGCTCATATATTCATGTAACACATAATTTTAAAAGTATATTTTCTCTGTTTAGTGTCATGAATTCTTCATCCTAAATAGATTTTGTATTCACCTGTGCATGCTTGTTTTTATGCAAGAAAGTGTTGTTTCTACAAACAAAAATTTTACATTCTGACTTTTACAGTCAGTATACTTCCTACCTGAGCCATCTGATTCATATGATAGTATGTGTTTTTTTTCTTTTAGGTCTTGCCTGCATATTTGTTCTGAAGTCATAATGTATGACTGATCTAGTTACTCTATATGTTCTACCTCACTAGCTGTGTAGCATCTGTGGTCATACAGCAGAAACTGTGGCCTTGGCCATTTGGAAAACAACTTATCCATTAAAGGTGACATGTTTGGCAAAGTCATTGACCACAGGGCTCTGAGTAACAGCCTGTCTTTTATCATTTGCAGCTTCACAGCCTCACACCCTCACTGTGCAGAAGAAGCCATACAGTATGTCTAAAGAGCCAGGAGCTAACAGGAAGCCATTCTTTAGAACATTACGACATGCAGGTCTTGTGTGCTTTGTTGGAGTCTTTTGGCAGCAACAGACTTTATGTGAAAGAATTTTGAAAGAAATTATTTATATGTAAGCAACTTCAGGTCTAACATACTGTATCCATCCATCCATTATCTTTATCCACTTCTTCCTTTTAGAGTCACTGGGGTCAATGGTGCCCATGTCCAGCCATCACTGCGCGAGAGGAGGGGGACACCCTAAACAGGTCTCCAGTCCATCACAGGGACACATAGAGACAAACAAGATAAACAACCATTCACTCACACCTAGGGATAATTTAGAGTCACCAATCAGCCTAACATGCATGTTTTTGATCTGTGGGAGGAAACCAGAGTACCTGGAGAAAAACCCGCACATGCATGGAGAGAATAACCAAGCTCCAACCAGAAAGGCCCCCAGCTGGGGTTCGATCCAGTGACCTTCTTGCTAAGAGTCAACAGCTCTACCAACTGAGCTACCATGCCGTGTTGCCCAACATACTGTATTATTCATGAAAATGTATCATTTCCTATCAAATATAGTCCTCATCATACTCAACAGATAAGGAAGTTTTACTAACAAACAAATTAAGGGAATTGTTTTATTCTTCTAACGAGGCAAATATATATTGAAAATCATAAAATATTTACAAAATTGGTAGATTTAAAAACACATATAAGTCTTAAAAAGGACAAAATGTTATATAAACATCAGGAATATATTGTGGTCTCAAATTTCTTGGTCTATTCTTAACCAAAAATAAATTGTAATTCATGATTATTGCATTGGAGGCCTTGCCATACCTATCCACACACAACCATTTTCAGAATCAGTATCGGTCACGGGAAAAACACTTGTGATATTTTACTGATTTATTTTCATACCTATGGAACAGCCTAAAGAAGAAATGGGAAGTCCAGAAAGAAAAGTCTTCTATTTGTTTCATTTGAATTAATACTTTTAACTTTTTTTTTTTTTGCTTGAATAAAAATTGTTGACTTGTACAATTTAAAAAAAAATACACATCAAATGTGATATGTTCGGGGTCAAGATTGTATAGGGCATATCAGCAGCATATTTAGGCATCTGTTAAATATCAGGATAGAAGAAATGAAATGCCTACCATTCCTTGAAGTAATGCATATCACCCACTGTCTGCCTATAACAAAGATTATCTAATAGTTCTCAGCTACTGGCACACTAAATTCAAATATGATATATCTATAATGGACTGAATTATAGCTGTTTAGTGTTTTCAAAGGTCAGTTGGCTTTGGTGGATGGCACGGTAGCTCAGTTGGTAGAGCTGCCGCTTCTCAGCAAGAAAGTCAACGGATCAAATCCCAGCTGGGGGCCTTTCTGGGTGGAGTTTGCATGTTCTCTCCGTGCATGTGTGGGTTTTCTCCGGGTGCTCTGGTTACCTCCCACAGAACAAAAACATGCATGTTAGCATGATTGTAACTCTAAATTAACTCCAGGTGTGAGTGAGAGATGTTGTTTGTCTCTACGTGTCCCTGTGATGGACTGGAGACCTGTCCAGAGTGTCCCTCGCCTCTCGCACATTGACTGCTGGACATGGGCACCAGTGACCCCTGTGACCCTAAATGGAGGAAGAGGGTAAAAGTTAATAGTTGGATGGAGTTGACTTTGATGAACATCTTGAATTAGATTAGCTTTAAAAGTTAAGCAGCTGTACAAGTCCATCTAATGATAAAGTTCCAATAAAATACATCCAGTGGTTCATGAGACATTTCACTAACAGATGAACAGTTAACTCACATTAGTTTATATGAAGATTTTAAGCAAAGATCTTTCCCAAGCTATTAAATGTTGAGGATCAATCACAGCTACTACCACACCAAATTTGAGTTCAATATCTGTTAAATTGACTAACTTATTGTCATTCTTGTGTTCTTAAGGTCAGATGGATTTGGATTGGAAGCCATCTTAAATGAGGTTCAAGAAGTTAACAGGTTGTAGATGTACATACAGCGATTACTTCTTTCAAGTTTCATTAAAATCTGTCCAGTGGTTTATGAGGTATTTTGACAACAGACAGACAGACAAACACAGACATAAAGAATTAATAATTTGTTTGTTTTTGCCTTTCAGTGACATGTGGAAAAAATGGTAATAATAAAGTAAAGTAAAAAAGATGGTATAAGTAAAACATTAAATGTTTGCAAATCAGTCTTCCATTGCCTCTGAAGACAAACCTTAGATTTATTCCATAATGGCAGCTATACTCAGTAATCCATTACTTTTATAACATTATATAAACGGCTTCTCTAAAACTCATTATTCTTATTTACTCTCTTTCTCTTGTTCTTTATTTTTCTATACATATTTCAAAATTTCACCCTAGATCGTTTCTGCACTGCCAACATTTAGTTCATTTTAACTTTCTTTTCTGTCTGTCATCACAACACTACCATATTTTTTCTTTATTATTGCTTGCCTGCCTGATATTTCCCATATTTTCCCCTTTGTGTTTCTTTTATCGCTCACCATTGTATACCCATGCAAGCCAGAGGCAAACAGCATGCTCGCTGAGATAAAAGGTGGCTGCGTTCTCCTTTTGCGCCATGCCAGTCATAATGAAATGAGCACAGCCACTCTGGGAAACAGAGCTGAGGACTATCCTCTTCAATCACCTCTAAGCCCTTTCGTGTTATACCTAAAATGAAGGATTGCGACTACTGTGGAGGCAAGCCACAGCCTGTCTGCTGTAGATTAGCCTCTTCACACACACACACACACACACACACACATACATACACACTCAATTACTGTACATGCAGGTGTCACGTTCATGGGGAAAAAAAAATATCATTTGCTAAGACAGGAAGCTTTGAGTACCTGTCTGGTTTCATAAGATGTAAAGGGAGTCTTGAAAACATCCCACTAAGGCAGATGACTAAAAAATAATTAAAGTGGCTCCCTGAGACTCTGAAAAATGAAGAAGCATCCAAGCAGAGACTTCTTCCTAACTAAGTATGCTGAGAATGTGGATGAGAGTGAAGATGAAGGAGTAGAGACAAGAGATAGGGACAGAAAAGGAGAATAACGAGAGACATGTTGTACCATTGCACACTGTTCTGAATGTCAAGAACAGCTTTTGACATGAAACTGACAAATGAATTCCACCTCACGTACTGAACACAACCAAAGCAACATGCTGACATCCAACATTACCAGATGGGCTCAATAAATCATGCGCCGCTCTCACCTCAACCGTCAGGAAGCATCTTATAGTCGTTTCATTCAGGTCATGTTTCCCCTCAGTGACTCTGCTCTCCACAGCTTTTAAAAACTGTCCAAATTATTAGGTAGTAAATTTCAGCTCTCTGTCACTAACCCATAATTGGTGCTCCTTGATGGCTAAATTCATTATTTTGTTATAACTGGCTGCACAGAGAAAATGATGAAAGGTTGTACAAGGAGGTGCGTCTGTGCTGTGTATGATCTGTTCGGTTTTCTTTTCTCCTTTGGGTTCTGACCAATGATTATTTATAAATGAAGTGTTGCCTTTGACTCTGCATGATATTTCAAACTCTTCTGCCTCTCAGCGAGCAGGTTGCCCCGGTTCAAATCCTGGTCCGGAGGCCTTTTTGGCATGTTCTCGCTGTGCATGCGTGGGTTTTCTCTGGGGACTCCGGTTTCCTCCCACAGACCAAAAACATGCATGTTAGGCTGATTGGTAACTCTAACTAGGTGTGAGTGAGAGAGTGAATGGTTGTTTGTCTCATTTGTCTCTATGTGTCCCTGTGATGGACTTGCAGCTTGTCCAGGGTGCCCCCTGCCTCTTACACAGTGATGACTGACATGAGCACCAGTGACCCCTGCGACCCAAAAAGGAAGAAGTGGGTAAAGAGTTTCCAGATCAGTGGCCTCAGGATTCTATCTCTGCTCTTTGCGGATGATGTTGTCCTGTTGGCCTCATCGTGCCGTGATCTTCAGCTCACACTGGAGCGGTTCACTGCTGCGTTTGAAGTGGCTGGGATGAGAATCAGCACCTCCAAATCTGAGGCCATGGTCCTCAGTCAGAAAAAGGTAGATTGCTCTCTTGAGGTTGAGAGTGAGGTTTGGCCTCAAGTGGAGGAGTTTAAGTATCTCTGGGCTTTGTTCACAATTGAAGGAAGAATGGAGCATGAGATTCACAGATGGATTGATGCAGTATCTGCAGTATTGCGGACTCTCTACCAGTCCATTATGGTGAAGCGAGAGCTGAGCTGTAAGGCAAAGCTCTCTGTTGACCAGTCAGTCTACACCTATTGTCATAAGCTCTGAGTAGTGACCTAAAGAATGAGATTGCAGATACAAGCGGTTGAAATGAGTTTCCTCTACATTGAGAGGAGCCAGTTGAGATGGTTCAGGCATCTGGTAAGGATTCTCCCTGGGCACCTTGCTTCGGGCATATCCAACTGGGACCCCAGGGAAACCCAAGACATGCTGGAGAGACTTTGTCTCTCGGTTGGCCTGGTAATGCCTTGGGCTCCTTTCAGAAGAACTGGAAGAGGTGATGTGGAAAGAGATGCCTGAGCCTCCCTGATCAAGCTGCTGCCCCTGTGACCCAACTTCGGAACAAGCGGAAGATGATGGATGGATGGATGGATGGATGGATGGATGGATGGATGGATGGATGGATGGATGGATGGATGGATGGATGGATGGATG
>NC_056506.1:32495781-32504924 GCF_014905685.2 Nematolebias whitei
ACGGATGGATGGATGGATGGATGGATGGATGGATGGATGGATGGATGGATGGATGGAAGGAAGGATGGATGGATGGATGGATGGATGGATGGATGGATGGATGGAAGGAAGGATGGATGGATGGAATTATTTTTTTATCACTGGTTCTTCAGTTCCATATGTGGCAGATTTTGGTGCAATTCATTCCAGTGAATTCAAAAGCAATTCTGTTCATTTTCTGCTTATTGATAAGAACAGGTTGATTAGGTTCAGTGATCCATGAACTGACCTGTGACCCCAGTAGCCAAAGAAGATTTTCCCTCTGTGTTTCCTTTGATAGCTTGCACAGAGATCTGGTACTCTGTTCCTGGATACAGACCTGCAGAAAAATAATCTTGTAATCTTGTGGTTCATTATACTATTGGTTTATACATATATAAATAAATAAAGATACTTCAAAAATTTTTCATTTTGTCCCTAAATTACCTTTAACTATCTTGTAAAACCTATAATCTATTAAAAATTAATTTACAGTTACCCAAAGACATCAGTGAAACACTGCATTTTGTATTGTGACAATTATCCTGTCTCTATCATGTCTTATCTTGTCTATGTGATATATATTGGATCTATTGAATTTTATCATCAATAATTTACTGTACTTGCATTATATACCTTTACATTCTACATTTCATATGTACCGTTTGATTCTGTGGTGTACAAAAGTGCATTCATTGCACAGCGTGTTTGTTTTTCGTATGAAAGTAATTTTTAAAGCACAGTATAAGTTTGTAATTTGAGATCAAATCAGAATCCTAAGGTCAAATAATTTGATGATCATTAAAGGCAAACTTATAGACATAATTTTAATTGGATAATTTGGGTATATTTACATACAATTTTATATGAAAACTTTAGGCTGAAAAATTGATATAATTCTATGACTGATTTTATTTATCCTGTTCAATGCTATTCTTTTGTGAGAAGACTTACCCACAATAGTGTGTTTAGTGCGTGCCTCCTGGCTCATCTGTACCTCCAACTCCTCCTCCTGTCCCAACGGGTCAGTGTGTTTGAGACTAAAATAATCCACTTCTGCCTGTGGGTTCTTCCAGTCCACTTGGATAGAAACCTCCGTCTGGCCAAGGACTCGGATATCATCAATAGCTGAGACATCTGGGAGGAAAAGAGGACATGGTGGAAATGTCAGAACAGACACAAACCTCATGCAGAAAACTCTCCAACAAAGCAAAGCAGATGAAAAGTACGTGCTCTGCTCTGTCCCATGAGCTGATTCCTTAGTGCTGTGTGTTAATTTTACCCATTCAAAAAATAACCACGTTTTCTATGTTTTTACAAACATTTGAGACACTTGAATAATTTGATCATACTATCAGTGTGAAGAAATCTGTACAAAAATATAATATATGTACTTATCTGTTTTAGTGAATACCAAGAACGATGCCAAAGTGACTGTCGAGGGAATGTGTATGCATCATGCTCTATTCTTTTACCATATTAATATAGACTTTATAAACTTTTCTGCTCCTTTACTGTTATTGTGAATGGTATTAAATGTTTCCATGATCTTTCCTCTATATTATAATCATTCTTGATGTGAATATCAGTAAGAGGATAGTGGAGAGGTCATCTTTTAATATGTTGGAGACTTATGAATGCTATGGTAGACACAGTGATTATTCACAGTAAGAATCCTTGAGAAATGTTTACCTCCAGCGGCTCCCTGTGTGCAACTGCTGGGTTTGGTTCTGAAACCACTAGGTCAATGTGAAGGGGAGGTGCAGGCCCCTGATGAGTTCTCTACAAAACTAACTTTTTCAGTTCCGGAAGGGAGAACAGGTCAGAACTGCAGGTGAATGCATTGATACGTGTGTTCTTGTAAATGCAAGGATCTTCTGTGAGTTGTTGGCTATTCTCTAAAGCTTTGTAATAAATCTGAGGAAGTCTACCCCTGATCGTTTGGTAATCTCTTTTTTCCACGACTGTGAACCACAGGCGCAAAAATTTAAATGATGTCACCAATATAATTTTAAATGGCATGATAATGGGGCTGTATTGAAAATTAGCGGTTAGCAGAAATACAGAAAGAGGAAATAAACAAGGATTTCATGAAATGCTCTGAATTTATTACACTCACTGGCTCCCTAAGATACACCTGTTCAACTGCTTGTTAACACAATTAGCTAGTCAGCCAATCACAAGGAAGCAACTCAATGTATTTAGTTGTCTAAACAAGGTGAAGTCAACTTCCTGAAGTTCAAACCATCAAGATAAAGAAGAGAGGGGATTTAAGTGACTTTGAATGTGGTATGGTTAAGAACTACTGATCTAATGGATTTTTTAAAAATGAAAAACATTGTTAAAGTTGATAGAGAATGACCCAAAAAAGAGAAAATATCCAGTGAACAAACAGTGTGTGTGTGAAGAAAAAAGCTTTGCTGACGGAGGAGAATCTACAGACTGGTTTGAGATGACAGAAATACAAGTGGAGCTCAAATAACCAATTATCCCCACTAAGGTTGGTAGAATACCCTGTCTAAATGTACAACATGTTCAGCCTTAGCATATAGCCTTTAGCAGCAGAAGACTACACAGGATGCCACTCGTGTCATGGAAGATCAGGAAACTGATGCTACACTTCACACAGGCTCACCGATAAAAGATTTAAGAAACATTGGTCTGAGGTGTCTCATCCAATGGTCTCCATAGTCACCAGACCTGAATCCATTCAAGCATCTTAGGGATGTGGTGGAATGGAGGATTTGCAATATGGATGTGTAGCTGACAAATCTGCTGCAACGTCTGATGCAATCATGTGAATATGTTCTAAAATCTCCAAGCAATGTTTCCAACCAGTGGCGCCAGAACGGGGGGGGGGGGGGGGGCATTGGCCCCCCACACTTTACGGCCCTGCCTGTCAGCTACTCCCAGACATTTACACAGGCTACACCCAACGCTGACAAGCTGTGATTGACGTCTCTCTGTGTGTGTGCATCTACATACAGACAGAGGCACAGGCAAAACCTACAGCATTCAGATCTGGGCCAAATCAGTTTACAAGTTTCCAGGTCCACATAACCAACACCAGAGGGTTTACACACATGTGCCAGCTCCAGGTTGGGCTGGGATCATGAGCCTGCCTGACACCTGCGAAAAATGTTTTAGCTCTGATCTGGTCCGGGTCTGGACCAGATCAGAGCTAAATATAAAATAAGAATTATATATGTGTGCCACATCTGGTCCAAATGCAGTTTTTATAGCACCTGTGACCAAAGTCACAAAAGACCCCCATGATGAACCCCCTGAAAAATGAATCTGGCGCTGCTGTTTCCAACATATTGTTGAATCTATGACACAATGATTTAAGGCAGTTCTGAAGACAAAATGAAAAAGTCTAACCCAGGACTAGCAAGGCTTTTCTAATAAAGTGGCTCGTTATTAATTTTATTTTTACCTCTTTGTGGTCCATGCTGGGTTTAAATGTTTGGAGTTACAAAAGAAACTAAATGTACTTGCGGTATTTGCAAATGATCTTTAAGCTGGAACAATGAGCATGTAGAGCAGCGCAAATTATTGTTTATGCAGATGAACAAAGGATAAAATTGTCTTAAAAAAAGCGATGTAGACTCTAATAAATCCTTTCAGTTCAGTCTAATTATCTCAAATTTGTGCATTAAACTATCTGAAATTGCAAATTGATTATATCATGGAAAATGTATGCTATAGTAATAGTTTGAGCAATTCTTTAAAAATAAATTTAAAGTTGTTAATTATAACACAATTTAAAAAAGGTAATTATGATACATGTTTTGTTACTGTCTTAAATTTCATAATGTGATTTTACTCCAGTTGGATACAGATAGGCCTATACATTACAATACTGTGCTTAACTCTACTGGCCAATTCAGACAAAAAAAAAAAAAAAAAAAGAATGATACCACCTTGAAGACCTTTCTAAAAAAAATGATTAAAATTTTCCTTATTTAGAAATGGGGATAAAATGACAATAATGAATTTCACCCAAAGCCAGAAAGCCTATCTGAATTTATAACATATGGTAAGAAAAGATTGTCAAAAACCATCAAACAAATTAAATGAAAAAGGGTTGGCTATTTTTTTTTTTTTTTTTTAAGAAAATAAAAGAAACATTCACTTTAATGCTCCTTTGAAGTAGACCATTATTAGAAGTTAAAATGAAAACTAAAGAAGTAAACTCCTCGCACAGCAATATGTCCAATAATGCTGTTTTATTCTCATGAACGTCCCGCTGTGAGGTTTATTTTAAAAACCAAACAATAGAATCAAACTCACCTCAATCTTTTTCAGGCTCTCATTAACTGCCATCATTTTTGTCAAGTAATCCCTTCTCCGACACATCTGTCTGCTGCCACATCTGTGAGTTACAGCTAACAGTAAATGCATCCCTGCAGTCATTTCCTTGAGATTACCATACTATTTATTGCCTGACAAACCAGAGCCTGTAATAAAATACTTGGTGCTTTCTGATGCCATCTTAATCATTGCTTAACACAGCAAGATGAGCTGGATACAGAGAAAATGACAAGCAAAATTAAAGGCCTAGTATTCCATGAAGGAACTCATATCGCCTCAAACCTTTCAAAAGAGGCATTGTATTTTCTGGTAAAACATTTAAAATATACTCTTGTGGGACCTCATGCACAGTTGTCTTGTGAGATCTCGGAGAAGGTGCTGAGGCTGACACTCAACTTCTTCCACAACATTTTTTTTAGATTAAAGTCTGTAAAACTAACTTATGTTATACCATTTTATCTTATTTAAGGTTGCACACCATCTTGAATTGTGGTGGCTCCAAAAGTCAATCAGTTGTAGATGTACATCCATTGATTACTATGAAAAATAAATAAATGTATATTAGAATCTGACAAGTGATTCATGAGATATTTTGCTATAAAAAGATTGACACTAAGAGTTAATGTGAAAGCTTTAAGCAAAGATCTTGCACAATTTGTAGATGTTTGTAAAATTTAGTGAGATTTTGGTGTATACATTTTTAATACTTTTAAAAAATTTCAACAAAACATTTCAGCTGTGCTATACATTTCATGAAATGTATAGCACAGAAACACACAAGAATAAAAAATATATAATTTCCCTTTTCTAACTTTTGATGATGGGTGACAGTAAGCTTTTTATTTTCTGAAAACATATCTAATTTCTCTAACCTTGAGATTTTGACATTAAACACCTTGAGATGCAAAGAACAACTTTGGTTAATAATCAATTCTGTGACACTGGAACGTTTTTTTAAACTCATGACCAAGGCACGCTGTAATCAAATATAAAGTGATCCAACTACATTTTATGATGAACAACCTCCTTGACATTGGCCAGGCAGCATATAATTAGCAGCCTATAATGGTTTTAGTGCTGTCTGTGCTCACCTGTGGTTGCTTCAATCACATTCGCTTCACTTCTGGTCTTTTTGATGACATCATAGATTTGGACCATGTAGGTAACCCCTGGAGTCAGACCCTTGATGAGGTAGGAATTCTCTGTGTTTGAAACCCGAACCTGCAGTGGATTGAAACAAGGTTTTACAGTTGTGGCAAAATAATAAGTTCTGTTCAATAGAACCATGAATAAATAAACATACCTGCTTCATGACAACCTCGTCATATTTGGGATGATATGTTAATGTATAATACTCAGCGCCCCGAACAGAGTCCCACTCAACCAGTAGAGAGACGTCAGTCTTTTGGATCAACCGCAGACCCTGAGGTCCAGTGACTTAGAGAGAAACAGAGGCATGGACACATGGAGAGTGAGACTAGTAACAGTTTAATTATGTTTATTTTAACTAGTTGCTGTCTAGTTCCTTCTGTCTTCTCCTCTTGGTGAATATGTCTTTTACCTAAAGTGATATTTTAACACATTACATTTCTGCAAAACCCCTGAAAATCTGATTGCGTTGCAACAAAATTAAAGGATAAGGTCTTGAACCAGACAAAAGCAATTTATTTTTAAAAATAGGATTTTCAATCCAACAGGAAAGAAACATTACTTTTTCATGTGATCTTACGACACAAGGACATCACATTTTGGTGAAGATGCTAGAAGAATATACTAAAATAAAGAACAAAAGCAATGTGGTGGAATGAGGATATCTACTACCAAGAGGGATTCTTTGGGAGTAAAATAAATAAAAAATAAACCCTATCTAACCATAAATTGTATTGAATAAAATACGTCACATAGAAATATATGTCAAGGGTAAGTTTTGTCATGGTAAAAGACTAACAACTTTGCCAGGGAAGGAATTCACATTAACTTCAGGTGCTGTTCGACAAAGCAAACCCAGAACGCTACTGTATATTCATCTTTAAATAACTTCTTGGTCTGCTGTCTTCATACATCTCCTCCTACATGTCACTGTGTGAGTGCAGTTGCAGCGTGCGCTCTCAGGACATTATTACATGCAGTGCCCCCTCAGTGAGGACTGAACTAGGCAAAAGGGCCTTCTCCTACTCTGCTCCTGTTTCCTGGAATATCTTGCAAAAAGATCTGAAGCTCTCGACCTCTCTAAGTGGCTTTAAACATCTACTATGTTCCTGGCAAAAACCAATGCAGACATGTTCTGTGTTTTTAGTTTTCTACAGCGCCTTATAATCTAGCTGTTTTGTTTGTTACATTTTTAAACACCATTTTATTTTCACTTGTTCTCCATTTGTATGCATCCTTTATGGTTGTCTATTGTTGTCTTTGTTGTTCACTGTTGTCATCACTCTTTGTTAAAACCAGGTCTCTCTTTTAAATGAGTCTCCAAGGCTCAGTGGGATTAACCTGTATAAACAAAGGTTGAATATATGTTTTTTTTTCCATACATGTCCCATGCTGGAGCAGTTAGTGCACTACTGTCGCTACTATAGGCATGAAAGTCAAGAAACTTTGCTCTTTAATAATATGTCAAAGTCGTTAAAGGGAATAAATTAACTCATTAAGGCTGGAAAGTGGTGTTTTGAAGCTGAACCAAACAACATCTGTAATGTGAAGGGACTAAAAGTTTCTAAGTTAATAAGGAATTTATCTAAAAAAAAACAACATATTAAAACTAAGAACGACACTGCTCTTTAAAGGATACACAGTAGGTCTTAGTGTATAGTTCAAAAGTCAAACTCCCATCATAACTAAGTGGAGAATGGCATCCATTATCCATATGTTAAAATGGAACGTAGCCACAGAAAAGAATGTCTCGACTGTTTTGCTTCTTTGCTCTCCTGTTCCCAGAACTATTACTACTATTACTGTTAACATCTTAAAACAACTAAGCGTTTGGTTTTTTTTTTCTTACCTCCCACTTTTCTTTTCCATTTCAACATTCACTCTGACATGGTTCTTCTATTAATGTTGGATTTGGTTCAATAGCACCCATACATGAAACTGCAGATCTGTCTGTAGCTATTCTCTGGAAACAGTGGAGCAAAGCAGCATGAGAAACACCAAGGTTTGACATTACTGACCTGCTACTGTGAAGTCTGCACCGTTTATCACCTTCTTCAGGTTTCTAAGAGCATGGCTTAGAACCAGACGTACAGAAGCTGCTTTAAACGGTTCTTTTTTTCACTACTTTGTTCACATTTTAAATGCAGAACTGATCATGGAATGAAGGATTGGAAAGTGGTTGTAGAATAAAACATGCCAAAATTGTTAATGGACCAAAAAAGAAAAATAACAACAAGAAAATTTCATGCTTCCATTTTGTTATTAGAAAAGTTTTTATTTGTGTGGAATTGACTCTTACAGCCAGTATCCACTGTCCATGCTTGGCTGCCACTGTTCATGCCGCTGCTTTCCAGGTCTTAGATTGCTTCAGAAAGTCATTTTGTAATCTACCCCTGAGGCAGTTCTGTCTGAGTGGCTGGCTGAAGTGTTTTTAGCAGGAAAGGTGATGACTTTTCTGCAGGGAACAAAGCAAGAAGGGGGTCCAAAAGACAGCCAGCTGTTGTTATATTCCTGTGGTATTATGTGACCTGATGTCATTAGTCGTTTAGCTGTCAAAGCTGCCGTGCTCATGGGTCAGCCCATTGAAAAGTCCCCTTCAGCTGCTTGATCTTAAATAACTCTGGAGATGTTTGAAATTCCACAAAGTCAACCAAACTGGTCCCAACGATCACTGCCATTATTCAAGGTTATCAGAAAAAAAAAAAAAAAGAAACTAGCCAAGAATTACAATAAATTATTGTATATTTTAGAAGAAAAGTACTGCTTTTGATTCAGCTCTTATTGTCTAATTTCTAATTTTTCTGCACAAGTGAATTAAGGTACACACCGGGGACAAATTGAAATTGTGTACTTTTTATGGTTAAAGTATATTACCAACATGTCTTTCATTTAAAAATGATTTATTGTTTATGCTTATGAAGTTAACTGTCCAAATCTTCTGGATTGTTTTACTACTTCTGACAACTTTTCACATTCGAAATAATGGACTGTTTTGTCCATTGTGTCCAAAGTGACATGTGGGAGCAAATGGAAAAAGGGAAAATAAGCTACGTTGTACAAATGTTACAAGTTGTTAGTTGCACCTTTAATTTAAGCTCCCAGAATACACATGACCACATGAAGTCATAGAAAGAAGAAAAGGTAAATGCTTTTTCTTTTCTCAGCTGGTTTTAACTTTCAGTAACTCGTTAAAAAAAGTGGAGCTTCTGGCTGGAAAGTGAGAAATCTGCCGATGAGCTGGTTTCTCGTTTCATGTGCCTTGTTTGAAACCTTAAGCAGTGAGGCATCCAGATCATTGACCCTTTTAAGTTTTACTCATATATAGAAGCGTATAAGTACTTTCTGGAAAACTGACTGAAAGTTTTATTGCCTGGTCTTAGCATGAAGATGAATGTTAAATTATTATTTTGAACATGGGAGCATTGTGCTTCCCAATGGTCCAGTATTACCTTTTACAGTCATCTTGCATTTTTATACGCTTGTCAAAGGCTGGAATGTATTATGGATGGATGGATGGATGGATGGATGGATGGATGGATGGATGGATGGATGGATGGATGGATGGATGGATGGATGGATGGATGGATGGATGGATGGATGGATGGATGGATGGATGGATGGATGGATGGATGGATGGATGGATGGATGGATGGATGGATGGA